>NW_015653031.1:14259-15148 GCF_001515625.1 Sinocyclocheilus rhinocerous | reverse complement strand
TAAGTGTTGTTGTAATGATGTGCGATCTGACATTATCAAGTATATATCACCAAATCACACACACAGAGTGCATGCACATGATTTTTTTAGTCTATTAAAACTTTATCGCGATGTCGATGTCAACAGTCAGGTAACAGACGATTATCTACATTATCGGGGAAAAAAATGACAAATGATAAACCTAGTAAGTTGCAAAAAATATGTTACATAGCCCCATAGTCACCATACAGGTCTTTATGCATGCAAGAATGAAATAATTTAGTAGGACGGTTGGGAATCGAAAAGCTATTCCAATTTCGGAAATCAGATGCGTAAGGTCAGGAATCAAACTTTCTCGCGTTCTTACATATTCGAATGGACAAATACACACAGAATTATATCAAAATATCCCATAAATACAATCGGTTATGTCTTAAGTGAACGTAAAGAGTTGAGAAAGAAAACAAGGGTGTATTGGATCTGTGCATTGACAGCAGCCGCTGCCGCCAGTCATTATAATGTTAATCAAAGAACAAAAGGAAAGAAAATCCCTCACTGATCTTGATTGAATCACTTTTGTAACCTCAGTTTATATTTTATTTGCCTGTTGTTCGGCGCTGACTACTGTAATGGGCAACGTGCATCCGTGTATTCGATTATTTTGGAGATGTGTTCCAATATAATTTATTCTTATTTAGGGTATAGGCATATTCTATTTTGATCTGCAGTTTAATAAAAGTTAAACAGAAAAAAAAAAAAAAGTAGCACTGCATGTGTTTCTGAATAAAAACAATGTTTTTGCAGTATTTTTGCAAATATCAGTATTCAACGTATTATGTTAAAAACAAAACATTATTTATCCATCTGTAACTGCAGGTTAAATGCATCCATGTCCCCTCTGAGATACATT
>NW_015653031.1:4721-13903 GCF_001515625.1 Sinocyclocheilus rhinocerous | reverse complement strand
AACATTTATTTATTTGCTTCTTTTCCATTTTGCTTTTACTTGTACTTTTACTTTCAATACTTAAGTACGTTTAAGATAAAAAAAAATACTTTTTGTACTTAAGTACAATAAATATCACATACTTTAAGACTTTTACTCAAGTAATATTCTAAACGGTGACTTCAACTTCTACCAAAGTAATTTTCTGGTAAGATATCTGTACTTTTACTTGAGTATGGCTTTCAGGTACTTTATACACCACTGCCTTGAGCCCCTTGCTTAGACTGTGCTGTCTCCCCTGTTTGGGTTTAAGTAGATGACCCACTTCCATGGTCTAGGAAGTCTTCAGCCTTATCATAATCGCAAACAATACAGTCGAGATCTCATGACAGAACACAGACCGGCTGAATGATGCTTTCATTTAGATCAATAAACTCCAGCTTGTTCGTCTGTGTTTTCAGATCATCGGCGGCAGCGCTTCCGCAATGAGGAGCGAGCGCATGCGAAAGGTTGCCAGATTGCTTAAAATAAACAAAACACTCCGGGCAGAATGTATGCTTGTAACAGCGAAGCTCTGATTCTGGGATTACAACTCTTGATATCTGGCAACCGCACTCATGAAAGCTCACGTAGTAGAGGCGTGTAGAGCAGTCTGCAATAACATTTTGTCTCCTTTTTTGGACGAAAATAAAAAGAGGTTTTTGGTAAAGTTTTTATCTTTTTGAATACATTTTAGTCTCATCTTATTTCGTCAACTAAATTGCATGTTGATGTAGTCTTAGTTATAGTTTATTGACCTTATTGTCGTCTCGTCTTCGACTCGTCTTAGTCATGGGAAAAAAGCTCGTCAACGAAAATTTTTCGTCATAGTCTTCGTTAACAAAATTAACACTATAGGTTAACGGTTAAACTGTCAATATGAGCATCCCTAGTCAAAATATGCTTTATTTGTACATCTATCTATAACAGTACCTTTACCGTTAATAGATAATGTAGTTAATGGCTTTGTTTGCTGTTTTAATTATGAAATGTGCCATTGTGGCAAGTCAAGTCAGCTCATTAAAGCACATTAGCATTATTGTAGATTTGAGTAAAAGTTAACAAAGCCCTATTTGGACAGGATTTATTTCTGGGAGGTTTGGTGATTTTGTTAACTTAAATCCCCATTTTAATGCAGTCCCTGAGCTCATATGTAGGTTTTATCTTGCCGTTCAAGTAATAATTACAGGAGAAATTAAGCAAAAATGATACCTACTTGTTTAAGTAAACTTTAGTTTGAGCCCATTTTTGTTTACATTTTGGCAAATTTATGCTATTTAAAGTATGCCTACAAATCTATTAGCAGTTTTTCTTTGCATTACAGACAAGATTACAGGATAACAAAACTTCAAGTAAGTTCTTAAGTTTTTTTTTTAAATCAGTAATATCATCCTCAAGTTATGACTCTGAGAATGTGGACAACTTCACCTCCCTCACATTCAAGGGTTAAAGGAAAAAAATATATATTTTGGCAATGAGAGTTGTCGTCTGAGGCGAAGAGGTCTACCTCGGCCTCGTCAAAGATCTCCCAGATTCTCTGAACCGTCTGCGGATGGAGCATCCACTCCTCTGAGGGGAAATTGCTCCGTAATAACATCCAGCTCCTCGATTCAATATGCCCGGTATGTGCGCCACCCTCAGCGAGCGCAGGTTGCGTTGAGCCCATTCCAGAAGGCGTTTCGCCAGAGTGAAAAGGCGCTTCGAGGATAGGCCTCCTTGGTGATTTATGTAGTACACCACAGACATGTTGTCCGAGCGTATTAGCACATGGTGTCCTTTCAGGACTGGCAGGAAGAACTGACAGGCATGACTCACTGCTAGCGTTTCTGTATGGCCTGAGCATGTTCTGGTGTTACTACCGCTCTCATTTGAGCGGAGTCACACTGCTAGCGTTTCTGTATGGCCTGAGCACGTTCTGATGCGACTACCGCTCTCATTTGAGCTGAGTCGAGAACTGTTCCCAGGAACGATATTCGCTGGCTGGGGGACAGCGTGCTCTTGATGAAATTGACCCTGAGTCCCAGGCACTCCAAGTGGCTGAGGAGGGGAGTCCTGTGTGATATTAACTCACTGATAATCCATGCACTTCGTAAAAGTGCGGGGAGCCAGAGACAGCCTGAAGGGAAGGACCGTGTACTGATACGCCACTCCCTCGAAGGCGAATCTCAAGAGTCGTCTGTGACGGGGGGGCTATCTGGATGTGAAAGTATGCATCTTTCAGGTCCAGCAAAAAGAACCAGTCCCCTGAGCGAATTTGCGAGAGGATCAGTTTCAGCATAGTCATCCTGAACGACCTTTTCATGAGGGCGCGATTCAGGAGTCTGAGATCGAGGATGGGCCGGAGGCCACCATCCTTTTTGGAGATGAGGAAGTAACTGACTCACTCTGAGCTGGAGGAACCGTTTCTACAGCTCCTTTTGCCAGCAGATTCATCACCTCTGAGCGCAGGACGTGAGCGTTCCTGCTTTGTACTAAGGTGGGGACCACGCCGCTGAAGCGCGGGGGTCTTCGAGTGAATTGGAGTGGATATCCTCGTTTTATTATCCCCATAACCCATTCTGACACTTCGGGGATGGCCTGCCAGGCCTCGGCCCGTGTGGCAAGGGGTTGGACTAACTCGAGTGACTGGCTGCGCTGAGGCAGGGCACTCGTGAGAAACGGAAGAGGAAATTTGCTTTATTTTTGAAAATGTTTGTGTTTTATTTTTCCCACTATAACAGCGGGTGGTTGCTTGGGCGCTTGAACGGGCCCAGAATTTTCAACAAAAACATTTCCCTCTGCATGCGGGTTGAACAGGGTGATAGGAGGCCTAAGAGAGGCTGCTTGGGGGGGGTCCAGCAGTAGCGAGACTTGACCCCTCCTCTTCCTGTCCTGACGGCTGAGGCGCCGGGTCCAACGCTATTCTTGGGTCGTGGTCCCTGGTGCTTAGGAAAGGGGTAGCAGTCCAAAGAGGCCGTTGGGAGAAATCGGGGCGTCAAGGAAGAGGACCTTATCTGCGTCTTTGATCTCCGTTAGTGTCAGATAGTGTGACCGGAACTGCCGCGACGCTGTAGCGGCGAAGAAAAGGCAGATCAGCCGAGCAGAGAGGTCTGCTGACGAGCCATTGGTTCGTTTCTAATACATTCTACACATAGAGTGAAGTATTGATAGGGAACCACTGCTCTAAACTAAACTGATCTTTTAAATTATTAAAAGAATATAATCAGTAATTATACTCACTTAATATTAGATTTTAAAGCCATGTTTTTTAACATTTCATAGGCCTTTTTTTTTTTTGTTTACACTGTCAGAAATAAAATATACTACATAATTGTATTTTAGCCCTTTACTGGCAGTAACCTCAAAGGTGCAACTATACCCCTAAAAGGGAGCATATTAGTACCATAACAAGTATGCATGCTTTAAGGGTAGAAAAGTTACAAAGGTGCACCTTTGAGGGTACCTCATGAAAAATAAACATGGTGTTACATAAGTACTAAAATGTATCATTATTATTATTACCATTGTAAATTTGTGGTTACTGCAGTTTTACTACAAATACTGTGGTAAAGTGTGGTTACTGTAATAGAACCCTGGTTAATTTTTGTAAAAGGCTGCCAGGCTGTTGTACCCCTAAAGGTGAAACTTTAGCATATTTTTTCTGACAGATTTATTAACAACTATTACAGAACATAACACAATCCATTTGAACTTTTAACAACCAGTTTAAATAAATTTACTTGCACAAACTAGCCAATTTAAAAATAAATATTACATGTACACAAAAGTTTGGGGTCAGTAAGATTTTGTAAATTTTTTTTAAAAGTCTAATGCTCACCAAGGCTGCACTTATTTGAACAAAAAACAAACAATCAGTAAAAGCAGCAATATTGTGAAATATAACAATTAAAATGAACTATTTTCTATTTTAATATATTTTAAAATGTAATTCGATATTTTTATGTGAGGATCGATCCGCCCATCCCTACTGATCACAGAACCGTGCTTCACTGAAAGATACGCATGACAATCGCAGCTTCTGCTTTATCGCGATTTATTGCCTTTGTGATTTTATTTCAATTAATCATGCAGCCCTACTTCAAATGGCATATTAAACTGGATATTAAATTAAAAGTAGAACTCACATTTAATGTGACATTTGAGCTCAAGTCAGGTAGGAACCCAAGGTCACATGTAGCCTTATGTTGTTGGTGATGATAAAACAACAAATTTACTTATCGTTGCTGTCAGGCAGAAACCTTGTATGTCCAAAACCACTACCACTTTCAGAAAATGTAAAAAAAAAAAAATTATATATATACAGTACATATACATATATATATATATATATTAGGGATGCCCCCTGATAGTAGACTAACCGTTAATTGATGAGAAGAGGCTTAGTCGATCAAACTTTTATTAGTCGCAGAAAAAAAATTCCACAGGAGGTGGCGAAGTCATGAAGTCTGTGACGGACAGATTATTAACAGCTGGTCTATGTGGTAATTACAGTACATCGGACATCAAAAACGTTCGTTTTGTTCATCAACCTCAAATGTGGCTTATCTGAAACATGTAAGTAGTAGCAACAGTACATGGCTGCTCATTTTAATGTTAACCTAAAAAAGTGCGCTACTGAAGTGTTTGTGCGGAGTGTGGAAGCTGAATATAGCGTGCTCATCCAGAGTAATAACTTACATCTTTCGAATCTTTTATTTGAGTGCACTCACAACAACAACAGAACGTTGTGCTTTTGTAAAATAACGAAAGTAAACATTATTAGGCATCTTAGGTCTCTTGTTCTGTCCAGGCTGGACTATTGCAATGCTCTCTTGGCAGGTCTTCCAGACAGTTCTATCAAACCTTTACAATTCATTTACTAACTGCTTGTTTTCTTTAAAAAATTTGACCCTCTAAAATCCGTGTATCATCCGTTCATTCATTTTCTGATTTAATATTGAAAGTAGAAAAATGAGAAAATGGCTCCTTTTTCGTTTTTTCCAAAAAACGAAAATTCAGCTTAAATTTTCCTTTTTCGTTCAGGGGTAGAAAAATGAATAAACAGCTTGAATATTCGATTTCTACACGTGGGCGGGAATTAAACGTCCCTTTCTGCTGATTGGTCAGCCGAAGATCAAATCGTGTCGTCATCAGTTCTTTCGCAGAATCACGCAGCAGAATAATAGTCCTCCACTGCTGCAGTTGTACGGATTCTTAACGCATTCATTGCAACTCCATTTCATCTTTTTTTCATCAATCAGACTAATGAATAGCTCGGCACAACTCGCAGGGCAGAGTCTAGACAGGGCTTTCTTCTGTGTACAGCGGTTCTTAAAGTAATAGGGGGTCCGCGAAATAATTTGCTACAGCCTAGCGTATTTCCAGACTGTAAAGTCGCTTTTTTATCATGATACATAGGCCTACTGCGATTTATTCCAAAGTGACTTATATGATGCATTTAACATCAAATCATCCAAATGAAGCCTTTTAAAAGACAAGTATTATTTGCTATGGTTCTTGTTTGTTGGCATGCGCCAGAAAGATACTCAAGGAAACCGAGATGCGCTAAAGCAGCCCATTCTGTTGTTCTCTTTATTTTTCAATGGCATGACATTTTGTAGTTATTTTGAACGTAACGTTACACAAATAAAAATATACATTTTACCATACGACTATAAATGACAGAGTATTAAGTTATTTCCCCTCGATGGGGAAAAAATCCAAGTGAACATCAATCAGTAGCTACTCGATATTAATTTAAACTGCATATTTAAACTGCTTTAAATATAACTGCTGCTTATTTCCTGTGCACTTCAATACTGGTCTGCACTTGACTGTAGTCGCTTCTGTCTGCTTATTGAGTTTATTTAACCCATCGCAATTTGTTGGAACCATGTGAAATAGAGTGATTAGGCTACTCACCTTAATGTTGTTCTAAAGGTTTATTACTTAATTAACACAAAAATGTCCTGCTCGCACTTACCAATTTAATGGCAGAGAATGGTGACTAAGTTTTTTTTTTTTTTTTTTGAAGCAAATGCTGTAAAATAATCCTATGCATCTCGTGGCGTATATTCCAAGTATTCTGAAGGTATACTGTGGGTTTGGTGAGAAACAAACCGGAATGGCAAGTTATTATATTTCATGAAAATCTATCTTGCATTGCAGTCCTGTGTGCGACTGCGCAGCAGCTCACGCCGCGCACAAGTGCATATCCTTTTGAGATCTCAATTATAATCAATTTTAATAAAACACAAGACTACATTATAAAACTCTAACAGTAGGTTAATTAATATCTGTTGTTCTCCGCTTGTCAGTCAGAATGACAGTTCTTGCGTGAACATTATAGGCCTATACCCAAGCCAATTTATTATTCTTTCCTTTTTGTCTTAGTGTTTAAAAATATTTATTTTGAAATGAATGAATGAATGAATTACTTAATTAAACAAACAGACTTACTGGGTGAGCAGGGTAGGCTATGCCATGCCCAGCTGATGCAAAGAATAGAATTTATATACACAGAAGAAAGCCGTCTAGACTCGTGCCATCATCAGTTCTTCCGCAGCATCACGCAGCAGAATAATAGTGAGTTGTGTCGAGCTATTCATTAGTCTGTTTGATGAAAAAAGTGCTGTTCTGTTGTAACTAAATCTTAACCAATGATTCCTAATTGCATCTACTTCAGGAAGGCCAAATAAAGTGCTTTTGCTTTCGCACTGAAACACACACCGTCTCCCTGACATGGCTTTATCAACACTACTGCTGTTCCTGAAACCACGCTTTCTTTCTTTGCGTGCACATTTGGGCGGCGTTATGCAAATCTTTCCACATCGTGAAGCCGTTTTAGGTAGGCGTGGTTGACTCTTAACTTTTATAAAGAATATCTCTTTGGATTTGAGACTTTAGTCTTTGCAACTTTACAGATCTTCTTTATGCACCAAGAGCTTGTAACACTTCAAAGAGAAAGGAAAAATTTTAATCGCATCATATGACCCCTTTAAGCTGAATTCTCGTTTTACATTTTTTGGGAAAAAACGAAAAAGGAGCCTTTTTTTATTTTTCTACTTTCAATATTAAATCAAAAAATGAATGAACGAATGATACACGGATTCTCTAACTCTAGCACTCTCTATTCTAATTTTATTCTTTAATAAAAAAAAAACTTGCCCCTTTTAGACTTGCACTATTCATTTACTAACTGCTTGTTTTCTTTAAAAAAAAAGCTTGCTCTATTCTTTTTCTATTGTATCGGTTTACTTTTTATTATATTTAAAAAAACTACAAAAAAAACCTTGCTTCGTGTACTGCGTTAAGCTAACTGAGACTTGTTATAGCATTTGCATATCATTGCTCTCTTGTTGATTCTGATTGCTTCCATTGTCCTCATTTGTCGCTTTGGATAAAAGCATCTGCTAAATGAATAAATGTAAATGTACTAAATGTAAATATAATGTAAAAATTTTAAAAAGGCACCGAAACTCGGTGTTTGCCTCACCGACATAAAAAATATATCTATAGAAAGCGAATTGTCTACTTTAAAAAGAACCAAAATAAATATTTTAAGATTATGTAATCTGGATGAAACGTGCACATCCATTGTGGAGATCGCTGCAGCCGAAAATACTGAAAACACTAGTTTATCAATTAATTATTATAATGTTAAGGCAGTCTTCTTGCTGTTTTTTCCCTGACGCATTCATAATCATTAATTCTGCCGGTGCACTGTGGAAAGTTTTAAGCGTGCACTTGAGCGCTGATAGGCTATAGGCAATAAAGGCTCATTATTATTAAGAAATCAGGAAGGGGGCCCAACACTTTTTCACACCACTGTATATGGTTTATTAATATAAATGTGCGATTAGTCAACTAATTACTAAAATGAACGACTACTACTCGACTAGAAAAATCTTTAGTCGAGGGCAGCCCTAATAAATATATATATAGTGCCCTCCATAAGTATAGGGACTGTAAAGACAAAACTGCTTTGTCTGCTGTGGAGTCAAGACATCTGCAAATATGATTAAAAGATGAATATGAGGCAAAACTACAGAATGTCACATTTTATTATTAGCGGTTTCAACCAAATAAAAAGGACAGCACTTTTACACTTTCATTCCCCTATATGACGTGAGCCTAAGAATTGGGACAATTGAACTTAAAGCAAATGTAAAAGTTTAAAAGCTAATATTTAGTTGCGAATCCCTTGCATGCAATCACAGCAGTGACTCTGCCACCCATAGACATCACCAGACTCTTGGTTTCATCCATTGAAATGCTTTTCCCAGCCTTTAATGCAGCCAATTTCAACTGTTGCTTGGTTTGGGGAGTTTCTGCCTTTGGTCTCCTCTTTAGCTGGTGAAATTCATGTTCAATAGGATTTAAATCTGGAGACTGACTTGACCAACCTAAGACCTTCCATTTCTTTGCCCTGATAAACTCCTTGACTGAACTAGCAGGGTGTTTTCAGTGTGTTTTGGTGCACTCTCTAATTCTATTCTTTATTAAAAAAAATAATAATAATAAAAAAAAAACTTGCTCCTTTTAGACTTGCACTATTTATTTACTAACTGCTTGTTTTCTTTAAAAAAAAAAAAAACTAACACTTGCTTCTCTAATCTTTCTCTATTGTTTTGGGTCATTGTCCTGTTGCAATAGCACGCACTTTCTGATGAGTCTTGTGGCATTTTCTTGAACATTGGTAGCCAAGATGTTTTTGTACATTTCTGCATTCATTCTGCTATCACCATTGTTCATTAAGTCATCAATAAAGTTGAGAGACCCTGTTCCAGAGGCAGCCATGCATGCCCACACGCCATGACACCACCTCCACCATGCTTCACAGATGAGGTTGTATGCTTAGGATCATTTGCAGTTCCTTTTTTCATCTCAACACTTTTGCTTTCCCATCACTTAGATAATAGATCATCTTGAAGTCTCATCTGTCCATGAAACGCTTTTTTGCAAACTCTAATCTTGCCTTTCTATGTTTGCTGCTGATTAGAGGTTTGCATCTTGCTGTACAGCCTCTGTAATTCTGCTGTCAAAGTCCCCTGTGGGGGTGGGGTGGCCAACCCTAGCCCCTCTCCTGCGTTAATTGCATTAAATATTTTAATTTAATTGCATTAAACTGAACAAATTGCCTGCGTTAACGCGCTAATTTTGACACCACTAATATATATATATAT
>NW_015653031.1:0-115 GCF_001515625.1 Sinocyclocheilus rhinocerous | reverse complement strand
TTTTTAGCCATGCGGCTTTTTAGTCATAGCTTTGAGCTATGCTTTTTAATCATGCTTTCTTAGCTTTTTGTGCGTGCTCTGGCTTACACGCCAGCTCCTCCAAAACCATGAGGAG
>NW_015653030.1:356-523 GCF_001515625.1 Sinocyclocheilus rhinocerous | reverse complement strand
AAATACGCTCACAATGAACGCGGATTGCCCCCTCAAGGACATCGCATGCGTGCTCTTTGCCCTAACAAACAACGCAGAGATCGTTTGTGTCATCAGGTGTCAAATAAGGACGACGCGGATGCACACACCCTCTAAACGCTTTGCTAGTGCTCGCCATAACGATAGGA
>NW_015653030.1:0-197 GCF_001515625.1 Sinocyclocheilus rhinocerous | reverse complement strand
CGGTAGTGATGTCATGGGCTGTCGCCGGCCAACGTGTTGTTGGTGTTTTTTCAATGTATGCTTCAGACACGGGTCACGACGAGGCGTTCCCCCATAGCGTCCCCTAGAGGACGCAGTTCGAAGTTCCCTTGAAAGGGAACACACTGTTGCTTACATCAAACATTTTTATGTGAGTATTATGACCAGTACTTAATTTG
>NW_015653029.1:17751-19339 GCF_001515625.1 Sinocyclocheilus rhinocerous | reverse complement strand
GTGTAATTCATAAACGCGCATTTACTGCACAGTACAATCAGATTGGGTGATATTGTCCAGTTTTGTCAGAGCATGAGATCTTGAAGCTCCGCCCTCTTCTGAAAAGAGAGGCGGGAGCACAAGCTCATTTGCATTTAAAGGTCCAAACACAAAAACGGCACATTTTGGCTCATACCCTAAAAGTGTAGTTAGAACTGTACTGATCCCAGATTGATTCCACTCTTGTGTGTCATGGACTTCCAAATCTCTATGGTCACGTGATTTTGCAAACCTCTGCTCCGCTTTGATTTGTTAGATATGGTGGAGAAAACAAGTCTGACCACCAGATGCCGCTAATTACACATTGTGTTAAAAGTTTCGAGTAATGAACCTTTTTTCGGCACAATTTGATGAAAGCCTCGAACGGTTCAGAAAGCCTCGGTTTCCCATCACTACTTATTTTGTATCGATGCCCCCAGAACACTTATAATATAGGCCAGGGGTTCTCAGCTTTGGCCGTCGAGGTCCACTGTCCTTCAGAGTTTAGCTCCAACCTTAGGCCCTGTCCACACGAACGTGGTTATTTTTAAAACCGCAGTTTTTTCTACTCGGTTCAAAGCTCTCACTCCGGAGGGTAAACCCTTTGAAGGGATTAGGGCATAGGGATGAGCCCTTCCGAATGGAACGCAGGGATAGTCTATGATATATGGGATCATTAGGTGATTCTTTTGCATCGTTTTTAAAGTGTTTTTAAGGCTGATTTGTTTATTGCCATTAGGCTATATGGATGAGCACAAGCAGGATATTTTCTTTTCATGCTGTAATCCGAAAAAGAAAAAAGGCATACCACATTAATCAACAGAATCTGTATTAAAGCATTTGCTGATGAATGAATCAATGAATTAATCAATGTAAAATCATTTTAATAAAGTAAGGTCTTACCTTATGACGTTCTTGATGAAACTTAAATTGAAAATAAATCAATCACTCCATTAAGGCGAAACAAATTTTTTTAATTGATGTACTCCTATTTAAAAAAAAATTTAAATAAATAAAAAGCAAGACAAAAAGGAATATTATACATTAAAAATAAGAATATAAAGTAATAAAATCAAGTGTCTTTTCACTTTTATCTTGTCATCGTTTTGCTCCTCTATATGGTGAATTCGTTAATCTGGGACAATGGGTAATCTGGGACACCTAAACTCCAGTGTGTTTATTTCCTGTTCTAACAAAATTTAGTCAAAAGGACTTTTACTATAATTTTAGCATGGATGTCATCTGACTGAAATCACATGACTTCATGGGGTGATTCCAGAGAAAGGGGCAGGACATTTTTTTTGTTGTCCCACATTATCAAATATAATTGAGAATGTGGGACAGCATGCTTTGTGTAATCTGGGACTGGTCTTCAAATGGGGGAAATATGCATTTAGGGACTTTATAAGTCTAATGACAAGGGCTAAATGGGTGTTAATATGGACTACTGGAGGTTATAACATTAGCATAAGTTCACAGTAGCTAGCAGCTAGCTAAACCAGCTAGCTAGAGAGATGCTACAGAGATGGAATCTGGGAAACATTCCAATATACAGTATATACTGTATATA
>NW_015653029.1:14745-15271 GCF_001515625.1 Sinocyclocheilus rhinocerous | reverse complement strand
ATATTACATATCATGGGGAAATGGGGTATACTGTGTTAATAGGTTAATAAATCAAGGTTATTGGTCTTGTTTTCTGCTTTTTGCTTTCATAATATCCCACCTAAAACATAACTTAACCCTTTAACTGACATCTCTACTGTGCAGTAGACGGATGGGAATAAATATGTCAAAATGAGGAGATGAGAGAGCAATCTTTCCACAGCTCTACTGTCCCACTTCTTTGTCTGCTTTTGCCATGGGGGGTTGGAATTTCCAGCTTTCTAGTGACAGCAGCAGTTTACAAACTTCAGTCGAATGGAAAGATAAAGAGCTAACGCATTATGCTGTAGATTATCTTTTTCTCCCTTTTATGACATTATATCTTGTAAGGGACAAAATATCGAGGCCCCTTTATGCAGTTTGGATGCGTTTCATTCTAATTGGTCAAGGACCCTAATTCTTTTTATGACTTATGATTCCATTATAATGTTGAAATTCAGACAAGTAATGAGTTTACATTTACATTATTATATGAAATCACCTACTA
>NW_015653029.1:0-13325 GCF_001515625.1 Sinocyclocheilus rhinocerous | reverse complement strand
CTAATTATTTTTTATGACTAGTAGCTTATGATTCCATTAAAATGTTTATATTCAGACAAGTAATGAGTTTACATTTACATTATTATATGAAATCACCTACTACAGTCAGCCATTGAATACTATGGGCCTAAGAAAATGTGTCATTTTCTTTCAGGTATACCTTTTTTTATTATGCAGATGTTATATTTTCTTCATTCTATTTATTAAATTTATAAAACTACTTGTACCTTCACTGCAGTACTCCTTGTAGACTACTTGTAGGCTACTTATACTAAAACTACTTACGTAAGGATAAGTTCACCCAAAAATGGAAATTGTGTCATCATTGTCATCTTCAAGTTGCAAACCTATGAGATTCTTTCTTCTGCAGAGCACAAAAGAAGATATTTTGCAGAATGTTGGTAACCAAACAGTTAAATGCGTAATTTTCTTTCAGGTATACATTTTTTATTCTATAGATGTAATATTTTCTTCATTCTATTTATTTTTATTTATTTATTTTCATTTAACTTTTTGATACACAATACCCTATGTTGAGGCAACTTAATGGCTGCACTTTATTCTGCACTATGTTCCACCACTTTCAGACAAATGGATTTGTTGTGTTTTCATATTCAAGAGATTATAAGATAGATGCAACTTTTTGGGGGGTTTGCATCGAATGTTCTTCAAATTTTATGCATGATAAATTTGTTTATGAATAAAGATTGATCTGTTGAAAGCAGTTATTTTTAGTTAGATGCCAAATGCTCTGATTTTCAAGAAAAAAAAAAAAAACCTGGGGAAAATAAATGCAGAACATGTTCACATAGGACACTATTAACATGACTATATGCATGAAACCATTCAGAAAAATTTGGGCACAAATGGGTTAAACAAATGTTAAACAATTTTAATAGATTTTTAATTGAATTTAAATCAATTAACACAGTAGATCGTTAATCCTGTGTAGAGATAGAAATTATTATTTATGATATTGGAATATACATTTTCTTATTCAGATTTCTGTAGGCTACTTGTAATTTTTTTTCATAATGCTTTTTAAAAATTTGTGATATTTTGTTTGTCATGCATAAAGTATGGTGAATATAGGCTTTTTTAGGCCTAACACATATGTCCCAGATTACAAAGTGACCTGTCTCAGATTATCAGATTTTTTTTTTTGGCACACAAACACTTATAGCCTAGGTGTGGCATGTCTCTTCTGGGTATAATATCTACCTTCTTTCTTCTGGTGTGGTTAGAAAACATCTTAGGGATTTCAGAAAAGTCTAATGGGTTGATCTAATATGTTAGATAGATATCGAAATAAATCGCAGAAGTCAAAATTGCAAAAAAATGTCCCAGATTACCCGAATTCACCCCTATTATCTGCCTTCACAGTCCTGTAGAGCTCCCGTTTTCTGCGTTGTCATACAGTAGTTACCATCTTTATAGGGGTTCTTGAATAAAAGACAAAGTTCATCGCTTCCACACCTCTCTTCACTAGCCAAGACGCGAAACAACTGGCTATCAAGTATCGACACATTACGGCCATTATTTAATCCTATAGCCTTGTTTTGTTTCTGTCTTTATGAAATAAATCGCTAACCCCTCGAATCCCTAACATATTTTTTTGGGATGCTCTTTATGTTTATTCAACTAACGGTGTGACTGCTGTCATATCTATACGCAAATGACGCTCCCGAATACCGATACCGGAGAGAAGTGATGTTTGTCTCTCTCGTAAATTGGATTATACAATCATATAATAAAAAATACGCACCATCAGCGATCATTAGCAGCACTGACATCAAAACACAGCTTGGTAACTGCATCTTCAAATATGCAAAATTAAACAAAACGATCTTTTCTACTAGCTAACACCTTAAATTATCGCAAATAGACAGACGCTGCTGCGGTGGGATGCGCCAGACCAACAGCAGAACCGGTACCTTTCGCTTTCGTTTTTACTTTCACTGTCGCAAGGGCTGGGAAAACCAGGTAAAAGCGGTTAGGGAGAATGGATGGATGAATTTTTCCAATTTCTCCCAATATTTTTGATGTTTTTTTTACTGATATATGATGCAACCTGATAAGTCAGAACAGATCCCCAACACTTAATTGCTCTACTGTGCATCCAACCAATGTTCCTTCTAATTTTTTTTCTTGCTGAGCAAAACTTTTCTCTATTGGGCGGACATTTTGGCCACACTGTAAAAAAAAAACACGTAAAAAAAAGGTGAGGTGCAATGCATGGCAGCACAGGGTGCCAAACGTTTGCCATTAATGGGAATAACGGTGATACACCAAGAACTGAAGTAACATGTTTACACAGCAACATGATACATGGTACATTAAATTAAATACCATTCTTTGACTGAAAATTTAAATAACATGTTTGAACCCTTATTTAATGAAACATGTTTTAACTGTAGATGTAAAAACATGGTTAATCAGTTACTTAAACCAATTTTGACCATATATATACATAACATGTAAACCCATTACTTAAAAAAGCATGTTTTGACTGTAAACTGAAATACATTTTAAATAGTTGTTTAATAGATTTCGACCGTAAATTGAAATAACTTGTGTCAGCCAATATTTTAAGAAATCAACTGAAATGGACCATAATTTTGAATTACATGCACAGCACTTTATTTTAAGAATTCCACCCTAAGTTTCAATGTTTCACATGTAAAAATGAGTTGCAATGATTTGAAATATAACATACATATGGTATCATGATTATGGCTTACAGCTGTAATTTTACATTAAGCTATGACAGTTTTTTTTTTTTTTTTTTAAATCTGTGATGTTTTAAGGCTGTTAGTTATAGTGTATTGTGTAAATATGTCACATAAGTTTCTGTCAAGTAGGCTAGCTTTAAGCAACATATTCTGCTGTGTGGATGGCAAAATGACAGAATTAATCAACCCTGGATCCTGATGTCGAGTAAGTGTTTTTTAATTAAGAAGCATCATTACATGCTTCACTATCCTTCACTCATTCTGAGACTTGGACCTTTAATTCGTTTATGGTCATTGAGATTCGAAAGCAAACATTCCTACTTCAAAAGAAGTGTAAGAAGGGCACAGAACTTCAAAAATGTATGCAAAACATTGGCACACAACCATCAACTCCTTCAAGCATATCTGCACTCGCGGTCATTTTTTTCACCGGTGTGTTCTCATTGGCTACTGAGTTTTTGATTGACAGTTTCTTGACCTGGAAGCGAAGGAAGAATTCAAACAATATGAAAATTAAAGTCGTGGCTTGTACAGACCTCAAAGGTCATTTCATTACATATTACACACAAAGAATGATCTTGCTGATAATTTTGTTTAGTCATTTTATTTAGTTAACATTATCATCTAACATTTAAAATTGGAAATATATTTTTTAGCAATCATCAACTCTTTCAAGTGTGACTTTTATAAACCAGTTGAATTGATGTAATTGCAAATATGAATTAATTCAAATAAAATTGAATTATTTATTGTCACTACAGCATATACACAAGTAACAAGTACACAAGTATCAAAGTGAAAGTCTTGGATGCAATTATGTTGTGAAAGAAAAGACCAGAATCCACAACACTAACTGCATGGTATAGCCTACATGTAGTGCACAGTATTCTCGTAATTTACATTACTATACAAAATGCACAAGTACATTATATACAGAATGTTTAAAATTAATATTTGTTTTAAATACTGCAATGATCCTTTGAACAGTTCCTGTTCCAGTATAAGTAACAAAACAGTGAATGAGTATGTTATGTAATGGAGTGCAATATCAGACTTTACAGGGATAGTCCACCCAAAAAATGAAAATTATCTCATCATTCACTCACCTTCATGCCATTCCAGATTTGTTGTTTAAGAAAAGAATCCATCTCTGCGAGTCCACATAACACAAGTGGATTGTAACCCATGCACATATGTCAGTTGATGGGAAGTGATTGTTAATAGTCAAAACAGTTTAAATTATTATTGTTTTCTGTAACAAAGTTCGTAGTCACGGGAAGAAGGAGGCGGGAACCGGCGAACACTTAAACAAAACTTTAATAATAAAATAAACAAACACAAAATGAAAGTAAAGCGGCAGCCCCTCGCGGACGACTGCCGCACACAAAACACAAAATAAAGTCCAGGCCTGGTCCTCTCTCGTCCAACACTGTCGTCACTCCTCCTTTTATCCTTCTGGAGCTCCTCCATGGGACTCGAGACCGGTGAGTGGCGCAGGTGTCGTGCATTAGCATTTACTCCACCGGCCTCGCTCCGTTCCCACGGCTCTCGGCCCCGCCCCCACTCGTCACATTTTCCTTATCTATTGTTTCACTTCAAAAGACACTGATTCAACCACTGGGGTCAGATGGATTACTGTCACGGTCACTGTGTATGGTTTTTAAAGCATCTTTAGGACTCACAGAGATGGATTATTTTCCTAAAAATCTTAATTCGTGTTTACCTGTAGAAAGAAAGTAATATGCATCTAACAGTATGAGGGTGTGTAAAAGATGAGAGAATTTTTATTTTTGGGTGAACTATCCCCTTAACAATCATATGCTGTTGGTATTCTAATCCAAGATGAGCATAAACTAATAGGAATAAAGTACAACCTCTTGTGTACTTGTGAACTGTGTTTGTTTTAATCTAGAGCTCCAAAGAAATTAAAAGTTAAACTATTATATCAGGTGTCTGAAGATCAAGATCCCAGTCATTCAAAGATGATGTGTCTGAACAAAATAAGATTCTTGTCTGATGGGGGCAATGGATCTCTTCTAATACCACTACATCATCTGGGTCAGCATCAGAATTTTGTTTATGGAAAAGTTATTTTCAGTCATAATTATTTGCATGTATTAGGTTTTGCATATTTAGGCATTATTAAAGACTACTTTTTGTCAAAGAGTTTTCCCGAAATGTTCATCTGAAGTGACAATTTTTGCATTATATATCCAAATCTGGACACAGAAAAAGCATGGTAAAAAGGCTTTACATTGCCAAAGTTGACAGCGCTCTGGGAATCAGGCAGTGATTGATGGCACTCTTGTAATATGGCATTGGTCATTGTCAGATACAGTACATTTAGTACTGTACATTGCACATCTATGTACTGGGGGAAATATGATTAAAGCAAATATGATCTAATTGAAGACGGTAACTGTATGTAGATAACCAGGTCCTGTAATGATTGGGCTAAATCAAGACAACTTATCGCGAGTATCCTGATAACGACTATGATTGATGATAATGATGACGATGTCATTACTCTGTGCTATTCCTAAGAAATCATCTCAACAATGTAGTGTATAGCAGCAGATAAATACCGATAAAATAATCATAAAAAATCTTAAAGCTATATGTCATTTTATATTACTAAAATTAAATAGGAAGCCGCTAACAGACGCTCACATCCACACAGGCGCAACACTGATGCCTTCACTTCCAGGTCAAGAAACTGTCAATCAAAAACTCAGTAGCCAATGAGAACACACCACTGCTAGCCCTGCCCCCATGAGAGATTTGTCCCAGAATGGCGAATGAAAACTTCAGAAGTGAAAATAAAAACTTCAGAAGCGTAAATTAAAACTCTGGAAGCACATTTGTAAGTACAGATCAGCGAAAGAAAGAGGAGAAAACAATTAGCAAAACATGCAGTGTATTATAAACGAAGTCAAAGATTTTGCCTGCGATTTAATTTTTTTCTGTTTCAAAGACATTTTATTCAGTTTCATTTTTATTGGCACAAGAGTAATTCCATAGACACGATGAAATCACTTAGTACACAATACATTTGTATTAAAGTAATGACAAATAATATCTTGAATCTACATGTTTTTTTTTTTAAGTAGTCTAACGTGAATTAAATATTTTGGTCTGGCAAGCAATAATTAATTGAGAAAAAGAGGACAATTATGTCAGCTGACCACATGCTGATCATAAGGGACCGATGTACACATTAAAATTAAGTAAATTCAAAATACTTTTTTTCAGTGTAGGCACTTCAAAATACAACGAATAATTCTTTATTACAAATTAATCGGATTTTTTTGAACGCATTTTAAGAATACTTTTCCCATCAGCTGGTTACAATAGACAACACCGCTGTATGCTGCATCAAAGAGACATGTGCACTCTGATGTAAACAAGCCCAACACGGATGGGAAGTTCATGGCGGAACGAGTGAAAGAAACGCGCTGAATGAAAGTGCACATTCACTCTCTGAGAGCAGATGGCGCTGATGGAGCAGCTATTGCTCATTGTTAATGGTATTGCATTAACTAAGGTTAAGATTTTACCTTATTGTAAAGTGTTACCTATTGTTCTTTAGGCTATAATTCTTTTGCACTTTAATCTATTTGTTTACTTTGTACATTTTTTGTGTGCTTTATTGTATTAAAATGTTCAGTTCTTTTTGTTATAAGAAAAAAGTTATTAAACCTGTTATACTGTATTATGACAACACTTTTTTGCAACTAAATTTCAATATTGTGATAATACTGTATACCGTGATAAAAGCTTTAGCAATTATCGCAACATGAAAATTGCTTTGGGGATATTCAGTGTTATGGTGCTGTTTGTGTAAACATTCAGAACTGTTGGTTGTTCTTGTGCTTTATGCTTTTGTTGTATTTCAGTTATAATCCAAGTCTTCTTTCTGGTATCTATGGTATATTGACATACGTATATTACATGAGCAGTAGGTGTCCCCAACAGGCCCCGTAGCCAGGTCACCGAGGTCCAGACCTCAAATGATGTTCAAAAATAAAATTTGTTCTCTGAATGACTAATTTGCAGTTAAACTCCTCATATGAATGTCTGCATTGTATAATTCAGTTTAATTCAGAATGTTTAGTGTAACACAGGTCAGAATTGAGCTGGTTAAGAGAGATGAAATACAAATTGTCATAAATTTATTTTCACAAAGAAATATTAAATCATTAAGTAAATATATAAACATAAGTCATCCTGGGCAGTGAAAACTAAAATAATTTAATTAACAAAACTGAAAAAGCGCAACATTTTTTCTTAAAATGGGCACTGTTTATGACCTCGCTAAAATGAGACGGCCAAATGAGAGAGAGAGCACAGGCTTCGCAGATCGCGAGTGTCATTAAAAGGGATTAAAAGGCAAATATAACAATCATCCTTTTTGATATACATAAATATGTTATGTGATGTTGTAGCCCCTGTATAAATGTTATTGGGTCATTTTTAGCGCGATGATTGATGATATAGAAGTGAATGATGACGGATTGTGAGCCCCGTAGAATCCAATGCGGTTAATAATTTTGTATTGAAATCTCCCGGATTTGGTGAGTTCAAGATAATATTCTGTTCAATTTGTTGGAATTGAGTGTTTATGTGTTATATTGATGTTCTGATGTGTTTTTATGCCAGTTTATATGTATTTACGGTCAGAGGATATGTGTTAATGTACAATGTACTAAAAATAAGTAATGTTATGTACTAAAAATGCTAACTAGCACAGCATTATCACACATGTGAATGCCTTGTTTACATATTGAGTGACAAAAGCACTCCAATTGTAATTTACAACCAAATGAGTTAATGTTTGAAAGATTTGTTGAGTTTTGATGAGTATTATAGTCAGTTAAATTGTCTGTGATCTTTGTGATCCTGTTTGTATAAACATGTCAAGTTTTTTTTTTTTTGTGAGTCTGGAATAAACTGTGATCTTGAGATGGCGAGCCACCCAGCTAGAGAACCCTAAGCAGAGACAAGAAGAGGAAATTCTGCTATTCATCACGTGATCTGTGCCTTAATTGGTTACCAGCGGAACTCATCCATTCCTTGTGGTATTTCTCATCAATTACACCAACAATGAATATTGAACAGAACTGTGTGTTGCCTTATTGAACATTGCACCATAGACAATTGCACTACTACGACTTTTGCATTCATTGGATGCATCGGATTCATCAGTTGGATTTGAAGGACTTTTTCTTTACACGCGTACATGCACACTTGCTTCATGGACTGAGAACTGTTCATCTACATTGAATTACTGTTGAGTTTTCTGTAATATTTCAGTTAAAGTGCTATTTGTTGAAAGTAACCTGATTGTTACATCTGTTTCATGTTGTGGGTTAATGTTTCAAATCTAAACAAATAGGAAAAAAACATTTTAAAGCTGAAAAAGAAAAACTAGCAGAAGTTATACAGACACCAAACTAAAATTGAATCTAAATAAGAAAGATTAATGTATATATATCAACTTAAATATTAAAGTGAACAAATATAATATAAATAGATTATAGCTAAGAAAAATAACTACAAAGGAGCTCAGAAGGTTACATTTCTTAAAGGGAAAAAAGAGACAAAGTCATTGCTTATTTTATTATTTTGCTGTTATTTCATTTCGTGATTTCATTCATTTCAACTTCTCTGAAAAAAAAAGTAAAACCAAACATTTTGGTAAAAGTCATTTTCCTGGGCTGTCTGGTCCTTGTGTTAAAGTGTTTTACCTCATTTCTGCCCTCTGTAGCCAACCTGGTGATCTGGCCTGTTACTGTGTATTCTGTCATTCATATTGATACACAGAGGAACTAAAGTATCTATTGCACACTATAAGCACTACTGGTTACATTAGCGTCCGTTGTATAAAAATGCTCGCTGCGAGACGCTGGTGGAGTGAACGAGGCTTGAGAGAGTCGTGAGTGAGGGAGCGC
Source organism: Sinocyclocheilus rhinocerous (assembly GCF_001515625.1). Lineage (NCBI taxonomy): Eukaryota > Metazoa > Chordata > Actinopteri > Cypriniformes > Cyprinidae > Sinocyclocheilus > Sinocyclocheilus rhinocerous. Next base: position 4,642 of record NW_015653029.1, on the reverse strand, counting down.
GCGCAGCCTCCGTGTTGCCAGATCCAGCTATTATAAGCGTTTGTTTTTTACTTGTCTTTTCCACTTAAAGGCAGAGTAAGCGATTTCTGGTAGCCAATGTTGATGTTTTTGTTTATTTTTATAGCAATATCGGGCAACATTGCATCGCCAGCACTTAAACTGGCAGTAATCAAAAAAAGTCCATGGACAGGTTATTGCTGACAAGATACGACATTCGGTAAGGGAAACGCAAAAAAAACAAAAAAAACATTATCTGTCAGAAATGTTATCAACGCTGTCAAAATCTGTAGCATTTAACACTAGTGCAGAGATCTGTAGAACAAGTAGGTTACAGAGTGAAATGAAATACGCAAACACTAGCCATGAAGAAGTTTATGCCAAGTCATTCAGTTAAATTTTCACAAATCATGCTATATAAACATTCACAAGACCACTAGACAAAGTTATCAGCTATATAATGGTTATAAATAAAAACTATAACAGCAATATGTATGGTTATATGAATAATAAACAACTGATAAAATGATCCACCCCATAAATATAGTAAAGTATTAACAAATTTTGATGCAATAAATAGGGTATGATTTAAAAATGATCATTCCTCCAAAACAGAGAAAACATCTTGGAAGCGTGTTACGTTTGGATCGTTTGAAACATGGCGGCTGGAGATCTGATAAGATCGTCGAATTCACTGGCATTGCCATTTTGCATATTGCATTTTAAATTGAATTTCGCTACCTATATGCTTCCATACATTTCTGTCTCTTTTAAAGTGTTAATAGTGTATATAATTAGTTGTATTTATAGGGGTTATTATAGCACAATCAAAGCCTGGCTATGGCAATGGTTGCTAATATACGAGTTGCTTGAGAGGACAGTAGCACGCAAAGAAGTGTATCCATGGCTTGAATGCTTAAGGTGCTACTTGTTAATAGACAACACTGGTGTGGGATATATCTGGAACAATCATTTTCTCTCTTTGCTGATTATGTTTGTGATTCCACTGAATCAGACTTTCTTTATGGTCTTCAGTCTTCAGATCAGTACTTCCACCTCATGTATTTCTGCTGTGTTTTGATTCTGCTGTGATCCGTCAGCTGAAGTTTGTGTGGATTTCACTATATTCTGCATTTGGGGCAAGATATGTAATTTAAACAATATTTATGTAACATCCTCGTGCTTTTGGAAAATCTTGTAATTTAATTAAAAAGTCTCCTGATGTTGCAGGTCATTGGATCCCAAAGCATTGCAACCTTATAAAGGATACTAACCTGCATATATTTTGCGATCTCTGTAAAGTCAGAACAGAGAGAGAAAATATATTAGTGGAACTGCAAAATCTAATCATTCTCTGTTAATATATATATAAAAAAACTACTTATTCATCTTCAATGACTTCTTATAATATCAATAAATAATGTGATGTATCTTTCTAAATGATTTCAATAGTAGCTCTTTTTAATGTTTACTATTTCAACTTGAAAACTTTGAAATTAATTACGAACATGCATGGAAAGACCCCTGATATGGTTCCATCAATGATCTGAACAAACCAGGGAGCCAATAAATATAAAGACTCATACATGTTCACTATGTGCAGCTCTCACTGACATTCAGCAGATGCTTGAACTCTAGGATTTTAACATTGAGGAGGTTAGGGGGATTTTAAGCATTGTGACAGCAAATACTCACTAGATGTAAATAATGCTGAAATCAGCACAGATACGACAAAGTAAGATTCAGAAGGAAAGACAATGAATCTCAGATCCCCAACTGTACGATTACCATTCACTGAAAAAAAAGAGTGGATACATTTAATTCTTAAATATTATGATCACTGTTTCAAAAATGAATGCAAACTTACCGGTATTTTATTACAGTATAATTATTCCAGGTAAATACAGATGAACTCATTATAGATTGATTAAACAAGTTTGAGAAGGTGATTTCTGACTCTGACTTTAAAGTATTTCTACAATTAATTATTCATGATTAAAATGATAAAAAGTTGTTTTAATACGTTTAAAGTATATATTTACTTTGACCTAGATGTATTATGGATTTTCTCAAATTAATTGTATAACGTATTGTATAATAAAGTGTATGTTGTTCACTCACCTGCTTTCAGTATCAGTTCAGTCATCAGTGTCACAGAGTTCAGTAAAACAACACCCACTGATCCAAACACATAGACAGGAGCAAAACGCTGAAGATCTGCAATGCAATTGTAGACATATAAGTTTAAATAAAAAGCTAAATTATTGTATCATTTTTCTTTGAAGGACATAAAATGTTCATATTAGCAACATTAAAGTTTAATTCATATTTTATTCAATATTTAGAGAAAATGAGGCCACACTGAAAAAAAAAAACTATAGATATACACATAAAAAACTAAAACCCCATAATAGTATCTCACCACTATTTCTTCACACAAATCTGCTTAATATTACTGGTTCTGCAGTGTTTAATATCATGAGCTGCTCAAGTCTTTAACTGTACATGTACTCATGATGATGCAAAAAAAAAAATCACACAGATGATGATCAATACTGCACCCTCAGCATTGAAACCATAATAGCATGAAAACTTCACAATGGCCCAGAGTATCTGCAGAAACACAAGCACACAGCCCCATCCAATCGGATCTGCATTGAAAAGAGTGAAATAAAGCGTCACTTCTCCATCACATTTTCATTACAGATATTTAATTATATAGATTTTTGTCTTCTTTATACAGGACAGTTAGAGGTCAGACAGGACAATGTAAGGAGAGAGAAGGTGAATGGGACATAAAACAGATCAGACTCAAACCTACAGGTGTGTTAAAAAAAATAGCAGTACAAAATCAGTAACCTGATGAACCACTGTTATTAGTAGTAGTAGGGATATTTCTGCATTGTAAATAATTTACTTGAATTAGAAGTGTAATAGAAAAACAAGAGACCCAACCGGCAGGACATGCATGCTGCTTGTTCTGAGTAATTGTCTAATGCATTGAAAGGGGTGTGTTCAAAATAATAGCAGTGTGGAGTTTAATTAGAGAATTCATTCATTCTGTGAAAAAACAGGTGTCATTAATTGTCCATTATTAACAATGTAATTTGATTAAAAAGTTGATTGGAGAAGGGTAAATGTATAAAGAAGTGCAGAAAATTATAGGATGCTCAGCTAAAATGATCTCAAATGCTTTAAAATGGCAACAAAAACCTGAAACACGCAGAAGAAAACGAGCAACTACTGTTAAAATGGATCAAAGAATTGTCAGAACGGCAAAGATCCAGCCAATCATCACCTCCAGAAAAATCAAAGATGATTTATTATTACCTGTAATTACTGTTACAGTCAGAAGATGTTTGATCGAAGCTATCAGCAAGAAGCCCCCGTAAAGCACCACTGCTGAAAAAACGGCATGTGCAGAATTTGCCAGGGAACACATCGACTGGCCCAAAGAGAAATGGCATAACATTCTGTGGACTGATGAGAATAAAATTGTTCTTTTCGGATCTAGTGGTCAATGACAGTATGTCAGACAACCCCTGGGTACTGAATTCAAGTCTCAGTACACTGCGAAGACTGTGAAGCATGGTGGAGCAAAACTAATGGCATGGGGATGTTTTTCATACTACGGTGTTGGGCCTATTATACCAGGTATCATGGATCAGTTTGAATACATCAAAATACTTGAAGAGATTATGGTGCCCTGTGCAAAGGAGGAAATGCCCCTAAAATAGGTGTTTCAATGTGACAACGACCCCAAAAACACACAAGTAAGCGAGAAACATCTTGGTTCCAGACAAAAAGGATTGAGGTAATTGAGTGGCCAGTTCAGTCCCCTGAACTCAACCCAATTTAAAACTTGTGGGGTGACATTAAAAATGCAGTTTCTGAAGCAAAACCCAACATTTCACAGGAACTGTGGAATGTAGTTTGTTCATCCTGGGCTGAAATACCCGTTTCTAGGTGCCAGAAATTGGTTGACACGATGCAATGCAGATGTGGAGCAATTATCAAAAACAATGGTTATGCAACTAAATATTAGTTTAGTAATATAACTGAAGTTTAAAAAAAAAATTGAGTATGAAGGGAAAAATGTTGATGCTGCTATTTTTTAACAGTTTAATATTCATTTTATTACAAGAATAACACAGATTTGATAAAATATCTTAATACTTTGATTTAGAATTGAATGTGTAATGTTTCCACTATATTTGAAATATGGAAATAAAAACTTAAAAATATTTGCACTTTATTCACTTTCATTAATGCACTGCTATTTATTTGAACACAACTGTATATCTCCATGAGCACAGCAGATTTATACTGTATATACTGATCATGTGATCAACCCTCTGTGCCACAACTCATTTAATGATAAATTCATTTTTTCCAGATTGCTAACACACTACTGTATAGTTAACTGTCCAGTCTAATTTCTCAAAATTCAGTTCTCAAAGCAAAATCATTTCTCAAAACTTTAAACACAATTTGTATGTTTCACATGTTCCAATTTTCTCAATGTTTTCTGCAGAACTTAAATACCCCCATTTTGCACAGGTTTAACCATGTTCTAATTCAGAAAACACAAATACATAATATAATTAAAGGGTTACTCCACCCCAAAATGAAAATTTTGTCATTA
>NW_015653028.1:0-483 GCF_001515625.1 Sinocyclocheilus rhinocerous | reverse complement strand
ATACAGTATTTTCATTTATTGTTTAATGTGAACATCTTTAAGAAAAACTTGAATGATAAATAATTAAGAACATGAACTTTTTTACATAGGCCAACATTTGTAACTGACTAGCGTTGAGGATTTTGTAGCAACAAGAGCTCTGTAAAACAGATGTCCAAAAAAGGTGAGCATACAGTATATTGATCACTGTTATGAGCATGAATCATTGTAAATAAGAAACTTACAACATATTAATTAATAAAGTTGATTCACTGTAGACATAAAATAAAGTAAAATTAATTAATTGTAGTCAGTCTTTACTTTTTACATGTTATTAAATATTGTAAAGATGAAATCATCAAATGTAAAAGCTAATGTAAAACATCAATCAAGGCGAAACAAACATGCAAAACATCAAATAAATGAGTACAAATGTGATTAATTAGATTACTTTTTTTCTTTTCTCTTTCTATTCTGCAAAGACTGCCTCTGCAAAGTGATACC
>NW_015653027.1:0-893 GCF_001515625.1 Sinocyclocheilus rhinocerous | reverse complement strand
CATCAAACCGATGCGAGCTTCGGATCTTCCAATGTGTCTCTATGGCGCTAAAACCTAAAGATGTTCGAGTTCCGCTCCCCGTGCAACTGATACTCGACTGCCATTGGCTCATCTGCATTCGAGGGGAGGGGCTTACCGATAGGTCAATTGCTTTAGAAGAATAGTCATTTTTTGTTGAGACTAGGAGGTAGGTTTAGTCAGTCTGTATGGCTGATAAAGTCATGAAAGAACACGACAAACGCTGAAAAGCATTCATGTTCAACAGTCATAAATTATTCTCCCTCAGTAACACAATGCAGTTAATCATATTTTCACAGTCATGTTTGTAATGTTTTGTGTTGTACTCTTTTAGTTGGCACCTAAATAATTAACTGAAGTGATTAACTTCCATACTGGGAATTTGTCCACTGCATTTAACCCATCCAAGTTAATGCACACACATCAGGAGCAGCGAGTAGTGAACACACACCCAGAGCTGTGGGCAGCAACCCATGGAGCATTTGGGGGTTAGGTGTCCAGTTCAAACCTCTTGAGTCACTGTCTGTAGCAGTGACATTTCAATCAATGTAACCTTATTATGGCTAGTTTTGTTTTAAAAAGTAGGCTACTTGTTATTTGCCTGTCCACCATATGTTTAAAGTCGTTTCTCCCCCCAAATATTGAAGGTAAAACCCTTGTCTGGAGGTAATAACATATTTAAATCATATTTAGCTTTGCTTCACATTACCCCTCACATTTAATTATATTTAGCTTTGCTTCAGGGACATTACCCCACCCAAGCAGTGCTTTTTGATCCTCAAAGTGATGATGACATAAGTGCTGCACTGCAGACTACAATTATAATAATAGTAATAATTCATTACATTTATATAGCGCTTTTCTAGGCACTCAAA
>NW_015653026.1:0-1563 GCF_001515625.1 Sinocyclocheilus rhinocerous | reverse complement strand
ATTAATTAACAGTATGTTGCTGTCAAACATACGATTTATTACATCACGGAGTTCATTTGTACAACAAAAACTATATTAAGATTAAAATGTGTCTTATGCCCCTTAATATGTATTTTTCATTGTAAGTTTATTTTAGCCTGCTTGCTTTGTGCAAATTAACAGTATGTTGCTGTCAAACATACGATTTATTACATCACGGAGTTCATTTGTACAACAAAAACTATATTAAGATTAAAATGTGTCTTATGCCCCTTAATATGTATTTTTCATTGTAAGTTTATTTCCAGTAGCCTGCTTTGTGCAATGCATTCAAATATGTAAATACGCGTTTTTTCATTTTTGCATAGATTTGACAGTTCAGCTGTATCATTTGTAATTATAAAATAATATAGAGACTATGCAGAGGCCATAACAAAAAAAAGAAAGAAACGTTTTAATCAAATGTGCCACCACTAACTGATACTTGTCAATCAGGAATTAGCCTACATATAAATATAAACTGATAAGAAAATGCCACAAACCATTATGATGTCTGCTATTCTAACGTGCTTTATGAAACTTATACCAACCATTCAGAAGTGTGCCTGACCTTGAAGTCTGTAATGTAATGTAAGTCTGCAACTTAATGCAAGTCTAGATGCTATATTAAACAAAGTTTGTACTTACTAACGTGTCTGCAGAAAGTCAAATGCTTTGACAAAACATTTAGGCATCTCCAGAAGAAATGCTTGTTCACAGTTAGAAATATATTTAATTTCTTGTTACATAGTTTCTATAAAATTATTTTTGAAATATTAACGCCATAGATAAGAACTAGTTGCCAAATATTTAAATGATATCTGTATTTTACATGTATTTGTAGTTGTTATTGTAGACTAAGTGCAACTGTACATAATCTGTGGTTTAGTAATTTTAATATTAGACTCTGATTAGTTGCTTGCAGATGCACTATCGTCTAACTCTTTAAAAAAAAAAATAATTAAACAAAGTTTGTACTTATTAACGTGTCAGCAGAAAGTCAAATGCTTTGACAAAACATTCAGACATCTCCAGAAGAAATGCTTGTTCACAGTTAGAAATATATTTAATTTCTTGTTACATAGTTTCTATAAAATTATTTTTGAAATATTAACGCCATAGATGAGAACTAGTTGCCAAATATTTAAATGATATCTGTATTTTACATGTATTTGTAGTTGTTATTGTAGACTAAGTGCAACTGTACATCATCTGTGGGTTATTAATTTCAATATTAGACTCTGATTAGTTGCTTGCAGATGCACTACCGTCTAACTCACAAACTAATACACCATCTGTGGATCTTCCTCAACTGTCAAAATTCTCCAAGTAGATATAACTGCAGACCGGAGATCTCCAAAAAGATTTTACTCTATCGCTTTGTTCTAAGCAGCGGGGGCGTCCCGGAGCTCGAAATGCGCAGGGTAGGAGGGGGTAGTGATGCTGGGTGTAACTAAAAAGGTGCCATTGTCTGGTTGGGAAGTTACGGAATATCGCATAATCATATCGCATAATCTTATTAACTGTTTATCTCCTGAACTGCAT
>NW_015653025.1:199-1125 GCF_001515625.1 Sinocyclocheilus rhinocerous | reverse complement strand
TTAAAAAATCATAAACATACCTGATGATCATAGCTAATCAGTAACGTATATTGTACGCAACTGAAAGTATGTTTCCTTTTTCACATTTCCGGGGTTTCCCTGCAGCAGAAGTTGTCATAGACGGATAAACTGTACGGCAATGATCTGTTTAATGAGAGACTACAGCAGAAGTTATTATTTTGTTCATGTTTAGTGAACAAAGTTTAGTTGTTTAGTTGCATTTAGATGACTTTCCAAAACAAGAACAAATATAGAAAAATGGATTACGGAAATTACGGAAAAGATTGCGTCAAATTGATGTCACTTCCTCAGCCGCTGTATTAGAAACCAGGAGTTCAGAAATTGGTTGGTTAGCAGGTTCCTGTTAGCCGATTCTGGTTACGGTTCGTCTAAACCCCTGCTGGTGGATGCTGGAACTACAGCAACAGATGGCAACTTTCAAAAGTAAACATGTTTTCTACTGTTAGAAACAACCTGGCAGGTGTAAAAAAAAAAAAAAAAAACTATTAAAAAAAGTTCCTAGATTTACAGTATTAATAATTGTGGAAACGTGTCATCATAATCTGTGATTTTTTTTAACATTTATTTTTAAATTAAGACTATGACATTATCCAGTTTATTTGTAGAACTTAGGTTTTGAAAACAAAAAAATTAGGGTTATCCACCTTTTTCTTGTCGTAAAAATGGGCGCGGCCATTTGTAAATTCTATGGGTCTGGCTTCCGGTCTCATCTGCGTCCACTCCGTCCAGCTATTTTTAGCTGAACAAAACAGTTCGTTTTGCTGCTTGATATTGAAATTTGGTGTGTCTTACATATTATTATAATGTATTATCTTAATTATGAACACACTAGTTTGTAGTGCAAACTGTTTTACCGTTTACTGCACGTTGTTATTCTCCTCGTTATTTACCTATAGCGGCTAATG
>NW_015653025.1:0-158 GCF_001515625.1 Sinocyclocheilus rhinocerous | reverse complement strand
ATGAACCGGAAGTCTCACCCATAGGCTTACTTCCGCGTTGAAGAAAAAGGTGGATACACAGGTGCTAATTCTCCATCCTTTTCAAGTGCCGATGTCATGATTATGTTTTTTTGATTAAGTTTTATTCATAAGTTTTATGGGACATTCTACCAGAAACG
>NW_015653024.1:2204-2785 GCF_001515625.1 Sinocyclocheilus rhinocerous | reverse complement strand
TTGTCATGTCACTTGTAATGACAGATTTATCCAGATGATATTTCAGTGCTCGATGCATTATTGTGTCACATTTGGTGAAGACACAGCATCAGATCTGAAAGAGCTGGATCTGAAGATGATCTACTTACTGTGATTGTTTTTTCTATGACTGCAAAGAGAAGCTGAATGATTGAAACGCTTCCCACATGCAGTGCAGTGATACGGTTTCTCTCCAGTGTGGATCCTCTTGTGTGTCTTCAGGTTTCCGGGCTGACTGAATCTCTTGTCACAGTATAAACACTTGTACGGTTTCTCTCCAGTATGAACTCTCACATGTGCCGTAAAGTGTTGTTTTAGTGCAAAACTCTTCCCGCATTGATCACATGTGTGCGGTTTCTCTCCTGTGTGGACTACCTTGTGTTTTTTCAGGCCTCTTGACCAACTGAATCTCTTGTCACAGTGTGAACACTTGTAAGGTTTCTCTCTAGTGTGGATGTTCATGTGTATCTTACGGTGTGATGATTGAGTGAAACTCTTCCCGCACTGATCACAAGTGAACAGTTTCTCTCCAGTATGAACTCTCATGTGAACTTTAAGTTTAT
>NW_015653024.1:1415-2157 GCF_001515625.1 Sinocyclocheilus rhinocerous | reverse complement strand
TGATTGAGTGAAGCTCTTTCCGCACTGATCACAAGTGAACGGTTTCTCTCCAGTGTGAACTCTCATGTGAACTTTAAGTTTATGTTTGTATGTGCAACTCTTTCCACACTGAGTGCAGATGAAAGATTTCTTGGCTCCTCTTTTCATTAAATCTTTCTGTTTGGTTTGAGAGCAGCTCAGTTCTCCAGTTTTGACATGATTATTCGTATCAACTTCACTCAATTCTTCATTCTCTTCGTTTTCTTCAATCAACTCTAAAATAAAAGTAAAAATGGTTGATTTTCAGTAACTCTCAGTAACCCTGATGAACTTATGTAAAAAAAAAAAATGTAGACAATTGCTAAACAAAATTTTGGTCATTATTGTTTTTTTTATTATACACCTCTGTAACGTTCCATGAAGGAAGTACATTGATCTTCAAATTATCATTTTTAAAACATTATAGACACAAATTCCATGTTTCTTTAGGGAAAAATATTAAATATGTTGGATCAGCTACACTATTATCTAACAGAAATTTTGTTGATGAATGAAGAATCAAGAATAACCACCAACCTGTTAGTTCTTCAGTATCTTCAGTGTGTTTGATTCTGCAGGGTTCTGGATCTCTCATCTTCTCTCTGTCCTCTTTAATAAACTCAGTCTTTGCAGATTTCAGCTCTTCCTGATGATTAGATGCTCGTCTTCACTTGTGAACTGATGGAGATATTCCAGCATTTATTGCTGAACTACTGAATGTGTG
>NW_015653024.1:0-1402 GCF_001515625.1 Sinocyclocheilus rhinocerous | reverse complement strand
TATTGCTGAATTGCTGAATTTGTGATTGTTGTGGGAGGAGCTTCACTGAACATGAATTTCTGTGTGGAAGAAGCAGACTTGCCAAAATCAATACATCAGTTAACTTTGTTATTTTTAAACAATCTACACATTTAAGCATTTATGTAAGTGAAGCAGATGTCCTCCATATTCTATCTTTGAAGAGACCAGAGCCTTACAAAAACAAAGTTTTTTGACTTTGTAAATCATATTATTACTATACTAAAATTAACAGCATTGACACAAAAAGCACATCATTTTAAATGCTCATTCAATAACACTGCACTCACATATGTGACAATTCACACATTCAATGCATTTCTGTTGTCGGTCTTTCTAGCATCAACATTTCTATTGATGTTTTAGCAGAAAGTGTGAAGAAAGTGAACCCTACTGTAGCCTACCACAAAACAGAATTTTAATGTTTCCTGTGTCTATAGGCTATTATAAATATCTGCATATGTACTTAAATTGTCCCACGTGACACAATATGAAATATTAAGCAGTATCTATACTTAATTTTAACCATGTAAAAACATGGTATGTTTTAGGTTCAATATTCATCGGATATTCTTTCCCCTAACCTTGTTCCATAGAGTTGACAGTCTTACAAAGATATCAATACCACACTTAATTTTAACAATATGCAGTTATTTTATATTGACATGAAACATTCAATCAAAACCGCTAAGGCGCATTATCTGCATATTTATACCTGCTTTGATTAGATGTAGTTTACTTTTTTTTTTTTTTTTTTACTTTGGCCGGTAGACGGTCCCTTAAGCGATTTTGTTTTTTTTTTTTTTTTAAACTGTGGCTGGAATTTGTAGACGGTCCCTTAAGCGACATGAGCGGTTATCCAGCGAAGATCAAACCTGTAACTAAATCTAACGCAAAACGACTAATCTGAAATGCCTAAAATACAGCGGGTGGAAAAAATAGCAGCAGCAATAATACTGATATCGGTTCGTAATCCATTTCCCTTACGAGCCATTCAATAACAGCAGCATCCCTCCAAACAACAATCCTTCAGACGAACATACAAAACCACAAAATCTCTCAGGTCTTTCCTCACATGCCTGTTGTCTGCTGTTATAAGTGTTTATGTCAGCAAACACACAAACAGCTGTACTCGATGAAAACAAGACAGAAACGACCTCGTTTATTGTTGCAAACATACTGTGTAAAGTGTGTTTTACAGTTGTTTAAATAAGAGAAATACCGTGAACTGCTCACCTCTCCTCAGAAGATCGCTGCAGCTGCGTCCGAAAGCTTTGATGACTCTGTTCACGGTTTCTCCTGAAAGCGATTTGTTACTCAGCTCTCACAGAACCCAGGGCTGCAGCCGTTGAGCTCAAGTAGAACAAACAAGAGGGCGTTTCCC
>NW_015653023.1:326-1562 GCF_001515625.1 Sinocyclocheilus rhinocerous | reverse complement strand
TTATTTAAAGGCAGAGCCATAAATTGTTCAGTTAAACACTGTTTATTTAAAAAAATGTATGTTTTCTTCAAAACTGAGGTACAATTACATTACTAATGTTTTCATTAATATTATGTATATTATTAAGTATTATGTCTAAAAATAGCCTGTTATTAAAGTAGCTAAAATTTTCCTAATTTAAAAAGGCACTCATGTCTTGGGTGATAGAAAAGAATGTGTGCAGTGCTGATTTACACTCCTTTATGTGCTTGTCTTGAAATAATATCTAATGTATGATACTAATTATGATATACTAATGTTCTTTTTTCTCTTCTTTTTCCTGACAGACTGTGAGTGAGAAAGACTGGCAAGACTTACTAAAAGTATACATTTTTGCACATTTATTCATTCATCTGACATTTGCAAAATAGCACACTTCTGTTATGTTCTGTATTGTAAATCTGTTATTAAAATTCTACTATAAACATTTTTTTAAAAATGAGTGTGAATCCATTTTTGTGTTTAAGATTTATTGTGTAATGGGTATTTTAAATAAAAAAAAATAGGTGTGTTGTAAATATGGTTAAATAATGGCATTTGGTTTATCAGCCACATGTGGGCCACATAAGGGCCGTCAGCCCTTTACAGAACTCCGCCATATAAGAATACCATATAAGGTCCATATATCAGCCACATCTGTTTTTATTATTTGGCTCACTCTGGGTTGGGTTATGGTACTGTTTAGATTCAGTTCTGGCTAAAAAGATGTGAACCATTTTTGGGACGGCGAACACAAACTAATCTGGGCCACACTTTAGCTGTTCAAAGGAAGGCCAAAGGAAATTTGCTGACTGGTGTGTAACAGAAGAGGTCTGACGCAACAGGTTAGTAAATCAATCAAGTTTATTTTGGTCACAGAGAGTACGGGTGTAGGATCCAGGTGATGACACGGTGAGTGTATAGTTCGTAGAATAGTTTGAAGGATATGATGAGTGGAATGATCAGAGTCCTTTCCTTTACAGGAGCTGGAATGCACACGGGAAGAGCACACACCTCAGCGATCCAGGAACTAGGAGGAACAGGAGACACTTGGAGACGAGGAGACACTAGGAGGAACACAGGAGGTAAGTAATGCAGGAAGTATTCAAATGGAAGCAGTAGTAAAGTCAGAGAGTCTTCTACGTGTGTACGAGACCGGACAATGAGGGTGTCTGAGGTGTGTGCTTTTATGCAGGCTGGTTGATGAGGTGCTTGATT
>NW_015653023.1:0-192 GCF_001515625.1 Sinocyclocheilus rhinocerous | reverse complement strand
CCCCCCTCCACGGCCCGCTCCTGAGGGCCGAAAACCCCGACGTCGGGGTGGTCTACCTCTGCCCCGAGGTGCCGGCTGATCAGGATGGGCCGCATGGAACTCAGACATTAAGGCAGGGTCTAATATATCAGTCCTAGGTACCCATGGGCGTTCCTCGGGTCCATATCCTTCCCAGTCTACGAGGTATTCTAG
>NW_015653022.1:0-528 GCF_001515625.1 Sinocyclocheilus rhinocerous | reverse complement strand
AATGTCAGACTGTACAACAGTCAAGACGCGTTAAAAACGGGTGCGTGCAAGAATGTCCGGAGTTCTACATTATCAACCCATGCACGTACAGCGACCGCGAGTTGCATTGCACGCGGGGCTGTAATGTTGGCTATCATTAAAAGTATATGAATGGCGACAATACCAGCGTATTTATGCAGAATAGTGCAAGCAGCACTACAATACCGGCGTATTTATGCAGAATAGTGCAAGCAGCACTACACACCCACATGAAAACAGCAGCGCAACTGGTGTTTATCATAGCAAAGGCAACGTATCATATGAATTCCGTGAGTGGAGGACGAGAGCGCAGGAGTTTATGCAGTTCGAAGAAATCTCTAGCATTAATTCTGATCATGACTTGTCTTGAAAAACGAAGACAGTTTGACATTCGTCGTAGGGGGAAGTCACACTGCAGGACTGTGCGCCAAATCTTCTGACACTGCCAGAATTTAGTCGGAGGTAAAATTTGATCGCAATGGCCATTAATCGGCTGTCGGTGAACATGTC
>NW_015653021.1:423159-441462 GCF_001515625.1 Sinocyclocheilus rhinocerous | reverse complement strand
TATCAGCAGCACATGTGAAAGTGTGAATGAGTACTAGTCAGATTAGTACTAGTACTAGTACTAGTACTAGTCAGACTGATTGCTTTAAAAGGAGGGAAGAAGGAGTCAGCTATGTGAAGCCCACAAATTGTGATCAACTCCGAGAACTAATAAGGCAAGAATGGATCGCCATCATTCAGGATTTGGCCCAGAAGCTAATATCCAGCATGCCAGAGCGAATTGCAGAGGTTATGAAGAACAAGGGTCAACACTGTAAATATTATTTTTGTATTTTGTTTTTCAAAGAACTTAAATATATAAATGTACACTGTCATTTTTGTTCAAAATTAACAAAATTTAAATAAGTGGATATATTATAAATTCATCTTTCAATCTGTGTTTGTGTCTTTGCCTGAATAAGTGTTAAATAAGTGTTTATATTTCAGACCTGTCAGGAAAGATTTCATGGGACATTGTTCATCCATGCGTGTCTTGTCATATCTGTAAACAGAGATAAGTATAGCTTTTGCGCATGAGCGGTATGGGAGTAGCATGAAGATGAAAGTAAGTTGTCACAATGAGCGAGAAATATTGTACCTTGTACTATACAACACGGCAAATCGCAGGTTGTAAAAACAAAGAAACTCCAAACAGAGCAAATATTACAAGCAAAAGGGGTATAGTTGGGACAGAGACTGTAATAAAACCTGAATCAACATTGGCTTGGCTTTTGAGAGGTGGTGAGAACTTAAAACTGACCCAGAGAAGGAGTCTTTTAGGTATAACCTAGAGAAGGCTTCAAAATATTTTTTTTTTTCAACCAATAGATAACCATGCAGCTTTCAAAGACTAGTGTGAGTTCATTATATAATGTTAGCTATTGTAAAAGGTAATTTCATTGCAGTGCTTTGCTGAATTTTATTTTCAAAGATGGGTTGCCAAATTAAAAACATCTTCAGATGTCTTAATAGGAAACATGCAAACCATTTAAAACCAATTCATTTAAACTCGTTACCTCTTCAACCTGTGTTTTGATCACGTTTCATACACAGAGCTTAGGCCTACAACTTGTCAATTTTTGTAACATCATTCATTTAAAAACATATATGTGACCCTAGACCACAAAACCAGTCTTAAGTCGCTGGGGTATATTTGCAGCAATAGCCAAAAATACATTGATTTTTATTTTATGCCAAAAATCATTAGGATATTAAGTAAAGATCATGTTCCATGAAGATATTTTGTAAATTTCCTACTGTAAATATATTAAAATTAAATTTTTGATTAGTAATATGCAATGCTAAGAACTTCATTTGGACAACTTTAAAGGCGATTTTCTCAATATTTTGATTTTTTTTGCCCCCTCAGATTCCAGATTTTCAAATAGTTGTATCTCGGCCAAATAGTGTCCTATCATAACAAACCATACATCAATGGAAAGCTTATTTATTATTATTATTTCGAAAAATTGACCCTTATGACTGGTTTTGTGGTCCAGGGTCACATATTTCCAATTACTCCAAACAACCACATAACCACACAAGACTTACCCGCTCAGATGATCTATTGTAGATTTCCACATCAGTGCCACATAAAAAAAAAAAAAAAGGATCTTCAGCAGAAGACACATGCCGTTTTATTTTTTTAACCGCTACAGGGCAAAAAGTTAGCATAGTGTACCTTTAAATATAGCACTGGTGTGTCTCAAACCTAATTGTAATTCAGCAAATTCCACTATACACATATTTATATCAGACATGCGAGATTTGGGAGCTACAAATAGTACTCAACCAGAACGAGCTTTTTACCGCCACAGGTACTGTCACCGCCACTTCTGCATTTGCTGCCTTTGACCATTGTGTGGCGCTTTAACCACAAGTTATTAAGCAAACATCAAAGAGCATTTTCCCAAATAGCAGTCAGCTTTGCCTTACCAATGGGCAGTAGCGTGTTTAGACAAGATGCAAACAACGCAATTGCTTTAAATTAATTTCTGCATGTCACACGCATACTTTGTTATTCGTAAATCTTTCCTTTATTTTGACAGAGATCTACATGATGTGGGTAAAGGATATCTGTCCATGAAGTAAGAAATCATTGCATATTTTTATTAATTCCTTCCCTAATTTTAGTGAAACGTAAGCACTGTATTTTTTGTTCCCATTATGTAAGTAAAATAAGAAACAAATAAATAAAATCTGGCCACGGTTAGCTAAATCAACAGGGCCTTTCGCACCGCTTTAGTTCCAGTGAGGGCGTTGTCATACGCGTTTGGCCAATCAATGTCTACTTACGTCACGTGTAGTACCAGTTGTGCTGGTTAGACCCTGCTCCGGAGTAGGAGCTAATTTGGTTCTCGAAAAAGGCAGTCTGGTACTAAAACCACTTCATTATTTTACTTAAATTGACAACTTTAGTGATCTTTAAAAGGAGCCTTCTTTACTTGCTTTCATACAATCCATTTACTACTTGAGTAATACTTAAATTTTTCATGCAACCGTATTTAAATGCAGGAGTGAATAAGCTAAATTGTCACTCATGAAATTTGAGATGACTGACAGTGATAACCATATCAACAAAATATCACATTTCAGTATCTGCATTTAAAAAAAAAATGCTGCATATGTTCAGTATACCTTGGTTACTATTCACTTTCACTGTATGGTAAAGAGAAGCATGTGCACCCTGCTTATATTTCCTTGTGTGTTCCATGTATGAAAGAAGGGTTTGAAATGACATGAAGGTACATGAATGATGAAAGTATTTGCATTTCATGGTGAACTGCTCCTTTAATGAAGCCTCATGCTGCTTCTAAAACTCTAAAATGGGATTGGTTGATAGAAATGTGGTTCCAGAAATAAAATAAATTCCTGTAAATTTACTCTCTCTCAGGCCATACGAGTTCTTTCTTTCTGCAGTGGAACACTGAAGATGATTTTTAGCTGAACCCATGGTCCTTGGTGATTCATAAAATGCAAGTTAGTGTCATTACTTCGAGATTCAAAAACTAGGAAACACAAAATCAATACCCCAGGTACTTCTTGACATATGTTAAGGTCTTATGAAGCAAAATTATCTGAATATTACTTACATTTACATTACATTTAGTCATTTAGCAGATGCTTTTATCCAAAGCGACTTACAAATGAGGACAATGGAAGCAATCAAAATCAATAAAAGAGCAATGATATGCAAGTGCTATAACAAGTTTAACGGCTTAACGCAGTACACGTAGCAAGGTTTTTTGTATTATATAAATAAAAATAGAATAGAAAAAGAATAGAGCAAGCTAGTGTTAGAGGACTTTTTTTGCTTTTGTTAATTGTATAATAAAAGAAAAGAAAACAAACAGATAGAATACAAAAAGATTAGAAAAGCTAGTGTTAGTTTTTTTTTTTTTTCAAGTAAATGAATAGAGTAAACGATTGCAGTACATTAATAGAGTGCAAGTCTAAAAGGGAATTTTTTATTTTATTTTTTTACTTGCAAAATGATTACCTGCAATCCGTAAATGATCCTGGAGCTCAAGCTTTCTGTCTGTGTTTAGCAAAATCACGCATTCACACCATTATTGTTTACAACAGAGAGGGAGGTCACTACCTGCTTTTTGTGAATTTTAAAGCGGCAGCTGAATTGTATATTATGAATCACCAATTAACATGAATTTAGCTAAAATTAATTTATGCTATTCTCTCTTGGATGACCTGAGGGTGAGAAAATTAACAGCAATTTTTTTTTAGTTGTGGGTGAACTATTTCAGCGAACGTGACTTGTTGCTGACAACTAGGTTAATTTATCACTAATGAATGGCGAAGTCTTTTTTCAGGCGTTGCTTATAACTAATATGAAAATAAGCTCCATTATAGAGATTTTGCACTGCATCGTGAGAGGTAGATTGTAAGCCATTTAAAACAATCAACACATCCGCTATTTAAAAGAATATCCAAAATTACACTGCTGTCAAGAGCAAAAACAAAAGAGAAAGTGCTTTGAAAGCTCTTTTCTAAATGCTCCTCCCTCATCGGCAACCTCAAATAGAATCCCATTTGAACACTTGAGCTAAAAAAGGCCAGTGTTGTCTGCTTCTTGTGGGTGTTGCTCTTTCTTTGCACAAACTGTAATTTGTTCTCTTTAGTGACAGTGTTAAAAAGGTCTCAAAAGGCGGTTGCTTGAGTGATGTGCGTACAAGGATGAACAACAAGCCATTACAGGCCTGCCCTGCATCCGGCAGGTCAATTTATAAAAGGTGAATACTGCCCTACAGTACTACGGCAGGGTCAAAACATTGCAGAGCCATGTGAGAGCACACAAGTGGAATTAATATGAAAAGTATATATGCAGAATTCTGTGTGTGAGTTCTTCGCATGAGAGAGACACTAAGAGGAAGGGAAAGAGAGAGAGAGAGAGATAGAGAGAGTGCTTTGGTTGTCCATTCATGCTTCAGTAAACAGCAAGACATTTTCTGTCTCACTGACTGCCAGTGTGTTTGTATTACGTAACCATCACAATGGCAGGGGATTGAAGTGGCACTCCTGAGCTCTGAATCTAACAACCAAATAGAAAATGGATCATTTATTAACTTAACTACATCTTATATCCTGTTTCTCAACTACTGCAATTAGTAATGCAGAACGTATAATGTTATTTTAGCATACATCCGAATTCTGAAGTCTTAAACACAATATTCTTGATTCAGTACTTAACTTCAATTTTCAACATTTGCTTGACAGCCACAGAAACAAGGATCTGAAGCTCATATTTCTATAAAAAATGTACGTTATTTGATGTGTGAAGTCAAAAATGAAATTTTTGTGTGTTCACTGGGAATACTCTTTTAGTGGGAGAACTTTGAGTTATTGTAGCGCATCAACAGAGGCTTGAAGTCACAGACCTGTTGTCAAGATGTCAGCATGGTTTAAACTATTTCTGGATAGTTTTTGTTGTCAAACATTATGAACCTACACAGACCACAGTGAGAAGATGAGTTTGTATTTCTGCTGATTCAAGACAACATTCTGGCAGACTGTCTGCTCAGCTCCATGTAAGCAAGAAGTTACTGATGTGCCAAAACCTAGTGAGCTACCTTGTTGTTTCCTGTTTACATTACCAGCTATCTTTTAATGCAGTATTTTAACCATAATAAAACCACATGTGACCACGTGTGACCAAGGGAGTTATTTGCACGAGAGACTTGAAAGACACGTGATGTTTCCAACAAAGTTTGATATTAGCATGATAAGCTAACAAGATGGTTATCCTACAAACATTAAAGTACATACCAACATTTGGTAAAGGGGACCTACTGTTTGGTGGATTTTAAACTGAGCAGGTTTGTTGAAATAACTATTTAAAAAATGCTATTATTTATTAGTCAAAGGGACAAAATGTCTGTCCATCCCAATAAAGAGTTAGCAGATATTAAGCAGACAGTCTACTATAACGGATACGTCTATTTCCGGGTCGGGAACACTGTGCGCGTCTGACTGCGGCTCCGTACCTGGACTGCTTTTTCTGTATGTTTCCACCCCTCTGCTGGACTATTTTTGGTCTATTTTTTGTTTCGTTTACTCCACCTCTTATTGTTGCCATTTTTGGAATGTTATTTTTCTTAAATTAACTTCTGTTTATTCTGTCTTATATTGTCTTATCTATATATTACTCTCTGGATGTCTGATATTCTCTTTACTTTCTGTATTATTGTTTGATGTTATCCTCACATTCCTGATGTTTATTGTAAAGTGTCATTGAGCTCTCGAAAGGCTCTATATAAATAAAACGTATTATTATTAAAACTCTAATGAGAGTTAGTTGACATGTAAGTGCAAGGTTACGTATTGTCAACAGAATGTTCAAAAGGGACCATCAAAATAAATTGTTACCAATTTTTTAAATAGTTTATTATCATTATTATTGTTGTTGTTGTTGTTGTTGTTGTTGTTAATGTTAATGGGGTATAGCGTAGAAAACCATGTGGCATGAAAGTTGATTTACGTTTTATGTAAAATATGCAGTATTGTTTCAGAGGGACATAATATCCACAAAAACTGAAATTACCCAAAAATCATGATTTTCATCTGCATCTGACATTGAAATGGTTCGCCTACACATATTTCAAAGACTTGCATAAAATAAATGCACATAACTACTTCAATAAGGCTCAAAACATACTCTGTGGAAATATCCAGCTGCTCTGTGGATGTAATGGTTTTGTTGGCTGATTATTTTCTTTGAGAGAAGAAAAATACACATCCTAAACAGGTGCAGTGATCGGATTAATTCGGGTAGATGAAGTCACATTTCAGTGAAGATCTACATACTCAAGATCATTTGTGTTGATAATGTTTTCCACTTGTTTTTTTTTTTTTAAGGATTAGTTAACTGATAAATAATCCTTTAAATTCAGGTCTGTTATCATAAACATTTGTCATTACATATATCTCAGTCCTCAGTCACTTTCATTATATGGAAAGGGAATAGCAAGTCCAGGATATTCTGTAAAATGTATCTTTGTGTCTTCCTCAGAAAAGTGACAGCAAGTGAATTAATTTGAATTTTTGAGTGAATTAAAGATAAAGATATTTTCCTGTCTTCAAGCAAAGATCTCACAATGACTTCCGTAGCTCCCATAATTTGAAAGAAAAATCGAATTCCCTGCACTCAGTGTAGGATCTGGTGTGCCAGTGAGGTCTGATTGATTTCATCATGTTGTTAAGGGAATGAGAGGAGACTGGAAGGGCTGAAGGTAATGCTCTCTTCAGCTGGATTAATTTAGCAGTTAATACGTGTTGCCTTGGTTTCATGTATCACTGCATGTAGGGCCGCCTGCGATTAGCCTGGCTTCAGTAAAGGTGAATATTGCATTATTCATGGGTTTTATTTCAGACAGCCTCACATTCAGAGTCCATCTGACTCTGACATGCCCAGTGACAAGGGAAGTTCACGCATTAATCTTGCGTCGGCCTCGCGATGAGGTTTAATGGCTGCAGGGAATACAGCTGTCGTTCGGCGATGGATGCAAAGTCTGTCGTCCCGACGGGAAGCTGTTAGAATCCCAATGAAGACCACCGAGCTTTTTAAATGTAGCATAGCAGTCTATCACCTCAGCACTTCTTTCCAATTCAATTACGTGCCTAAGAATGTGTCGGTTACTTAGCAGTCATGTTAAGAGTGTGTTGCAAATGAGGATTTGATTGCTTAATTTAAAGTGATGGCTTGCTTAGGAGATGTGGAGCTCTTTGCATAAGTTTCCATTGTGTACCCTAACCCACGCAATTAAGACAAAATCAGTACTGCCACATCTCAGAGCTGTGAATGGTGTTATTATTATAAAGAACTTTAATTGGTCTTCAGACCACAAAACAAGAATTATCTTGTATGTGGCAGTCTGTGAATATTTTCACCAGAGTTTACACCAGATTTTCTTCTACTTTCAGCATCTGCTTCCTAATGGTTTGTGATTCCATTACAGGCCATCGAGTGCTAATAAAGAGGGTATTATCGGCTCCTTTTGCACGCAGAGACTTGGCTTGCATCCTCCCACTCAGAGACGAAACTGTGGTGAAAATGGAGGCATGTTTGCAGCACTCATGTTACAATGGCAAAGCAAAAAATAAAGTCAGTCTAAGTCAGCAGAGTGTCTTGGAGGGGATTCAGGACAAGCCATGTTATGCAGAAAGACATATAACCACTAGCAGAGGAGGCATTGCAATGGCTATACTTATAAATACCTCATACTGCAATGTCAGTCTATATTATATCTGTTTATGCAATTTCCAACATATGCATACGTAAACAGGGTCATACCAAGGAGGTCTATAACACATATAGAAAGCTATCTATTACCTTTTCATTCCTTGCAGCTTGTGTATTTTCCACTTAAATTCACACAACGTACGTATCAGCATCAAATGTGATATATAATATATCATGGTTCTCTCAAGGAAGTGAGGGGGGTTTGTAAGAATCTTGATGGGTTGGTTTTGCTGAATCTTCACTTTGACTCTTCAGTGGTTTCTCTGGAGAATCTGCAGGCTGCTTTAAAGTGAGCAAATTTCAGATGAATTGCCAGTCACGTATAAAACCAGATTCTTCTCTTTGTTGCTCTGTTTTCATTGAGTGCTGATATAGAGTTGGTAAGTGTTGCCGGGACATACTGTCTGCCCTCACTGCTTCTGTTATTGACTGGAGTTTAGTGTGGCATACTGGGTCAATGACCCTCCATACGGCTTGTTTTAGTTATCTGAGAGGAAGGAGGATAGTATTCCCTTGTGAAAAAGAAGTACATGTCAGCATACTTTTAAAAATTGTACTTACTTACTATGACATAATATACATCTTAAAGGTGCCCTAAGCAAATTTTGCCAAACGGTGTTGACATTTGAAAGCACCAAAACAAACACGCCCAAAACCCCAACAGGACCTCGCCTCTATTTTGATATCTCCGCCCAACACGTATGTACACAACCATGACAGTGACGATCGCGGAAACAAGCAAAGATGACACACAAGCATATTCAAGCAAAAGCCAACACAGATAAGTTGTGTGAAACAATGCAAAATCAATGTTACTCACCTATCAAGAAGAAACAACGCAACCTTGGCGTCAGATTCCAGGCCCTCCCGCTCCTTGAGTTCTCTCCACCACTGGAAAGCTGCTCCGATATTTATGCGGGTCCTACCTCTTGCATGATCGTAATAACTTTTTAATGTTTTGTTCCTCTGATATTTTCCTTTTTTTATCTGCCACCTCTCTCTATCTATAGTTGATCTGCTAAGATCCGTCCTGTGCACTCAAATTGAACGCTCATTTCTCCCTATCATTACTAGACACGCCCCTTACTGCTGATTGGCTACAAGTGTGTTTTGAGACACGGTTCGACACTGTGGTCAAAAGCGTTTTTCAAATATTGCTTAGTGCACCTTTAAGGATTTACAGTAAGTACATCTTCATATGTAATTTCATAATTATTCACTGTAATTACAACAGGAATATATTTCTGACAGTGAATGCCATTCACTTCAACTGTAGGGGGCTGCAAAGTTGCAAAAATACACACAACTACACACAGTTGCTTTAGACACATAGGGTACATTTACACAGCAACAATGCACACACAATTTAAAAGGTTTTCATTTCATTTCTGTTTTTGAAAAGTTTAATGTACAGACGTGACATATTTAAAATTGCACAAATTGAAATTGCGAATTGAAAATATGGGCAATGGAAACAACAATTGAAAAAAAATAAAATAAAAAAAAACTCCCATACATCACAAAAAAGTTTTTTTTTACGCTCGCATGAGGTGGTTTTTCAGGCAATTTGAAAAAGGAATATTTCGCAAAACTGCAAAAACTCCTTTTTTCACATTTACAGGTCACTTGGCATATGTGAAAGTCACATGATCATTCTTTGATGTATTGTATTCTCCAAGAAAAAACTCATATGTGGCTGCATAAGGGGCTTTCCTTGCCAGTAATGCTTGGATAACCCCTTATTTACACTGCACACATCTGCAGCTCATCATGGCTCACACGGCCACCAGAGACATTTATAAAATACTGCAAAAGTTTTGTGCAAATCTTTAATAGAAATGCGGCTATTGTCAAAACAATCCCCATGCAAAAAAAAAAAAAAGCTAAAATGCTGTATTATGCATGTAATGCCATGTGGCCCTTAACTTTATTAATATTATATTACCTGCAAGTACAGTTTTCTAAAAGTATACACTTTTAAGATTTTTTTAAATGTACACTACAAGTGTACATTAACTGATTAAGATGTCTTGAATTGGTTTTTACTTTCCTTCAGTGCCTGAAGAATGAAAATGAGTAGTATTGATGTTGGTCTAAGCACAGCAAATGGAATTTGAGAATAAACAGTAATGTGTTTGCAAATTTATGCTAATGCAGTGTATGCTAATATCACATTGATGGGGATTAGCCATTCAGTCAGTAAATATGGGCAACACAAGGTCATTCACACCAATTACCATTTTCACAACCTTAGTCCAATAACCAAGATCTGGATAAGACAGATAAGTTGTGTGAAACAATGCAAAATCAATGTTACTCACCTATCAAGAAGAAACAACGCAACCTTGGCGTCAGATTCCAGGCCCTCCCGCTCCTTGAGTTCTCTCCACCACTGGAAAGCTGCTCCGATATTTATGCGGGTCCTACCTCTTGCATGATCGTAATAACTTTTTAATGTTTTGTTCCTCTGATATTTTCCTTTTTTTATCTGCCACCTCTCTCTATCTATAGTTGATCTGCTAAGATCCGTCCTGTGCACTCAAATTGAACGCTCATTTCTCCCTATCATTACTAGACACGCCCCTTACTGCTGATTGGCTACAAGTGTGTTTTGAGACACGGTTCGACACTGTGGTCAAAAGCGTTTTTCAAATATTGCTTAGTGCACCTTTAAGGATTTACAGTAAGTACATCTTCATATGTAATTTCATAATTATTCACTGTAATTACAACAGGAATATATTTCTGACAGTGAATGCCATTCACTTCAACTGTAGGGGGCTGCAAAGTTGCAAAAATACACACAACTACACACAGTTGCTTTAGACACATAGGGTACATTTACACAGCAACAATGCACACACAATTTAAAAGGTTTTCATTTCATTTCTGTTTTTGAAAAGTTTAATGTACAGACGTGACATATTTAAAATTGCACAAATTGAAATTGCGAATTGAAAATATGGGCAATGGAAACAACAATTGAAAAAAAAAAAAATAAAAAAAACCTCCCATACATCACAAAAAAGTTTTTTTTTACACTCGCATGAGGTGGTTTTTCAGGCAATTTGAAAAAGGAATATTTCGCAAAACTGCAAAAACTCCTTTTTTCACATTTACAGGTCACTTGGCATATGTGAAAGTCACATGATCATTCTTTGATGTATTGTATTCTCCAAGAAAAAACTCATATGTGGCTGCATAAGGGGCTTTCCTTGCCAGTAATGCTTGGATAACCCCTTATTTACACTGCACACATCTGCAGCTCATCATGGCTCACACGGCCACCAGAGACATTTATAAAATACTGCAAAAGTTTTGTGCAAATCTTTAATAGAAATGCGGCTATTGTCAAAACAATCCCCATGCAAAAAAAAAAAAAAGCTAAAATGCTGTATTATGCATGTAATGCCATGTGGCCCTTAACTTTATTAATATTATATTACCTGCAAGTACAGTTTTCTAAAAGTATACACTTTTAAGATTTTTTTAAATGTACACTACAAGTGTACATTAACTGATTAAGATGTCTTGAATTGGTTTTTACTTTCCTTCAGTGCCTGAAGAATGAAAATGAGTAGTATTGATGTTGGTCTAAGCACAGCAAATGGAATTTGAGAATAAACAGTAATGTGTTTGCAAATTTATGCTAATGCAGTGTATGCTAATATCACATTGATGGGGATTAGCCATTCAGTCAGTAAATATGGGCAACACAAGGTCATTCACACCAATTACCATTTTCACAACCTTAGTCCAATAACCAAGATCTGGATAAGTATAAACACTAGGGCTGAATGTAGCTGATGACAGCCATGAAACTTCAGTCCATGCTGAGGTGGAAGCACTAGCATACTGAGGGAGGTTAGCACCATGCACATTCCCTGTCAACATCACCCTCCTGTTGACACCCATTATACTGGTGTTAATGAGAAACTGGTGACTCTGAGATCTCTTGACCCTGTCTCCACTCCTGACAACGATATGGAGTCTAACCACCCATCGCTTGCCCACCGCAGCTTCTCACTCCATGCCTGTTTTCCCAAAGGAAATGGACAGTAAACAGAGTTTGTGTTGAACTTTTCTGTTTCTTTCTTTTTTTAGTCTATTGAGCATTGTTGATTTTACCCACTATGAGTGAATTTGAAAGCATCTGTGCAATACAAAAGCAGGTTTGTGTTTTGACATTTCAGGTGTCTGTGATGTACTTTTCCCAGCTTCCAGCAGCAATAATAACAAGTATAATTGGATGATCTGATGGAAATCTATAAAAGAAAACTCGAAAAAAAGAGAGACATTTTCTGATCCAGAAGTCAGAGAAAAAAAAACAAATGACTCACAAATGAGAGGAAAACAGGGACTTATGAAAACATGACTGAATTACTCTGAATTACAATCAATTGAACTTTGTTTTTTTGATGTAATTATTGACAGACTGTGGATGACATAGTAAGTATGAACTATGAAATCAACATTCTGCGGGCATATGTTGCTATTTGACAGTGATGACCCATTTTTTCAGAATACAGTAGCTCCAAAATACTTGAGCAATTAAACCCCACCTAAAGCATAATTACAGTAGATATAAAATATCAAATATAGCATATAGACAACCTCAGACTATGGGATATAGGCTAAAAGTTACAAATCAGTTGATTTGTCTGATGCAAATTAGATCAATGCATATGAATGTTGCTTTTTCTTCTGTTTATCTGCAATAACCCTATAAAAAAAAAAACGGTTTCTACATGCATTTGATGCAGTAGATAAACTAGGATAAGAGAGTCTCATCTAAGGTGACTGGCTGCATATTTCACAAGAATTTGCAGGATATTGTACACACGCACACAATATAATTCAGAAAAATGGTTCTGTCTTCAGCTAGTCTAAGAAAGAATTATTTTAAAAAAAGAGTGTAAAGAAGTTTTAAACATGGCATAAGTGCTGGGGAGGCATAAAAGGCAAAGTAAGGAAGGTAACAGTTTGTCAAAATGTATCTGCAAATGCATTCAGCTGTATATTCAGCTGTTTCCAGACAGATGGGAACAAGGTAAAAAGAAAATGACTTATGATTTATTTGTTTATTCCCTCTGTTGTTTACAATTTGGCATAGGTTGATATAAACTACAATACTGCTGTTTTGATCCTCAAGCTACCTCATGGGTAAATGTAAAGAGTAGAGCCCTTTTCATTTCACAGGTGAAGGCAACAGCATCCATTTATATATTTAATTTGGGCTGAGTTTCCCCACAGCATTACTGTGCAGAGAGCATCACTCATAAGGAAAAGCTTCTGTAGATTATATTTTACCTGGCTGTTAAACAGAGGTCATGGTTGTCATTGATGATTTCAGCATGGTTGTTTTGGTCCTTGAAGAAATAGTTTATCACCGCAAAATAGTTCATCACCTAAACATGAAAATGTGTTGACCATTTACTCACCCCTCAGACCATCAAACATGTAGCTCAGTTTTTTTCTTCATCAAAACAGATTTAGAGAACTTTAACATCTTAATGATATATTTGTTTAATACAAGCACACAGCATTTCTCTTTACAAGATGTTAATTGATGGACTGGAGTTGTGTGGATTTATTGTTGATTACTGTAATGTTTTTATCAGCTGTTTAAACTCTCATTCTGACGGCACCCATTCACTTCAGTGCGAGCAAGTGATGTAATGCAAACTTTCTCCAAAGCTGTTGAGATGAAGACACAAACTCACCTAGATCTTTGATGGCCTGAGGATGAGTACAGCAAATTTTCATTTTTGGGAGAACTGATCCTATCTGATTGTCCAAGCAGCATTCTAAGAGTTTGTATCATTCTGCTTGTCCATGTTTATGGCATTGCAGATCAGAGGTTGTGAGCAGTGTGGAACAGAAGCCTTTCTATATTCAGACCAAACCTGGTGTGGGTAGGACTTAAACCTGAAGTGTGTGAAAACTGAAATTTTATTTTCATATTGCAAATATGCCTTGTTTGTTACATAAAACTAATCCAGTCATGGTAAATCCCAGGATAGATTTAGCATGACAATGGATATGGCAATGTTAATATATTTGGTCTTGACAGACTAGATCTGGTGCATATGCTTTTGCAGAGCAAGTGTGGAGACATGCTAATGCCAGTACATGCACAGACACTGCTGTGAGTGTGTAAGAAATGCTGCTTTGGCACAAAATCCTGCAGACAGGTGGAGCTGGGGGAGGTGGAGTGCTTCAGAGGAATTCCGAAAGGACAAGCTTACTGCAAACCAAACCATTTAAATGTTGAATAAGCAGTCTCATTGGCCAAAGCCAATAAATAAATAAATACATTCTGATTAATTTAGAGATATACTGACAGTTAGTTGGCCATCCAAAGTTTAGATTTCTGACTCTTGAACTAAAGAAGCACTGCAGCGTGGCCACGTGATTTGGACTTGAAATCACGCTGTGCTCATTTTTATTCATAACATCAACACTTTAGTCATGCTGGCTTCATAGCTTCACCGCTGTGCTTTAATTTGAAATATTTTTAATTAAAAAAAAAATCACGTTCTTGCTCAATAATCAAATAATCAAATCTTAATGTTCCTTTCTCCCAGTAGAATCTGTTATTACTTTTAAAGTCATTATCCATGAATAAGGTGGGCTTTAAGCACATCGCTCATACATGCAACTTTACTGTGGAATTTGACCATGAATTTCTTTCGATGTGCTATATTGACAGAAGCTCAGCATATTTATAGACAATAGTTATGATTAATCATTTTATATCAGCTCAGTGTTAAAATTAGATTTTTATATATTATGACACAGTGGCTTTAGTTTCATTAAAACAACTCTGAGCTGATGAGAATGACCTTTGCTAAACTGCCCTTGCCTGATTTTCACATCACAGTCAGGAGATTGAAAAGATATTTAAATCCAGATAATGTGCCGCTAACCCTGCCCCTCAAACTTGCCTTCATTTTTAAAAAGAAACTCTGTAACCCTACAATGAAAAAAAGCTCCCAGTAGACAAGGTAATTCCAAGGTGTTTAGCATGGATATTTCTGATCTTTTCAAAAGATGCACATGAAGGAGAAATATTCCTTTGAATGTATTTAAAATATACACGTTCAGTCATAGAGGTACAAGGTCACTTGCACTATACCAGCAACTTTTAAATGTTTCAGACAAGCCCGCCAATTAAACAAGCTAATTTAGCGTGATTTAATTATAAAATAAAATAAAATAACACAATGAAAATATATGCAATTACTGACACCCCCTGTCCTGTATAAAACAACACCACATCACAGTCAGGAGATTGAAAAGATATTTAAATCCAGATAATGTGCCGCTAACCCTGCCCCTCAAACTTGCCTTCATTTTTAAAAAGAAACTCTGTAACCCTACAATGAAAAAAAGCTCCCAGTAGACAAGGTAATTCCAAGGTGTTTAGCATGGATATTTCTGATCTTTTCAAAAGATGCACATGAAGGAGAAATATTCCTTTGAATGTATTTAAAATATGCACGTTCAGTCATAGAGGTACAAGGTCACTTGCACTATACCAGCAACTTTTAAATATTTCAGACAAGCCCGCCAATTAAACAAGCTAATTTAGTGTGATTTAATTATAAAATAAAATAAAATAACACAATGAAAATATATGCAATTACTGACAGCCCCTGTCCTGTATAAAACAACACATTTTTTCACTTTTTATATATTCAATGATTTATTCAACTGCAATGGCTTTACTCAAATATTGATAAATGCGACAAATTTGATAAATATATCGGTATAACATGATTTTAATCAATTTAATCAGTCTTCAGATGACTCACCGCACATGAAGTATCTAATGATATAGTCTGTTGGTATTGTACAAGGAATGTGGTGGGTCAACTTCTCTTTAGTCTGATGAGGGGAAAGAGAAGAACTAATCATAGCTTGTCTGTAGAGAAACATGTCTACAGTGTACGGTCCCTAGATGGTGATTCACTGCGAGAGACATGTCATTATCTTTCCAGATGTTCAGCACCCTCACTCATGCAGAAAACCTACGCAGTGTGACAAATGATGTCGGCTTACAAGATTAATAACTATCAGATAAAAAAGAATGATTTAATTATTATGGTGTGATAAAGAAAGTTTGATCAATGTTGATATAAAAGTGCTAAAAGAATCACCTGAAGTGAAACTGTATGTCTTATGCACTTTTAGCTCAAGCGACTTAATGGATTTCTCCGTCACAATGTTTCTCCTAAAATTTCTTAGAAGAAATAAAAAGGGTAAAACAAATTATAGCTGCAAGCAACAGTTAAGAACACCAATGGCATTTTACAAAGAGTGGTTTAAAAGTCTTACTAATAAAATAGTACAATTACATACTGTATGAGTTTTAACAAACAGGTGGCATTGTTGCCAAACTACTCAAGCACCTTTACTGCAAGTGAGGTGCACATTTCTTTTAAATAGGCCAACGTAATATAACGATAGAGCCTCTCTTCCTTCTTGTCATTGCAACTCGTTTACTATCGCCCTGCAGCGAAAGGGGCTCAAACCAGTGACAGCCGGCATGGGAGGTGCGCGCACTAACAAGGGTGCTAAAGACTGCAGCCTGTAGTGTCAATTGCCAATGCGCCTCTTGGGTTCAGAAGAATGAGGTTTACTGCACAGCCCTTACCAGCTGGCCTCTTTTGCACATCCTTTGAGTACAGCGTCAAAGTATGGCAATTTATGAGAATAACAACATATTTGTACTCCAAACGAGTGTTTTAAATAACTTCATTCTGTGCACTGATTCTTATCACAGAATGAGGAAGAAATTATATTATTTTCTAGTATTCTATACAGCGATAAAGGCTATGTCGATAAGCAGTACCTTATAAATATAATTCTTAAAATACCTGAGATGGCTTGAAGAACACAGATAAACCATATACTTTTGCAATCAACTGTTGATTTTCTTCATGGTTCATCAAATAAAACATATCATGGCATGAAGCTGAAAGTTTGATGTTACAACAAGCAATAAAAAAATGACCATGATCTATTCAAAACCATCCACTGTGAAAACTGTGTGAAATCCCTGTATGGGTATTTCCATGAACAAATCATGATTCACAAATAACTTTCGTACTAAAATTTATTCTAAATTTATAAAAAATGTAGGAGTGACTCAAAACCACACATCCACAAAAAAACAAAAAAAAACACTTACTCTAGGTGAGCTGGCTTTAAGGATGGCACACTTTGGATTGCTCAAGGATCTTGCCACATGTGTTCTCATCTTTAGAAAGTGTCATATTCGTTTGCTGAGTGATAAAAGACTGTAAGAAAGACCACTGCACTTTTCGTTCCATTGACTTCCATTCATACGCATGCGAATGCGTAAGACCGGAAACGCAAGCTCATGCGAAAAATTTCGCATTTCGCTGCATTCCAAAGTTCAAGTTTGGTGAACTCTGATCTGCGAATTCGCATCACGTGAAGACGTGTGACCAGTAGAAGATCGATACGTCCGGATCGATACGTCACTGCGTGACCTCTCTGTACAGAAATTCAAAAATGGAGGAAGCGCTAATTTTAGCCGTAGTGCAGCATCCTATTTTATATATAATACATCTTCAATGAAAACAGGAACAGACGATATATATATATATAGAGAGAGAGAGAGAGTACAATATAATTACTATAGACAAGTGTATTATTATTAAATTACTTATTGTTGTTCGTTATTTTATATTTATATTTTCAGAATAATTTTACAATTTATTTTGCACACCTCAAGAACTTATAAAATGACCTATTTAAAGGGAAAAACCTACAGCACTTAACAGCACTTAAAAATTTAATATATATGTACAGTCAAACCAAAATTTATTCAGACACCTTGAACATTTCATTCATTAATACAGTTTATTCACTATAGTTTAAAAAAATGGTAATAAAATATGACAGAGCCGAAAGTACTCCTTGTGGCGATCCTCATCCAGCCGAAGCTCCTGAATTAAAGAATGGAACTCTCCCCGCTCATTCCGAGTCCGTAGAATAGGGTGAACCCACAGCCTTCTCCTTTCCAGACGCTTTCGACGCCGTCGCAAAAGACACAGTACAAGCACATCGGAATCCATGTTGTGATAACTGAGGGGAATCCTTGGCACGTGATGTCATATCCTGCTCCTGCCCATATTCGCAGCGGCATCCGAAAATTTTTTGCACGTACAAAGTCTAGTGTGACCGCCTCTTAAATCTCATATATTGAGATAGTTTGGGCAAATTTTATGGAAATAACTAACCTTGGGCATGAGATCGCTCACTTAGAATATTACAAATTCATTAACTTTTGAATGAGGTTAAGAACGAATTTGTGTGCATATGCATGGTTTTTCATGAGAAGTTATCCTGTGTGTACAAATATTAAATAATCTATGAAAGTATTAGTGAATGAGACCTAGTGTTTTTTTTTTTGTTTTTTTTTGGTAGCTGTATAAAATGGAAGAGCACAGTGCTAGCAACGCCAATGTCATGGGTTCAATTCCCAGGGAATACATGAACTGATAAAATGTATAACTTGAATCCATTGTATGTATGTAC
>NW_015653021.1:421156-422741 GCF_001515625.1 Sinocyclocheilus rhinocerous | reverse complement strand
GGGGGGGGGGGGGGGGTGTTGGGGTGTCTTGCAAGTACATTAAGTTACATAGTTGTACTTTATTACCTTTTGACCAGCATGATTTGACCCGTATTTA
This sequence comes from Sinocyclocheilus rhinocerous, assembly GCF_001515625.1. Lineage (NCBI taxonomy): Eukaryota > Metazoa > Chordata > Actinopteri > Cypriniformes > Cyprinidae > Sinocyclocheilus > Sinocyclocheilus rhinocerous. The sequence goes on along the minus strand of NW_015653021.1, from coordinate 422,644 downwards.
GTGAAAATTATTAAACAAGGACCCCCAAAATGCCACAACATTTTCAGACCCTTCCTAATCAGTGTGCCATATTTCAAATTTTCACCTGTCTTTGAGACAGTTGTGATATTAAAGGGATCTCATTTGTAATTGTTGCTTCCTGTGTACACAAAATGACTTTACTCAATCAAGTAAAAATTGTGCAGGTTCATTGAATGAGTGAGTAGTTGTCGCATAAAATTGACATTGTACCTAGGCAAACAATATGGTATGACTAAAACACACCCACTGGCTCCTACACTACAATATAATTTAATAATTATAATTTTATTTTATAATTTAATATAATTTAATTTCTTCATCTCTTTTTCTAAAAGAAAATATGTATTTCAGTGTGCTGAACATTTGACTTTATTAAAAATCGTTGTGTCTAACCTACAAGAAAGAAAAGACCCATAAAATGTCAAAATGAGTTTAAAGCTCAAATAATCAATTGTGTAAATGTGGAATTACCTTCCTATTGATTTTCATTAGTGCATTGCATGGTGTGTTCACACAGCTCTCCAACAGGAGAGAGAAAACTACTGCTTTAGATGCTGTAATTGAAAGACTCTCTTGTGAGAACTACTATAGAATGGAGGGACCAGAAATACTTTATGAGTGAGAAACAGGAGTTGTGATTTATAAGGGTCACCAAATGAGACACAGCTAGATCAGATGACTTTTTGTCCAATTATTGAAATCAAATTTATTAAGTAAACATACAGGGAAAATATGTACTGAAATGATCACAGCATTGTAAAACTACATGTGACGCGTCACACATATTCTGTTCACCGCAAATCACAACCAATCAAAAACTATGTGAGTGGCTTCTCTCAAAATGCACTGCACAGCTGAATAGTATAAAGCTAAGAACACAACACATACCTTATGTGTTTACTTCCATGATGTTTCTCCAGTCCAGATGGCATCTTTTTTGTGCTTTCCTTATGCAACATCTGGGGTTTGTCAGTCATATACTGCCATTTGTTTTTCAACATTCAAGTGAATCTTCATCCAAGTCTGATGTTTAATAAACATGAGAAGTAGGATTTTGGTCCATTCTGCTTTCAGTGTGGGCGGGGCTATTTTTAAGCTAAACAATTGTAGCAAATTAGCTCAAAAGGGAAATGTATATAAATAATTACAATTAATTATGATTAATTACAATTATTTATATCAGCTGCTAGTAGTAACTGTAGTAGAATTAAATTGCCCTCAACTAATCTGTTCGTCCAGCGAACATTCAGTGTAAGTTCATATCAGCTCCAGGAAAGGATATTTTTGTGGCCACAGAAAATACTTTCATACAGTATTAATGCATTAGAGCATGTAGCTGGATCAGAATCATAAAGGGACGAGACGAAGGTGTCCTGGCATGGAGATCATTCACAGACATATAAGCACTGAGTCTGGTGTTGGGTGAGGGGTCTGTGATTGTTTGTTAATCTAATGAAGGGATCCTCA
>NW_015653021.1:420325-420771 GCF_001515625.1 Sinocyclocheilus rhinocerous | reverse complement strand
AGCTTATACTAAACCTCTGTTTCGTGTCTTTAAATGTACGATACTTGCATTGCCTTGGTCGTTGAACGAGTGTCCGGATGCAGTCTCGGATGAAAGTTTTGATGGTTTGAAGGTTTGGTGGTGTTGGAGTTCTTCAAGTTCTTCCGGGTTTGAAGAGTGATGAACTCAAAAATATGTTATTCTGGCTCGGTGGTGATGGAAAGTCAAGGCCGAGGCCTGGCACGGACATAGGATGTCCTTAGAAGACTAGCTCAGCATCCCCATCTTCTCAGAATCTAACAGAACTGCAGACTGCAGGGCTATATGTTGGAGCCCACCGGGCATGCCCGCACCAGCTCAGGCTCTCCACATGGGCAGCAATCAGAAGATTTAGCAGAAGACACGGGTGGAACTGTGCGTGAGCCCTGTAAATTCCGAGAAGATTCACATCTATCAGGTTGGTCTTG
>NW_015653021.1:417485-420201 GCF_001515625.1 Sinocyclocheilus rhinocerous | reverse complement strand
AAGATTCTTAGAACACTAATATATTGCCTATGTACCAACATATAATATACACTCTCGTTTAGATCATCAGAAGACAAATTCAAAGAGACCAAACATGGTATCGGTGGGGTTATATTAACTAGAGATCTATCATAACACAAACAAAACAGTATACAATTCAAAAGACAATATACAAGAACAATAATGGTATACACAATGTCCTGAGGAGATGTGTGTTCATTCACAGAAAGGTTTTTCTATTAATTAATTAGAGAAGAGTCCATTTTTATGGGCATTGCGTGTCTTTCCTAAGGGTAAAAGTATTGAGAGTTGCTCTGCCCGCATTCCTTTGAGCAATAAAACTAGTGTTATCAGCATTGGTTGCCATGGAACCAGAGGCCTGTTCTGCCTTTTTGAGGCATTAGCCGCATTTCGGGGGAAGGGCCCATTGAGCCCTTATAGTTGTCTTGTTGATTGAGGGGTGTTACGGAGTATTTGTTAAATATAACAAAAATAATTGTGTGTCTGACTGGTCCAGACGCTACACACTTTTGTTTTGTCCCAGTTTAATACACAGAGACAAATATATGTCAGACATTTAAGCTGATTATCTGTAAAAAAAAAAAATAAACTGCATGCATTGTTGCTTTATGATGCTTTCTACACATAGCTCTTCTTTGAGCATCCCAGCATAGCAACCAATGACTTTTTGTTTATTGGCCAATGGGAGGCAGTGGGAGAACATTTATGAAAACATAAAAATAAATATTTGCAGTTGCATTTGGTGACACCAATTTGACGCTAAATTACACATTTACAGCTGTACAGATTTATATAAAAATGTAATTTATACTTGTAACATATGTAATGTGTTTATACTTTAACTTTATTGAAGATAGTATATATTTTCAACAAAGAATGGAAAGTCCTCAATCTATTACCACAAGGGTAAAAGCTAACACAATCTTAAAATAGTGATGCAATATGGTGAGATAAACTGCTAAACACCACTCTGTTTCAAAATACTGACAGTGCCAGAATGCAGTCGTGTTTCATAGGTGACTATATTTGACTGCCTGCATCCATCTTTGAGAGGATGGCATGGCGGAGGGATTGCCCATTGGTGTGAGTAAATAGAAAAAAATCACATTTGATTCACTCAGGCAGAGGAGTTCTCCACAGTCAACCATACTGAATGATTTAGGATTCTTTGCAATACCTCCTCAGTAATGGACCATTTTCTGAGATTTCATAATCCCACTCCTTGTGCATAAAACTGACAGACAAAGGAAATGAATTCTCCATTCCCATTATTTATATTCTCTTGCAGCCCCACTCTTACAGAATTTATGTTTGATAATGAGAAATGTATTGCCTGCAAAAGGTCATGGCATAATTTTACTAAGCCAGACTAAGCAGGTAAAAAGTTTTATTTGGAGATGTGCTGAAATGTATGAATCATATTTGCTATTTGCCTCTATTGTTTTACATATTTGCAATACATATTTAGAGATGAAGGTGTTCAGGTGTTTTGCAGTCATTTACTGTTTTGCAGTATTAGAAAGTCAGTTAATATAAAGACTTTTAAAAAGTATTCTTCTTAAATTATGTTTTAATTGTATTTCCAATGAAACCTTCCTTATGTCTCATAATGCTGATGAAGGGGATAATCTGGAAGCCTCAGAAAGACTGGTCTAGGATGGACATAGCCTCACTCAGATGCAGTCTTCAATTAGAGAAGCACCCCTTGTCTTTATGAGTGAGTAATTGAATTGTTCACTCATCTGTTTTGTTCATAATTCATTCAGGAACAAACAAGTACTTTATGAGTGAGTGAGTAAGTCAGTCAGTAATATGATTCATTCAAAAACACAGATTTATTCAGAGAAGCCACTACTTATGTGTTTCTCAGAGACAACTGTTGATTCTGCTATGATTTAGTTTGGAAGCATTTGTGTTGCATTTGCAAAAACAAAAACAATTGTAATTTACTAAGCTTCTTGTCTACTGAACTGGTATATAAAAGCAGTATCACACTCCTCCAGCTACGAGGCTGCATGCAATATGATTTAGATATTTGGAACAACATTCTCATGTGATATTTCTTAAATGTTGAATGTTTCAAATGCAACACATGTATTTAAAGGAACACTCCACTATTTTTGAAAATAGGCTCATTTTCCAACTCCCCTAGAGTTAAACAGCTGAGTTTTACCGTTTTAGAATCCATTCAGCCGATCTCCGGGTCTGGCGGTAGCACTTTTAGCTGTAGCTTAGCATAGATCAATGAATCTGATTAGACCGTTAGCATCTCGCTCAAAAAAGACCAAAGAGTTTCTATATTTTTCCTATTTAAAACTTGACTCTTCTGTAGTAGCGCCTGAAAATAGTCCCCAGCACGCTCCCTGTGCAAGCAGGTGGTCACGTTGGTTATGTTGACGGAAGTTAGCCTATTTTCAGGTGCTGCGTAATATCATTGCGCCTGCTGCACCCATGGTACGGCAACAAAGTTCCTTGATTATTACGCCGGAATGAGAGTATAGTTCCTAGCCACATCAGCCTAGAAAATCGCAACTTTTCATTTTCCGTCGGTCTCTTTCAAAAATAGTGGAGTGTTCCTTTAAGGACAAAAATGTACCCACCAAAACCCATTAAAACAATATTTAATCTCAATGCCATTTAGGCGTAAAATCATGCATTCTTTGTTGAAGGGCTTTCATTTTGTTGGTACGGCTTC
>NW_015653021.1:405447-409949 GCF_001515625.1 Sinocyclocheilus rhinocerous | reverse complement strand
ATCCACTGAACGTAAACAGCGTATGCTATTCTGTGTCAGCTGCGTCACGTGGATACGTTAATGATATTACGCAGCGCCTGAAAATAGGCTTATTGGAAGTTACCTAGCTGGGACTATTTTCAGGCGCTGCGTAATATGATTGCGCCTGCTGCACCCATGGTACGGCAGCAAAGTTCCTTGATTATTACGCCGGAATGAGAGTATATTTCCTAGCCATATCGGCCTAGAAAATCGCAACTTTTCATTTTCCGTCGGTCTTAGTACACGATGTAACTACAGAAGAGTCACGTTTTAAATAGGAAAAATATAGAAACTCTTTGGTCATTTTTTAGCTAGATGCTAACAGTCTAATCAGATTCAATTATCTATGCTAAGCTACAGCTAAAAGTGCTACCGCCAGACCCGGAGATCGGCTGAATGGATTCTAAAACGGTAAAACTCAACTGTTTAACTCTAGGGGAGTTGGAAAATGAGCCTATTTTCAAAAATAGTGGAGTATTCCTTTAACAGTGTTTATCCATCTGCATGTGTAATGGATGGTGAAATGGTTCACTGCCTTTATGGTGATGTGTTTAATTCTCAGCATTGATTCTTCTGTCCATAGTCATTGCACCCTAGAGAACTGCAGTTAATCTCTTGACCTGAGACTTTGCAAGTACCACTGAACCTCTTGTTTCCATTTTTAATAAATCTATGTAGTGTTGTACTGCTGTGCTATTTTGCCCCAAAGCTGAATCAATACATTATTGCAATAATGATTATTATTTTGACAGGTCATGGTGCCTAAAACAAAATATACTATGTCTAAATTTAAAATCTAAAACTGCACTTTATAAATTGCATCTGTGAGCTTTACAGGCTTTATGCTTATGAATAGCAAACATTTCCAGAAGCTAGATTTGTGAAAGTGTATTATGTTATATACTGTATGTACTGTATATGTGTTCTCACAGTCCTGTGATTAAGCTGCACTGGTTTCACTTACAAAAAAAGTACCATGGTAATACTATGTTATTCTTTGAAGTACCTTGGAGCACCATGTACATAAATACTGTTGTGCAGTACATGAATATGGTAATCATTCAATACTGTACCATGGTATTACCATTAGATTCCAATAAGCAACATGACATTGATCCCCGCACACATTTAAAGCTCATTGGTCATAAATCTTGCTCCACATGGGTGTATATTACAATTAAAATATTTTTTATTGCCTATGAATGTGTTATATTGTGCCACATTTTCTAGTTCAGTGTGGGCGCACAAATTACTTGCTGGAAACTTGTCGCATTGTTCCTGGTGTAGGGTTTGTGTTAAAGAAGGAAGCTAGTCATTAGCTGATGAGCATGTTTCTCTTTTGTCATGCATAATTCAATCAGTGAATGATCATTCGCAATTATTATAACTTTGTTGTTGTTGTTACTATTTGGCATGGAAAACAAATAAGAATATCTAACCAAATGTTAATGGAAGCGAAACACATTGTAATGTGGCAAATCATATGAATGTTTAGCAATGAATGGCCTAGATTCATTATTAAATTGTTGATCTGTGTCAGTGATATCATGCCCTAACGGGTTGCCAATCAAAATTAATACATCTTTAATAACTGGCATCACATGAAAATCCATTAATAAAAACCCAAGATTGATCCTCTGATTCTGCATAAAGGGAGAGAGACAAAAAATATAACAAATAATACATTTCTTATCATCAGTGTCAGTATTTTTGTATTGAGAAGCAAAATTTCATCAGATAATAAGACTTAGCCCATAGATACAGCTTTATTAGATTTATGCTTAAGCAAGTAAAACAATGCTTATCTAGTGCATCGTATTAATAATATTTTACAGGGAAACAAGAACGATTTCTGCAATAACTTCATATTTCAGTCCTAAACAACAAAAGTTATAATTCCAAACAACAAAGTAATGGGACAATACAATTTCCTATAGTTTGGACGAGTGCCAGCTGTTTATCTGTCCGTGAGACATCCGCTGGACAAGTGACATGACATAACCCAAACACATAAATGGCACCTGACATGCTGTTAAAGAACTTTTAAAAGCGAAGTGTTAGCTGACAGGGAAGTAATTTGCTTTCAGTCTCATAGACTGCCTATTTAATCAAGCCTCAATCCCTTAGAGACATAATAAATGATGCTGCCAAGTTTCATAAATGAAGGATCAATTGTAATTGATTTCATAGCCCAATACATTTATTAAAGTGACACCCATTTATGCATTTGCTTACTTGTTTTCTCAATCAGGCCCCGGTTGCAGTTATCCAGAGATGAGACCCCAAGTGCTGACTAACCACACACTCCATTAGCAAAGTCAGACAAAGAATTTCATTACAATAAAATAATAGTAACAAACTGACAAGGCAAGGTTGACGCAACGGGGGGAGAGGGGGACGGCAGTTCATTTTTCATGTCAGTTTGCCTGAACACTTGGCTGCATGATTTGCTAACTGTGTTATGTGTGTTAGTGTGTGTTCGACAGACAGATAAGTTGGAACAGATTTAAATAAATGTAGCTTTAGGTCACTTGCAATGAGAGTGAAACAGCTGATAAAAGCATCACAATAATCCACAAGTAATCCACATGACTCCAGTCCATCTATTAACATCTTTTGAAGCAAAAAGCTGTGAGTTTGTACTAAACAAACCATTAGGACATTTGTTTGCTGGCTAAAGTAAAAATCCTTGACCTATAATGCTTTCTCTAGTGAATAAGTGGTCTCATCTGAATCAGGAGTGGAACATGCACAGATCAACATCCATTTACTAGTGAAAACCGCAGAGACAGACACGATGAGAAAGAGGAGGGGGTCTGGGGGGAAAAAAGAGACGTCTGTAATATCATTGTACTTTGTTTCTGTGACGTTTTGCATTATGTCTTACAGCACTGACAGATAATTGGATTGGACCCACTGGAGCCTTGTTTTAGCTTAACACTACTACTACCTCAAGACTTGTTAAAAGAGTATTTGTATTTGCAACTTGCCTAAGGACAGCTTTTGTTGATTTCTTTCGGTTACCACAGACAGTAATTTTGATTTTCATGTTTTCAGAGTTAGTTATTGAAAGCTGTTATGTAAATTTAAGTAAAAAAACGTTACTCAAACTGTAAAGATTTTTAACTTGTCCTTTTGGGTTAAATAAATAAACATGAAGGTCCACCCCTAACACTAAACATAACCATGATTGGAGCATAAACACTTTGTACGAAAATCATAATGTGGTTTCATATGAATTAGCTACCAATATACCAAAATGTAAAACAATTATGAATTACCATGAGATTGTTTTGGTGTTATCTATGTAATTTAGGTGGTGGAGTTAGAGCCAAAATTTGGACCTCCTAGAAGTACATGACTTGAAATCTGTCATCTTTGATGGACTCTTAGTTCCAGATACAGCTTTTTTTATTGGCCAATCACCTGAACCTGATATAAATAGTGCACCCAAAATTAAAACTGTGCTGAAAATGTACTCATGTTGGAACAGATTTAAATAAATGTAGCTTTAGGTCACTTGCAATGAGAGTGAAACAGCTGATAAAAGCATCACAATAATCCACAAGTAATCCACATGACTCCAGTCCATCTATTAACATCTTTTGAAGCAAAAAGCTGTGAGTTTGTACTAAACAAACCATTAGGACATTTGTTTGCTGGCTAAAGTAAAAATCCTTGACCTATAATGCTTTCTCTAGTGAATAAGTTGTCTCATCTGAATCAGGAGTGGAACATGCACAGATCAACATCCATTTACTAGTGAAAACTGTTTTGTCATGGGTTTTGAGGTGAGAGTACAACAGGGGATGGACTTTTTTCATTTGAGGAAGAGTTATTATGGATGATGGACTTGTATTTTGGTCAGAATTGTTGGTTTGAAGTTAAAATGCTTTAACAATGGTCCTGTTTCTTTTAAACACACAGCTTTTTATTTCACAAGATATTAATTGATGGACTGAAATTGTGTGGATTAATTGTAGATTATTTTATCCATCAGTAAGCAAGTCATGTAATGCTGAATTTCTTCAAATCTGCTCTGATTGAAGAAACAAGCTCATCTACAACTTACTGTAGATGGCCTGAGGATGAGTACATTTTCAGCCAATTTTAAAGGGGTCATATGATGTTGCTAAAAATAACATTACTTTGTGTATTTGGTGTAATGCAATGTGTTTATGCGGTTTAAGGTTAAAAAAACACATTATTTTCCACATAATGTACATTATTGTTTCGCCTCTATGCCCCGCCTTTCTGAAATGCGTTGATTTTTACAAAGCTCATCGGTCTGAAAAGCGAGGTGTGCTCTGATTGGCCAGCTATCCAGTGCGTTATGATTGGCCGAATACATCAAGCGCGTGACGAAAATGTTACGCCCCTTGCCATATTGTGATGATGCCCTGTCAGGCCGGAGCGATGATTCAAAAACATGAAAACCCATTATAAACGAGGCATTTGTTGCATACAGTGGGGACATAATT
>NW_015653021.1:388101-405073 GCF_001515625.1 Sinocyclocheilus rhinocerous | reverse complement strand
CATATGATGTTGCTAAAAATAACATTATTTTGTGTATTTGGTGTAATGAAATGGGTTTGTGCGGTTTAAGGTTAAAAAAACACATTGTTTTCCACATACTGTACATTATTGTTTCTCCTCTATGCCCCGCCTTTTTGAAACGCGTCGATTTTTACAAAGCTCATCGGTCTGAAACAGCGAGGTGTGCTGTGATTGGCCAGCTATCCAGTGCGTTGTGATTGGCCGAATACCTCAAGCGTGAGACGGAAATGTTACGCCCCTCACATACTGTTGATGTCGTGTCCGGCCGGAGCGACGAGACAAAAACATTAAAACGCATTACAAACGAGGTGCTTTTGTTGCATCCAGTGGGGACATAATTATGGATAATAATGACTTATACTGTGTTTTTACGCTTTGCGTTGCGTATTGCGCCGCGTAAACATAAAACCATGTCTGCATTTGTGATCGGAGAAACGACAAACAACAAGCCTACTCTACCCCACTTTATAGAAACATTATGTCCTCTTTTGGAAGGCCAAACAAAGTAGTTTCGCTTTTACAACGAAACACACAGCGGCTTAAGTGAATGGCGCCCGGCGGGCTAGAGTGAGCGGCGCCTGGCGGGCTAGAGTGAGCGGAGGCCAGCTTGAGTGAGCGGTGGTGGGCTTGAGTGAGCGGCGGCCGGCGGATTCAACGAAGGAGGCTTGAGGCAACCACATGTGACGACCCCGGGCTGGACTGAAATACACAGCGTCTCCCTGACATGGCTGCATTAACACTACTGCTGTTCCTGAAACCACGCTTTCTTTCTTTGCGTGCACATTTGGGCGGTGTTATGCAAATCTTCGCACATCGTGACGTAGACATGTGGGGGCGTGTTTAAACGAGGCGTTTTAGGAGGGCGTGGACAAGTCTTAACTTTTATAAAGAATATCTCTTTGGATTTGAGACTTTAGTCTTTGCAACTTTACAGATCTTCTTTATGCACCAAGAGCTTGTAACACTCCAAAGAGAAAGGAAAAATTTAAATTGCATCATATGACCCCTTTCATTTTGGATTGAACTATTCCTTTATTGTCATGTGACTAAAAACTCATTAGGTATGTTTAACATCATACAGAGCTGCGCACACCAATCAGACTTTAAGCAGCAAATGTCAGTTAGAAATTTTGTTAATTTGTGCCAAAAACCAATAGTTCGTCAGTGTGACATATTTTATCAAAGTACAACAAGATTCGAGAGCAGCCAGCTGCCAGTGCAGATTCTCCAGAGTGGTTGCACAAGCTCTGATGAAAACACAGCTATTTCGCAATTGGCCAGACTCAGTGACAACAATGATGTGCGTTTTATATTTATTTTGAAACCTTCAGTTACACTAATACTAAGAAATCTCTTTTTACAACATTAACAACACTTTTGATGTAATCCTGATGTTACAATATGTCATGTTTGTCAAACTAAAACTGATAAAAAATATACAGTAGGCCCTACTTCAGTGGTATTTATATAATATAAGCTTATCTTGAACTTTCTTCTTGTACACATGGACACTGTATTTTGAAGCACATGACCTATTCAAGCAAACAAGATGCTTTTAAAGAATACTATCACTGGTAAAACATCTATATATACTATAATAAAATGTTAGCAGTTAAAAGTCAACCAATGGCAACTTTTTAAAGGCCATCAATGGAGAAAGATGCCTCATGCCTCAAATGATGTAAATATAGGATGTACCAGCAGGGGATAAATAGGCATGCAAATCCAGTTTAAGAGGATGCTTTACTCAAATTTAACTTTAAAAGGATTAAATGTTAGTTTACTATCCGTTTGTAACAGTATTCCAAGCCTGTATGACTCTTCTTTTGTCTCTGGAAGAAGCAAGAAGGTATTTTAAAGAACGTTTCAATCACTTTTGCCCATTCAATGAAAGTTGTGGTCCACAGTCATTGGATGGACCAAAAATGTATTTTGTCCAGATTTAGTCACTGCTGTAATTCATTTTTATATATTTTTTTTTCCTTTACCCAGGGTGCCTTGAGCAGTGCATTGAGTCCACAGCTGTCCCTCAAAAGCAGTCTAGGATTTTATTGAGCATTACAGTTCCTTATGCCCATCAAATCAAGAATGACGGGATGAGGATTGGGAAAATCGATCCTCATAAATTAGTCTAGCGAAAGTGTCAACTGTGATATCCTGAGATGCCCTCTGGTGAGATTTGATTGAATCATTTATACTGTATGGTACTGGCTAAAAATGGTTGAGAGTTTGGCCAGATTAGTTCTATGTTTCTGACATCATACGAGAAGAAAAACGATTATAGCGATTGATGAGGCCAAAGCCACTCAGTGGCAAGCTGGCTCACAGATTAGAATCCATGCATAATGGCAGCTTGTATGAATATATGAATACAAGATGCACTGTTTTCTTCCTTCAGACCGCACTAAATATATTCCGCTACAACATTCACCCTGAATAATAGCCAGTCATTATGGCCTCGAGCACTGCTTTTGTGTGCGCTGTGTTTAGAAGAGCTCTATTTTTATCGCAATGGAAAAGAAGCTTCATCATATTTGATTTGTTTTTTTTTTCTGCACATGCAGACTGCTAAGGACAATCAAAGGCAAAGGATTGCTGAAAAACAAAAGTAGCAGATGATCAAGTGAAAGCAGGAAGAGAGACATTTAAAATTACAATGTGGTGGAAGGAAATGCTTTTCAAAATCACCGCCCCGTTTCTCTCCTTTAGAGCCCATGTAATTAATGAACTCCTCAACGGCAGGAGTTTAATGATGGCAGACGCAGTGTTGCTTGTGTGATTAATTGCTGCCGAGGTGAGGTCACTGCTTTCCACCTTTGGTTTACAACTGCAGCCATTACAAACAACCATATTCACATTTGTGCATGTGGGTGGGTATGTCATGTAACAAAAAAAAAATGGAGGGAAAGAGAGGGACAAAGGCAAAACCTTATTCACTTATTCACTAACTATCCATAATCGAGTTTAATCAGGCTCTCAAGGTGACGGTGGCATGCAAATGAAAATAATATTTCACTGTCATTCTGTCAATGTTTTCCCCAAGCCTACTGTATGCTGTTATTTTGTCTGTGAATAACAAAACAAGAATGTTTAAATAGTCTTTACACAGCTTGCCCATGCAATTATTGTAATGTGTCTTACAATTGAACATACAATGTCAAACCTGTCTACATTTGATTTGAGAGCCATGGCAGAAATGAATTATAATAAATCGTTCTGTTTGAATTGTTAAGATCCAATTCAGGTGTCTTGACTGAAGTAGCAGAGTGATTATGCATACAGTAGATTTAATAAAGTATGCCAGATTTTGGTAGTCTCTTGCATCTTCCACAACCTACCACTCATATCTGGCCTGTAAGATGGTGAATTTCGGGATGCAAATAGCATTTAGCACTAATTTCTAGCTCTTATTTGCACCATCACCTGATTTACATGAATCTTTTAGTGAATTGGATGCAAAAATGCCACTGACAGCACGTGCAAATAGCACTGTTAGAGACCTCATATCTAGTAAATTCCCTCTTTGAGATAAAGCAAAGGGACTGTTAGACACAGAAAAGTGAGTTAAGATTCTCGCTGATTCATGTAGTTTGAAGTCAAACTTCTTCCTAAGTAGTACCAAAATTCATTAGCGCTCTGATTGTGTAGTAAATGACGTTGGATGACTGATAACTCCAAATTCAGTCGAGACTTATCTGCATCTGGTGCTCTAATCGCAGCCCATCCAGGAATTTGCTACATGCAGGTAATCCAGGCCATGTCACTGATAACGCTGAAGCTCAGAGTCAGTGTAATACATGTTCTTATCATCATGCAAATTAGGGCGATGTAGAGCAGACTCTTTTTATACGGTGGCGCGGTCTAAACCGATGATGGGTTACTGCTCCTGTGTGCAAACACAGAGGGATAAATACTTGTGAGTGATGTATCTTGATATTAGCAGTGGAGCTGCTATGAATTCGATTTTCAAGGTAGGTTTATTATAATGTTTATATATTTTCATCTCAAGTTACGTGACCTCGAGTCACGTCTTAGCATGGTTTTGCTGGTTAGCATGACTCAGTTAATCCCTGGTAGATGCACAGTATATATGTATACCTATCTACACCATCTTAACACCAGTTGAGCGACTGCCATTAAGATGAATTGGAATGTTGATGGTTAACTTTCTCCAGGTACTGTATATAGAGTAGACTTTGTTGTGCATGCCCACAGACCACCCACAGTCTGCTCACTGATTATCTGATGCATGTTGCACACAGAGCTGGAAAGTACTTCCAAGTTCCAATTAGAGTGCCAAAGTCAGGGTACATTAAAAAAAATGGACAGGGTACATTAAAAAAAAGGTGGAATATAGCTTATAAAGAAGAATGACTGGATGCATGTGGCTTCAAAACTTATTTAAATCTTCAGAGTTTTGTTTGGGCCACTTAGTGCCAAGTATACTGAAACATAGATAGCTTAGTTTCTGTATATTAAATAATCATTACTTACTTTTTGAATGGACAGTTTTTTTAGACACAATTTCCACACTGTGCTTAAAGAAATAGTTCACCCAAAAATGAAAATGTTGTCATCATTTTGGATTGACATGAGGGTGAGTAAATGATCAGAAAATTTTCATTTATGGGTAAACTATCCCTTTAACATTGGGTTATCGTCATTCTAAACCCCACTTTTAACCCCAGGTAGTGGAACATTTCACGCTTGTAATTTAAAAGCAGGTTAGTACCCTCAGTTGGGAATCCTGCATTGGGGTGCCAAACTTGTACAGTGTGAAACGATGCAGTGTTACAGTGTTACAGCTAGATTCTTAGCAACAGACACCCAGTCACGTTCCTCAGCGTTAGTTTCGGCAGGTCACTTCAGTCAAGCTTGCAAGAGCTGACTCTCAGCTGATCCACATCTACCTAAAGGAATATGATGCCTATCACAGCATCTTTATATAAGGTCCATTCAGTATTATTCAGCAGCTTTATCACTTTTCTCAGGAACTAATTACCCTCCTCCATCCCCAGTTCGTCATTCCATCCACAGTCAGGACTTGACCTTCTGATATTCCTAGTTGAATCAAACTCCTTTATCTTGAATTATGTTGTTACATTGAATTTTCATTAAGAATAGTAATGGTATTTGCTACATTTATGTTGGTTCTGTCTTCCTTAAGGGGGTTATCACTGCTCCATGCTATCTTATCCATACAAGAATACATGGATGGGCAAGGGTTTGTTTTGCCCAGAACAGAACCATATCGCCAATCCAAGCTGTATACTAATTGTCAATTATCTTTGACAATAGAAGTCCTGACAGAAACACTGCATGTTGTATAAACAGGAGTGTCAGTTATCGAAGGGAAAAATGTCAAATGGGGACAGAAAATTAGTAAATTGGACTAAGGTCATGTCCACACGCACACGGGTATTTTTATAAATGGAGCATTTCCTTCTGTTTTAAAAAAAAAATCTCCATCCACATTAAAACGCAAAAGCATGCTATGAAGCACTGTCAAGAGCATGCCAAGCCAACAGGTGGTGAAATAATCTCCACCGTAAATCCATGTTGGCCAATCAGAAGCCTGAAAACGTTTCCAGTAGGTGGAGATAACAGTGCATGCTCCGACGTCACAAGCCAAAATCTCCGGTTTCGCTGTCCACACGATAACTCTGCAACCAGAGTTTTCAAAAATGTTCACCCTGGCAGGAATTTTCAAAAATGTTTGGTTTCAGTGACCCGATGCTGCGTTTGCATGTGGACGAACGGCCAAACCGCATAGAAAAAGCTGTGGTTTTGAGAATACCCGCGTTCGTGTGGACAGGGCCTAAAGAAGAGACGGTTTCATTCCTTTATAGTCCACAAAGTCCATTCGGGGAAGAAAATAAAAATGTGGATGCACAATGATAGAGCCTTTATGTTAACAGGTCACATGCTTTGTTTGTCCAATCAATGACACTTACATCGCAAAATAAGAACATTAACCAAGGCTTTAGGAATGTTCACTGTGAAATGTCAGCTTATGAATACCCAGGATTAATTGTTAACCCATGTAAAGTATGACCAGTGTGAATTATGTACCAAGATTCCTTTCACCCGAGGTTAGAATGACCCAGGGTTAGCTATTTCAAGTGTGAAAAGCCCTAGATTGACCCAAACTTGAACATCTTCTAAAAAACTATGGTTGCTGACTTTACCATTATCAGATGTTCTCTGCCTGTCTAAGTGGGAGGTTCTTGGCCAGAGTAAACTGAGAAGTAGACTGTATGCAGATTGTCAAAATGGCAGCTATGCAAGACTGTGTGACTCATGAACTGGACATTCCGGGTTGCTCCATCTGGACTGTCTCTGAAATGACTGTACTGTAAGGCAGTTCAGATAAAAATGCTAAAATTATTATTTTTTAAAAATTAGATATTAGATCATTGCTCACCATTGCATGTTTGTGTAATAGAAGATGAGAGTTATTTTCCAGATTTGTGCCAAGAAGAAACAGAAAAAAAAGCCTCCAGAGAAAATTCAGATTCCCGTGGGAAGCAGTGGTGCTTAGATGACAGCACAGGTGTGATAGACTACACTTTATCATGCTCACCATATAATAATTTTAAAAAGACGTTCCTTTCAAATGTCTGCTTTCACTAATCACTGTAAAGCCATTGATGCATTTCAAAACATACAATTTAATACTCACTAATGTGTGAGTTGATGTAATTATAGGGTTTTGTTGTTGGTGTAAGTGGTTTGCTTTGAGCTGTCCCAACAATTAAAATGCCACGATCATCTAGCTCTCAGCGTTGATGATGCAGTGAAGGTGTGTAGACTCTGGTGAGTCAAGCAGCTAGATCTGGTTAATGATGCTCTGACAATACAGATTGGGGGGTTTCAAAAATCACATGATCAACGAGAATGGTGGAAAAAAGGTGTTTTTGGCTTTGAGTTGGATATATTTGTGTGGTGTTGTTGCTTGAAATTTCCCTCACTGGAGGTCCAGTCAGTGTTGCTACAGGTGATGTGTTTATTGAGATTAGTATGGCTTACTTATAGTCTTAGCCTCAGATTGCTCACAGTAAGTTCGCTGATTGTCTGATACATACAAAAATGCCAAGAGCAGACTGAAATCATCAAAATGATGGCAAAATGATAGCATGAGAAATCCCAAAATCAAACATTCTTAAACATGTATTCAGAGGTCTGGCTATATGTGGTGTGTTACACATTAACACACATATTTTAGGTACAGTTTGGATATGGCTTTCAAGTACATTAACTTTTGCCTTAGAACTACAGTGTTTCCAGTGACTTATCCTTGTGTTTGGGCACCCTCATTTGGTGCTTGTGTACAACTACACTAATGCCCACTGAGGACTGGATTTAAACAAGAATGCACATGTGTCTGCTTTAACCTGTATTTTAACCACAGTTTTCTATTGTCTGTTGTTCATGTGAAATGAGGGGCATCTGAAGTGCAACGCATCTATGCACGTATTTTCCTGCGTTTACCCTTGAGTGATCCTTTGAATAACTCAACTCTGTTTATCGGTACACAAAGGTGGCAGGGCATACACATCAGAGATCTTTGAGACTGTTTGTCTTGGTTTAATTGCTTGGTTCAGACCTGTGTTTGATTCCACCATCCTCCCCTGCCCCCACCAAACTCTTTTAAAACTGTACCAGGGTGAGAAATAAACCATTTTTGCCCTCTAGCCATAGTTTTTGATTTAAATATAACTCATAATGTATGTGGAATTTAATACATGAAGGCTAAATAACATAACTAAACTCAAACCAAAATGTGAACTGAGTGAAAACAACTGCAGTTTTTCTTAAGAAAACTTGTTTTTAATGATTGACTAAAGCATACAACAGTTAAGTATGGAGTTAAGTAAAAACATAATGAATATGTTGTGCATATTTAGCAAAATGCTAGTCTCCAGAGTTTCTTTCTTTTCTTTTCTTTTCTTTTCTCTTTCTTTCTTTCTTTCTTTCTTTCTAGCTGAATAACTTTGCTATGTACATTGTATGGCTTTCCTGAGGTAAATGTAACATGACATGCAAGCTTTTTTACTGATGTCTTTCTATGGTTCAAACACTGATTGTGTTCTGCTATCTGTCATGCCACATTAAAAGTATCATGATATCAAAAGTAACAAAGCACAAAGCTTATTGCAGTTATTGGATGGAGGACATGCTATAAATATTGTTTAGTGAAGTTTTGTTCACACATCGACTGAAAACAGCATAAACTGAAAACAGCAGTGGGTTTTCTTTTCTCGCGAATCCCATAAAAGTTTCTCATGATTTGCCGTTTTAAACAGATGAAAATCCTTTGTCTCGTTGTGTGCACACAGTTTAAAAGTACCTTGTAGTCTGTTAACTCCAAAAGGCCTTGCATCGTCTTTAGGTCCAGGTCCTGGATTTTGATGAACGTCGCTCGCCAGAAGAAGAGTAATGGCTAAATAACTGATCGTTCTCCGGAACAATTGAGATGGTTTTCTTCTCTCGATAGATCGCAAGTGCTTTGTTGGAAAAGTCACTTTTCCGTCGTTTAATATCACGGAGAAAGAAGTGAATTGGCTGCATAAATCAGAGGTAGTAACAACAACTTGCGTGTCTGTCCACCGTTGATGTATGTTTGTTTCCCAACAGCAGCATAATGATAGGAACAAAAGGATAGCAGTATAGCCAATAACAATAATTTTCTGTGTCCTATCGGCAGTATTTTGGCTTTGATTGACTCTAGTTTTGAAATCAGAGTGATCAGTTTTTAGTTTAAAATTGGCAGCATTTACACCTGCAGCTCCTGCCCTGCCGTCAGCGTGCGCCGCCATCTTTTTCCCAACCCTTTTTGAGGATTATGTTAATTTGAGGGTTTTGAGAATCGATGACAATTCATTAAAATGATTGTCATTGATTAAAATCTATTTATCAATATTCTCAATACAATATTCTAAAGTATGTTGTACGTACTGTAACCAGTAAATGTTTTGATTAAAAGTTTTTTTTTTATTTACCAGCAAAACGTTACATGACAAATGTTGCATGCATTTCCATATTGCTTGTGTACTGCCACATATGCAAAGGACATTTATTTGGAGACAAGCAGCTATAAGAAATGCATTATACATTAGTAAGTGTGACTAGGAGCGTGCAAAGATTTAAATTATGTGTCAACAATAGCGATTCCCTTCCATGATTTAGGATGGATTGCATTCATACCAACTGCAAACCACGTAGACCACTTTTTGAAACAGGCTCTGGTGTAATTCACTAGTGCGCATTTGGGTTTGGAAAACCACTTTTACACCAGCCAAACAACCTGAACTCTGTTTTTAGGGCACTGAGTTAATTTGTTGTCAAAGTTTAGCTTACATTTCCTTTTACTGGGGTGAAAAAGAGGAATTCCTATATATATTTAGCCTTTGTATCCAAATCTTTTTGCATACATTTTTAGCTTACACTGGGATTGAGTCTCATGTGACATACCGTTCATTTAGTCCTGTCACAGACGCTAGCAAGAGACACTGCAGTGCACTTTTGCATTGCATTGACTGGCTGAGAGACATAATCTATCTCTCTTGCACACCGCTAGACGATTAGAGATCCTTCATCACTGAAAAGAACTTTACATTTTCCGAATGAGTTCCCCCGCCTGGACAAATGATCTAGGTGCATGACATCAACTGTTAAATAAGCTCTGGGACCAAGCTATTCATTCTACTTTGTGGCTTCAATGTAATGTGTGTCCCACCATGAAAATCCTATTTTCCAGCCTGGGCAGGTAAACGACAGGCTGGGCTAGTCAGTATGCAAGTTTAATATGGAGATTTTAGGACTGTCTGATAGACTTCTTCAAAGGCATCCATGTATAAAAGCACGTCTTGTTTTTTTTTGTTTTTTTTTAATCTTTTGAAGTGAACAAATTTAGAAGGATAAAATAGAGGCCTTTTCTGAAAGAAACCGGAATCCATAAGTGGTTTTCAGAATGTCTTAACAGGATCAATATGGAAAAAGCTCTTACGCGGTTTCAACGTTTTGCATTTTATCCTTAAATGTGTGAAATTGCACATTTTGCCGAAGTGTTCTTTTTAAATGTTTCTCCAAGATGAATAATCGTTTGCTTAATTTTTGTGATCCTGTTAGTTATAAGTAGCCAGACTTGATAAAAAGAAGATGGTGCCCACATAATTTTAGTCTAATATAAAACATATAAGAATATAAAAATATAGCAGGAATTTTAAATGCTTATACATCTCAGTATGTGTAAAGTTATAGTTTAGTCAGACAATCATTTGTTGTAGAGCAATAGACAATAGTTGGCAGAGAGCTGTCGATACCTGTTAACTCAAGAATAGTAATACGAATGGATAATTCAGGATACGTGAAATATTGAAGGTCTTAAATTATGTTATCTCTTTATAGACAGGGACAATGTGAGGACTTGTGATGAGTGTTGAAAAAGTTTCTTGTATCTCTATAATTACAGATAAGGTGAGAGCTCTAATCCTAATGCAATTTGCACTTCTAACAAAAGTTGCCAAACTGGTTTAAAAAAATGGATTTGACACATTTTTCAGATATCACTGTAGTTTTCTGAGGTTAAAAGTGAGTGTTGTACCTCTTGTCATCTCATGAATTGCAATTAACTTGGAAAGTGGAGACTGACTCTCCTTTTATGGGTTCAAGTTTTGTATTGCTTTATTATAATGTTATTACATTGTTATATCATTGTAATACATTTTAACTTTCTAACCCAAAAGCAATGATTGATTTATTCTGACTGAGAAAAGCTCTTGTTTTGGCATTTTGATAATTTTGCTGTAAGATGACATGGAGACAAATATATTTAGTTTTTAGAGGGCATTCAAACCATTTTCATTGGCAGTGATGAAGCTTTTTAAGTGCCCCAGTAATAAATTACACTTTTCCTGAGTTCACATTCAACACACTGTCCTCCAGTTCAACTGGATGATCTATTGCTGCTCGAGGTCATTTGCATAAATGAATTATTTGAACATATAAAATAAGTCTGAATACTAAAGTGTATTATTTCACCTAAAGCAAATATAATCGTGACAAATGGGGTATCTCCAAGTATTATTGTCAGCCTTTGAATTAGCAGCTTCCTTATTTAACATCAGTTGAGCAAGCCAGGCAACCAATCATTTTTCCCAGTTAACATGTCAATTACAGCACCCACCAATTATTTCTAGGCTGTGTTCAAAGTTGATGTCTGGTTTCACAAAAGGAATCACAACATTATCCCTTATATTAAAAGCACTGAAAACTGAAGCCTTGCATGCCAGTATAAGGTACACCAGGTGCTGCTATATACTGTACAGTAGTGACGAATTAGGAGCACCATTGACACAAAGAGCATAAGAATTGTATCATCATAAATTTATAAATCGGGGGCTACATTTGTCATTATGACAAATAAGTTGAGGTATGTTTTTAAATTTGAAGAACCATAATAATTATATTTACATTGCACTTTTTAGACATTTTAAGCACCTAACTTAAGCCCTACCCCTAAACCTAACAATTTCTCTGATATGAGATGGGAATAGGATGAAGAATTGGATTTAGAAATTATGATTTGTAAAATACATCAGTAGTATCCATTTTTTATGCTTTTACTTATTTTTAAAAAGTTGGTTGCTAACAAGTGGCTAAAAGTGACTACAGAAGATTGTCAGGCACATTAAAGTCATTACAGAGAACAGGAAAATTCATCTAATCATTAGTCTGCTTTTACAGTTGCTTTGTGTTAATTGCACTCTTACAAACTACTGGAACTACTGGAAAAACTACTTTTTTTTTCTTTCTCTGCCTGTCACTCATCACTAATAGGTATAAATTGTGTTAATTTAGTCTGTAGTTTCACTAATTTACATTTATTAACAAGTCACTCCACAAAAGGAGTATTATTTATGTCCACAACATTTCATGAAGTGCAAGAAAAATGCAGTAAATATATTAAAATTAACTATTATTATTATTATTATTATTATTATTTAAACTAAACTAAACTAAACTAGAAATTGTATTTAATACATTTCTAATGATAATAATAATAAGAACAATAATAATAATAATAATAATAATAATAATGATGATGCTTAATAACACCAAAATTTGCCATGAAAAACTTTGAATTGGTCTATGTTTAATGGGAAACCAATCATATTTATATAACTACATGCATTTTAATCAGTGAATTTTATCATTCATATTTGTTGTTTTATTGTTTTATCACGCTTGGCAACATTCAAAAAGCATAAAATATCCACCCAGTCACCAGTTTATATTTAGGACATCTTTAATCTTCTATAAAAGTCATACAAGTCATATTGTTGACTATTGAATACTAATGACAGTCTGACATGGCCTTGATGGGATGGAGGTAAGCACCAACCATTTTGGCTTTAAATGTTCCACCCTTCATGAGTTTAGAATTTCCCATCATAGTAATATTTATGACTTTTCCTGCTTGTAAATATGACACCAGGGCAAGATAATTTGAACTGAATCAAATCCAAGCTATTAACATGATGACTTATTAGCAGCAATCTTCACTCTCCCACAGTATGGATAAAAGGGTGCCACATTTATTTTCCTCTTTATTTATTTATACTGACAGCCAGCGTTCAGCCTTAGGCAGAAGAGAGTGAGCAATCATGTTACCTCAAAGTGAGAAAAATCTCATTCCACCTCTAATAGAATAATCTTCAGAGCACTATTCTTTTACAGTGCTTGTGTACGCTTAAAACTCTGACCTCAAAATGACCAGCAGCCTCTGGGGAGATTGAGGGACACAGGTGAGCACACAAACAGAGATGTTGCTTTCAGTTGGTACTCTATAATATTGAACTGGCCATGACAGCTCACTGAAGGATCCAGGGTGTTTTTATTCTGTGCAGGGATATAAAAAAATAATAATAAAAAATAAAACTTTTTATAAAAAAATATATATATATTATCTGACCATGCTAATGGACAAACATTTATAATCACTATTCATCTCTTAGACAGCATTGAGACTGTGATTGCCACTTGAACCATATAGTGAGAGAAAATTCACACAGCTGGCAGCTGGAGCTTGCGGCCATGAGTGTGATATGAGATCAGGGTTCACGCTTTTAATGAGTGCCTGTTGAGTTGCTTGAAATGCGCTGTTGCTATCTATGAAAATGAAAGGATCTTAACTTCAAGGAAGACTTCACAAAAAATGCTTTCTTTCTTCCGTCAAACACAAAAAGAGAATTTTCTTCAAGCAATCTATGGTATGGGTTTAGAATCCTTGGAATGTAGTGAAATAAATTAAGTATATGTTGTTCAAATATACTAAATATACGTTGTTCAAAAAGATGGTTAAACAGTAATATTATACAATTTAAAACAGATGTGCTTCTAAATAATTTTCATGGAAAACAAAATACATTGCCATTCAAATGTTGACATAAGTAAATAATAATAATAATAATAATGAAATTTATCAAAATGTATTTATAGCACTACATTCTTTTAAACACTGGTAATAATAAGAAGCATTATTAATAACTGAGCACCAGTCAACATATGAAAGTAATTTCTGAAGGATTCAGAAATTCAGCCTTGCCCTCACATGAATAAATTACATTGAAAAATATATTTAAATGGAAATGTATATTTTCTAAGAGGCTTCTATTTATTTTATATATATATATATATATGTATGTGTGTGTGTGTGTGTGTATATATATATATATATCATAATAATTCCAAACTTTTGAACAATAGTGTATACATCCATTTGTAGATTAATAATCATTATCAAATCTTTTATCAAATAAAAAATTTTGCATTCCACAGGAATGAATGAATGAATAAATGTGTTGAATAAATGTGTTGAGTAAATAATGACAGAATTATACTACTGAAGGAACTATTCCTTTAATCAAACCAGATTCTCTGACTCAAAACAGGTACTTGCCCTGATAAAACCTGCTGGTGTTATTAAATCTGAACCTCCACATTACACCATTTATGTTTAGTGACTTATCAGTAATAGTTTGGATGCTTCAAGCATTTGATTTAGTAAATTAATTTTCACCTGCTGAACCTTTTGTGGTTTACATTTTTTTTTTTTTAAAAGACAAAAAAAATCTAATTTGCACTTCTATCTCAAAGGCTTGTTCTGTTGAAATGAGAGAGCAGAAATATGTGTGTTCTTGACTGGTTTCCTCAGATAGTTCCACTTTAATTCTGCAGTTTTGTAAGTGAATCATAAAATTGTTCATGCTGTGTAATGACATCACTCACCATGCCACCACATTACTAAAAAATAAATGTATCTGAAAACATCTCTCAAGTCACATTTTTTTATAAAGTGTTTCTGTATATGTTAAGTTTAGTGACAAGGCCGTATTCGTTTGCTATCTGTCTTCATCCTTTCTTAAGTTTAATGCAATGACTTAATTAATGTCACTCTGAATCTCTGCATGAATGTCATTACTCAGAAGACTATAGCAAGAGCTTTTAGGACTTCCATCAAACAGAGTGCTGTCTGTGCATTGGAAAACCATGGCAACTCAACCTACGCATTGGCTCTGTTCCAGTGAGCTGCCTAGCTAGACAGCATTCATGATGTGAAGGCTCTTCCAAACAGTAAACATAAAATGATGTTGGCTTGTTTCAGTGGTCTGAGAGCAGACTGAATTAATTTTGACATTTATGACTGCTCCAAATAATCTCAGACTCCTTTAAAGCAATCTTCTCAGGTTGTGGACATGTGAGCCCGGAGTAGCATGGACATCCAAACTATAGAATCTGACAAATGTGTGCGGAGAGGACCCGCCTGCCGCACCACTCACTTGCTGGAAGGGGACACCTCTTGCCAGAGCCTTAGTATATGATGCAACCCACCTGGTTGAATGGGCCCTAACTCCTAGAGGTGAAGCTTGACCGCATGCCTCGTAGGCTAGGGCAATAGCATCCCTCACCCAATGTCATAGCATATGAAATGCTGCTCTGACTTACGCCACTGGCTAGTGCGGTGGACATAAATCGGAAGAGCTTGTACTGGACACAGTAAGTGAAGTCCTTCTTGTTCCGGTGTCGTGAACGGCGGAGGGCAGAAGGCTTCAAGAATGACCGGATGTACGGTCGAGAATGGAACTTTGGAAGATAATAGGGTGAGGATGCAAAATTGCTTTGACCAGCCCAGGGGCAAAGTCTAAGCAGGATGACGAGACTGACAGAGCCTGTAAATCCCTAATTCTCCTCAGAGAAGTAATAGCCATGAGAAAAAAAACATATTCAGAGTCAGAAACCTGACAGGCGCCAACTCTAGTGGTTCTAAAAGGAGTCCCAACCAGATCCTTTGAGCACTAAGGCTAGGTCCCACGAAGGGACTGTCGCTCTGGTGGGCAGCCTCAACTGCTGAGCTCCACGAATGAAGCAGGTGACTAGAAGGTGCTTTCCCACAGAAACTTCATCAATCAGAGCAATCTATGTGGCAGGCCGAACTGACGGCCACATAGGCTCTGAAAGTACCAGGACATGTGTCTGAGGACAATTTTTCTTGCAGGAACTCCAGCACTGAAACAACCCGGCAGTGAACTGGGTCTGCATGGTGTGTCATACACCAACTTTCGAAAAAGCACCATCTGAGGGCATAACTTATTTTAGTGGAGGGAGACCTAGCACTCAGAATAGACTGTACTACATCAGCTGGAAGCCCAGCATCTCTCGTTGGTCCCCCTCGGGGGCCAGAGATGAAGGTTCCAGAGCTCAGGCCGGGGATGAAAAAACTGTCCCCTGTGTCTGAGATACAAGATCTCTCCCGACCGGAATCGCCCACGGCGAGCCGTCAAGGAGGAATATTAGATCTGAGAACCATACTCTGGTCGGCCAATGGGGCGCTATCAGTAAGAGGCGAGACCCTTGTTGACGGACCTAGGCCAGGACTTTCCATTCCCCGTGTTTCCCAGCTTGTCTGAACAGCGATTCTGCTGCCACATTCATATGCCCCAGAATGTAAATTTCCATGATGGACAGGAACTTGTACCATGTCCAAAGCAGAACCTGCTGCGCTAGCCTGATCAGGCGGCACAACATGCTTTCTTTTGAATTATACTTCTTTCAGCAGCGTGACACACACACACACACACACACACACACAGTGCGCTCTCTGAAGACAATGAAACCTGACGATGTGTCCGTTTCACACCTATTTATAACCCTCAGGTGCACGTAATCAAATGACGTCACCTGCCGAGGTTATTTAAGTCAATTCTTGTAGTGTTTGACAACCGGTCGAACAAAGAATGTTCTCAATAGCGTTATTGAAACGAAGCATCGAGAGTAGCTTTTGATAGGGAACCGAATTGGGAACATCTTGTGGTGAGTGGTTCAAAATATTATATTACAGTTTTCTTTCTGGTCCATTAATCTGATTAGCTGAGAGGAGTGCGATATTCAAGTGAACTCCAACCGTTTCACCATTTATATCACTCCACTTACAGTATTTCCAGTAGCGTACCATGGGGTTTCAGTCAGGTTCTTCAGTAAACAACTGTAAACTACATACCCTTACACATCTATCTTACACATCTCTGTAACAGCTAACGCAGCCATATGCATATAATTCGCATATTATGCCGCACACAGGCTCTCAACAACAATGACAGCTGATCAACAATTTCAACAGTAGGCTAGATTAGGGTGGGTTAAATGCAGAGTAAATTTCCCTACATGGATCAGTAAAAGTAATCCACCAATACACGGGTCACTATGAACATTCATGTCACTCTAAAATAACGACGCGCCCACAGCAGCAAAAGTGTACAAATGCTGGACATCCACACACCACACCACAGTATTATCAACGCACCACATACACCTCCATAACAATGTGCATGATACAATACTCGTCAAACAATAAAGCACTCACCTGTCACTTGTAAATAAAGTCCATGCG
>NW_015653021.1:387072-388087 GCF_001515625.1 Sinocyclocheilus rhinocerous | reverse complement strand
AAATTCTCACATTACAGAACATTAAACACTAACACATATTCTTCTTTTCAAATACTTCATAAAAACATTTACTTTTTGGATCCAGTTTCATGCAAAGCATTCTGTGAACTGTCTGGTTTAAATGAATGCAACTAAATTAATTATTGTAGTCGCAACATATTCGGTTTGATTGAAAGCAACAAAACTGTCAAAATGCTAGAGAGTCACATTATCTCATTTTAATTAAACAAGCAGCAGACATAATTTTTTTTTTAGGTGTATAATATGCACTTGAAAATGCCTCCCTGCAAGGTTTTATATTCGTCTTTAAAATATGCAGGATTCTTTTCGATTCTGGGCTTTTATGATGCCGGAGATCTGACTCAAGTGAATTTTAATGGAAATGCAAAAAATCGATTTCAGCTTTTATAGCAGATTTTTTTAGATGTCTATGCAAAGATCTGACAGCCTGTGACAAAATATCTTAAACTGTCTGCTTTGCTCTTTATTGGTGGCCGGATCATCCATTCTGCTTGATAATCATTCACTGGCATTGACTAAAAACAGTGTGTTGTTGGGTAGGGTGACCATACGTGCCATTTTCCCAGGACGCGTCCTGGCCAGGATTTCTATATTGCCTAAAATATCTAGGTTTTGGCTTTGTTTGCGTGTGCAGACCGATCGATGTATGACATCAAAATACCATACAGACGATTCCTTATGCTTTCAAAATGCTCTCGAGGTATTTTGATGTCATACACCGATCGGTCTGCACACGCAAACAAAGCCAAAACCTAGATATTTTAGGCAATATAGAAATCCTGGCCAGGACGCGTCCTGGGAAAATGGCACGTATGGTCACCCTATGTTAGCCACTCATAGCACTCATAGTTGCAATCTTTGAAATGGCGCACAAAACCTTTGTTAGCGAATTAAGTTTGGCTTTTTTTATGTAGGATATTCCAGTTCAACCTCAACAAAATTAATCATAGGCCATTTTGTGGACATTACACAAATTAAATTTATACCTAAATAA
>NW_015653021.1:378297-386927 GCF_001515625.1 Sinocyclocheilus rhinocerous | reverse complement strand
ATCATAACAAAAATAAACACCGGTATTCGGTATGAACCGGTATACCGCCCAGCACTATAGAAACCCACTATGCTCTATTAAAGATGCATATACATAAAAAAAAAAAAATAAAAAAAAAAAAAAAAAGTTTCACACAATTTTTTTTTTTTATAACGGCCCACCACTGAGTATTTATCACAACAAATGTCATGGCTGATGCCCAAATTCACTATAATTTTACAAATAATGCTGTTTTTGTGTGATGGAATGTCGTTTTAAGGGTTTTAAGGTGAGAATGTGCTTGTTTAGACTTCAAATATGTGGTTTGTTAATAAAAATAATGTCTCTTTGAAAATTTGCTTTGACGTTTTTGGAGATGTGAGCTCCAGGTCATCAGCGGCCATTCAGAGCTCATGAACCCGTTGAGAGCAGCCTTACCTCGGCCAGATCTTCTGGAATTTGCCACTGGGTTTGATGACTCTGCAGTGTTTCTCAACCCTGGTTCTGGGCGCCCCCCAACACTGCACATTTTGTATGTCTCCCTTATCTGACACACACATTTCAGGTCCTGGAGTTTCTTTTAATGAGCTAATGAGTTGAATCAGGTGTGTTTGATTAGGGAGACACACAAAATGTGCAGTGCTGGGGGGTGCCCAGGACCAGGGTTGAGAAACACTGCTCTAGTGGTTGAAGACATACAGTGCAACCGGAAAGTATTCACAGAGTTTCATTTTTTCTACATTTTGTTACGTTATAGCCTTATTCCAACATGGAATAAATTCATAATTTTCCTCAATTCTACAAACACTGCCCCATAATGACAACATGAAAGAAGTTTGTTTGAAATCTTTGCAAATGTATTAAAAAAATAAAATAAATCACATGAACAGAAGTATTCACAGCCTTTGCTCAATACTTTGTTGAAGCACCTTTGGCACCAATAATAGCCTCAAGTCTTTTTTTTTTTTTTAAGTATGATGCTACAAGCTTGGCACACCTATTTTTTGGGCAGTTTCTCCCATTCTTCTTTGCAGGACCTCTCAAGCTCCATCAGGTTGGATGGGGAGCGTCGGTGCACAACCATTTTCAGATCTCTCCAGAGATGTTCAATCGGGTTCAAGTCTGAGCTCTGACTGTGCCACTCAAGGACATTCACAGACTTGTTTTCCTCAGCAGGTTTTCATCAAGGATGTCTCTGAACATCACTGCATTCATCTTTCCCTCGATCCTGACTAGTCTCCCAGTCCCTGCCGCTGAAAAACTTCCCCACAGCATGATGCTGCCACCCCCATGCTTCACTGCAGGTATGGTATTGGCCAGGTGATGAGCGGTGCCTGGTTTCCTGCAGAAATGATACTTGCCATTCAGGCCAAAGAGTTCAATCTTTGTTTCATCAGACCAGAGAATTATGTTTCTCATGGTCTGAGAGTCCTGCAGGCGGACTGTCATGTGCCTTTTACTGAGGAGTGGCTTCCATCTGGCCACTCTACCGTACAGGCCTGATTGGTGGAGTGCTGCAGATATGGTTGTTATTCTGGAAGGTTCTCCTCTCTCCACAGAGAAACACTGGAGCTCTGTCAGAGTGACCATCGGGTTCTTGATCACCTCCCTGACTAAGGCCCTTCTCCCCTGATAGCTCGGTTTGGCCGGGAGACCCGCTCTAGGAAGGTTCCAAATTTCTTCCATTTACAGATGATGGAGGCCACTGTGCTCATTGGGACCTTCAATGCTGCAGAAACTTTTTTGTATCCTTCCCCAGATCTGTGCCTCGATACAATCCTGTCTCTGAGGTCTACAGACAATTCCTTGGACTTCATGGCTTGGTTTGTTCTCTGACATGCACTGTTAACTGTGGGACCTTATATAAACAGGTGTGTGCCTTTCCAAATCATGTCCAATCAACTGAATTTACCACGTGTGGACTCCAATCAAGTTGTAGAAACATCTCAAGGATGATCAGTGGAAACAGGATGCACCTGAGCTTAATTTTGAGTGTCATGGCAAAGGCTGTGAATACTTATGTACATGTGATTTTTTTCGTTTTTTATTTTTAATAAATTTGCAAAGATTTCAAACAAACTTTCCATTCCATTTTGGAATAAGGCTTTAACATAACAAAATGTGGAAAAAGTGAAGCGCTGTGAATTCTTTCACATTGTCATTATGGGGTATTGTTTGTAGAATTTTGAGGAAAATAATGAATTGAATCCATTTTGGAATAAGGCTGTAATATAACAAAATGTGGACAAAGTGAAGCGCTGTGAATACTTTCCGGATGCACTGGAATTCGTTTTGGGTAAATTTATTGGGCAGTCTTTGGTCTCATTAATCTACTATTTGTTCCAGAGCAAATAGTTTTGGCTGAGGGCAAAATCTTATAAAAACTGTATGATGAATGCAGTTGTTGTTTATTAAATATTATTATTAAATAAATAATATTTTATATAAATACTACTGATGATGTGGCCTGTGCACTATCAAACCAAAATTGTGCCTGGATCAAGATTTATCTCCTATACAACTCGGAGAATTCCAGTCAGCTGATTGTCTACCATTCTTAGCAATAGGTAAATCTGAAAAGAGTGCTCACCACTTATTGGCACAAGAGACAGCTTTTAACACCTAGTCCTGTGTTCTTTTTTGATTCTGTATCAAATGCAGGAAATCATACTCGCTCAGTCCATCTCTCTCTCTCGTATTATTCTACTCCACATAATACAGTGAGCTGGATGGATGCAAGGACTCAGCTGTTAAACTTTCAAACTGAGATTTGAATCTGTGGCGGAAGGAAGTAGTTTGCCCAAAAGAGGGTTTTTAAAGACACTCCACTGTTGTTTCTTATGCATTTACACACTTGTGCCGACAAACTTTTGTATAAATGCAATATCACACAAGTAGCAGTGTGATATGGCTGTATAAATAAATTTAGTCGAAAGTGCAAAGGCAGCACACTGATACAACATTAAAATATGAAGCTATATTATAACGTCACTAGACACATTCTTCCATCACAGTTCAGAATGGTTTGCCCAACATGCTGAGAATTATGAGCTACGAATGGTTTGTAATAGTGCTGTGCCGAACCAAGCTCAAGTGAAAATATAACTGCAAATGTTCCTTACAGTTCTAAGAACAGTGGAAGGTAATTGTATTAATAAAATAAAATATTAATAAAAAAAAAAAATCTGTGAAAAATACCTCCACAAAGTAGTTCCAAATAATTAAAATGGTCTATTTTTGTCTATAAAGTCAGACATGCAATCTACCCATTATTCTTTGTGCACTTAAAGGAATAATTCACCCAAAAATGAAAATTTTGTCATTTACTCACCCTCACATCGTTCCAAACTTGTATAAGTTTCTTTCTTATGTTGAACACAAAAATAAGATATTTTGAATAATTTTGAAGAACCAAATAGTTGTTGGTCCACACTGACTTCCAAGAAATACTATGGAAGTCAATGGGGACCATGAACTGTTTGATTACCAGCATTCTTTAAAATATCTTCTTTTATGTTCAACAAAAGAAAGGAACTCTTACAGGTTTGGAATGGCATGGGTAACATAATAGACAGAATTTGCTTTTTTGGGTGAACTACTTTTTAAACTTACCTTTAAAAGGTTCTACTTATATGGCATCAGCTGTTATGATTTTGTTCTAAGTGAAACCTTATTTTTAAGTGTCTAGTGTTTGGAACAGAGCCAATGTGTTCTGTTTATCAGCTCAACCCCAGTACACATTTGCGTTGGTGTGTATATATTTCTCACCGCGTCTTCGTTGAACGGATTACGCCACTCTAATCCCGCTCAGAATGCCCCTGCACAGCCAAATGACGGCCAACCCTCTGCACCGCACTAGTATCTACAGCTCTGACGCCCAGGTATCCACACTTCCAAACCTCTGTTCAACTCCATGGAGCAGGCATGGATTAGGTAGTCAAGGCTTTGATGTCAGATTCTCACACAGAGTCAATACACAGCATGAGCCCCTCAGGATTAAAATGATATCCACACCATGACGTTACTTAAGTAGCAGAAAATAACAAGGAACAGAGGCTCTCTGAACTAAGAAAACGTGAGGGAATTGAAGAGAAACCTATGAAGTGCAATATTTTTTTTAATGTGAGAGATTCACACTGTACATAAGGGGTGATGCATGAATGATTAATGACAAGCATGATGAAACACTGGGGTAGGACTTTTCTCAAAGGCTTAATGCATTGTAAATATTCTTCATGTATTAAAATGCATTCATAAAACCTTATAATAAAGTAATCAGTTGTATGATTTTATAGATTAAAATTTTCAAAAGGGTAAACCGAGTGCACTTGTAACACTGTGAATGTTTTACTTATACAACTTCAAACTGTCATCATCCACATGCACATTAACATGCTCTCTGTGTGTGGAAAACACCCTGCTGCAAAGATATTCAAGGGTTTTCGTTATATTACTCCTCTTTTGTTGTGAATAGATTAATTAATTAACACATTGATAATTATATTAGCACTAAATAAAACTAAATTAAATTAAAAGTAATGAAATGGGGGAAAAATAAAGAAAAAAAAAGAAAGTTGGGGCCAATGGGTTCAATGAGTTAAGTGTACGACTATCTCTTGCATATTGTAATAACCTGATACATATACATAGAGTACATTAATTAAAAAAACAGTCTATGCATAAAATGTGTCACTAAAATGTTATAGATTTTAAAATTTTGTTATCATGCATATACAGTGGGTACGGAAAGTATTCAGACCCCCTTAAATTTTTCACTCTTTGTTATATTGCAGCCATTTGCTAAAATCATTTAAGTTAATTTTTTTTCCTCATTAATGTACACACAGCACCCCATATTGACAGAAAAACACAGAATTGTTGACATCTTTGCAGATTTATTAAAAAAGAAAAACGGAAATATCACATGGTCCTAAGTATTCAGACACTTTGCTGTGACACTCAATATGGGGTGCTGTGTGTACATTAATGAGGAAAAAAAATTAACTTAAATGATTTTAGCAAATGGCTGCAATATAACAAAGAGTGAAAAATTTAAGGGGGTCTGAATACTTTCCGTACCCACTGTACGTATATGCTCACACCAATACAGTAAAACAAAAAAAAAACATTTATATTTTGAAATGTTTCCCTTAAAAATAAAATTAAATTAAAAGTAATGAAATGGGGGAAAAATAAAGAAAAAAAAAGAAAGTTGGGGCCAATGGGTTCAATGAGTTAAGTGTACGACTATCTCTTGCATATTGTAATAACCTGATACATATACATAGAGTACATTAATTAAAAAAACAGTCTATGCATAAAATGTGTCACTAAAATGTTATAGATTTTAAAATTTTGTTATCATGCATATACAGTACGTATATGCTCACACCAATACAGTAAAACAAAAAAAAAAGATTTATATTTTGAAATGTTTCCCTTAAAAATAACAATTTTCTAATTTATTTTATTTAAAAAAAAATAATAATTCATAGTGTGGATGGCAAAGCTGAATTTTCAACATCATTACTCCAGTCTTCAGTGTCACATGATCTTTCAGAAATAATTTTACCCTGATTTGCTGCTCAATAAACATTTTTTTTTATCATTATATTTGATTTTACATTTTTTGTGAAAAGAACAGCATTTATTTAAAACATAAGTCTTTACTGTTATTTTTTGATACATTTAATGCATTCTTGCTGAATAAAAGTATATATTTCTTTAAAAAGAAATGACTGACCTCCATTTATGTGATGCTTCAAATAAAGTGCTTCAACAGCAGCTCTCCAAGCACGTCAGACAGAGACAGCTGTGTTCTCACCCCACTTTCCATAAGACAATTTAGATTCTCAGCATGTGTGAATCCATACTGGTTTTAATGAGATATGTGTTTTCCTCACTCCCCAGTTAAAAATAAATGGCAAATATTCAGTTTGAATGAACGCCAAAGCTAGCTCCTGTCTCTAAGGTCAACTTTCCTTTATTCCTTCTTAATTTCCCTCTTGTCCTGCAGTCATGTTCAATCTCTTCTGGCTTGGTTTTATTGTCTGTGAACGCACAGATGTCAGCTGGTATTGACATAATCGGGAAAAGTGGCGCTGATGCAGTGACATTTGCGGTAATAGCATCTTGCTAATGTTCGCGTTCACACTGTACCACATGGGACAAAGTACAAAACAGAACAAATATACACACAGACCATGAATTCGACACACAAACACAAGCTTTCTCTTGAATGCTAAGGTGTGAGGTGTTGAGATGGCTGTGGTTTTGTGGTAGTAGTCCATTGTTTATTGACTCTTCTCATAAACTGCACATTGCTAGGTTACACCTGTTCAGTTATGTGGGTGAAAATGCCTCGTTGATGCCAGAGGTCAAAGGAGAATGGCCAAACTGGTTCAAGCTGATAGAAACAGTAACTCAAATAACCACTCATTATGACCAAGGTAATGTATGCAGAAGAGCATCTCTAAACACACAACACATCAAACCTTAAAACAAATAGGCTGCAGTAGCAGAAGGCCTCACCGGATGCCAACTAAAAACAAGAAACTGAAGCTAATTCATACGGACTCACCAAAATTGGACAAGAGGAGATTGGAAAAAGGATGCCTGATCAGATGAGTCTTGATTTCTACTGTGGCATTTGAATGGTAAGGTCAGAATTTGGCGTTAACAACATCAAAGAATGGATTCATCCTGCCTTGTATCAGTGGTTCAGACTGCTGTTGGTGTAATGGTGTGGGAGATATGTTCTTGGCACACTTAGCACCAATTGAGCATTGTTTAAATGCCACAGCCTACCTGAGTATTGTTGTTGACCATGTCCATCCCTTCATGACCAGTGTTCTCATCTTGTGATTAGTACTTCCAGAAGGATAACGTATCACAAACATATCTCAAATCATCTCGAACTGGTTTCTTGAACATGAAAATGAGTTCTCTATACTCACTTGGCCTCCACAGTCACCAGATCTCAATCCAACAGAGCACCTTTGGGATGTGGGTGGAACGGGAGATTCCCATCATTCGCAGTCGACAAATCTGCAGCAACTGCATGATGCTATCATGTCAATGTGGACCTCAGGAAATCTCAGAGGAATACTTCCAGCCCCTTGCTGAATCTATGCCTTGAAAAATGTAAGCAGTTCTGAAGGCTAAAGGGGATCCAAGCCTAGCAAGGTGCACTTGATAAAGTGGCCGGTGAGTGAATAATTGTGATTGTATAAAGTAAATAATGTATATACTTGAAACTTTTTGCATTCTGATGCCAGGTAGAGAAACAGCTGGGGGCTCTAATCCAGAGCTCTCTCATGTGGCTCTGAGCAGATGTTATAAAGTTACTATTACATTGGTTTCGAGTTTGCATCCTCATTTTATAGTCAATTTTAATACCATCTATTTGAATCATGCACTGTAAAAAATGTTCACCCCTTTCAACTTAAAAACGTAAGTTTTGTGGCTGCCTTAAAATCGTAAGTTAAATCAACTTAAAAGTACAAGTCATTTCAACTCACTAATTTAAATCTTGCCTAGTGCTGAATTGTTTTATTGAAGTTCATTTGACTTTACAATATTTGCTGTTTCAACTTAAGTTCAAAATTTTTAACATTAATTTTCTAGTTATGATAATATAAACTTTATTTTAGATCCAGATAAAAAAAATAATACTACAACATTTGTTTGAAACATTTAAATTTATTTTTTTATTGCAGTGCTTATAAACAGGGTTTTAATATTAAGAACAGTACACAACCTGCCTGTGCATGCTAATGTGTGAATGCCAGTATATGTATACAACAAGGGCACAAAAGTAGAAAAAACGGCCAAGAAATTGTCATACAAAGCTGAAAATACACTCATACCTCGTGGGAAACAACCACTGAGAAAAGCTTGAAAAAAACACACATACATGTCCCTTTTTTTTCTTGAACATTTAAAAGAAGAAAGGTGTCCTGCAGTGCACCATCGTAGTCTTCGTATTAGGAGGCCAGCTTGCACGCCCTTCTTGTGTGTATGAAGTGTCTCACCATGAGCCTTTAAAATCAGAAAATAACAGTAAAAATTACTAACAGTTGGTTATTCTATATACACACAATACACACTGACAGACTTCAATATACAATTACAGTTAAGCCCAAAGATGTAAGTTACACAACACTTTTACAGACTTTTTGTTCATGATTAAAATATGACCGATTCATACAACATAATGCATTTGTTTGCATTTACTGTTACCTGTAATCTGTTACCAGTAAGCAATTTGCAATCGTAAAACAAAATTATATATAAAATATATGATGATGGCCAATAAAATAACAAATGCCACAGAAAACGAGCTTGTGAGGAACAGATGTAAGGTTAGGCTTACAGTGCGTCCAACTGAACGTAACGTTTAACATGTCGGTTGTTCGGCTGACAAAAACGCCTTTCTAAAAAAGTAGTCACAAATGAACAAGGTTAACAATTGTTTGAATCGTGGTCTCTTAAATCATATTAAGAAGTTTCATATGTTCATCTAGTTTGAATAGAACAAACTGACAAAACTGGTGACGTTTAGTTCATGCGTCGTAGAAAACAGCTCGGGCGTCGTCTACCTCAAGTTAACTTATATTATCCTAGCTTGAACGGTTGATAAAAAAATAAAA
>NW_015653021.1:367236-377944 GCF_001515625.1 Sinocyclocheilus rhinocerous | reverse complement strand
TGTATAGTCTGCCCGTGTCTCCTTGTTTGATGTTGTTGCACTGCGATGTCTCATGTTTCAAACATGAGTCTAATGTCTAGATTTGCTGAATATTTTTTTTTCTTGTATAGTCTGCCCGTGTCTCCTTGTTTGATGTTGCACTGCGATGTCTCATGTTTCAAACATGAGTCTAATGTCTAGATTTGCTGAATATTTTTTTTTCTTGTATAGTCTGCCCGTGTCTCCTTGTTTGATGTTGCACTGCGATGTCTCATGTTTCAAACATGAGTCTAATGTCTAGATTTGCTGAATTTTTTTTTTTTCTTGGAAAGGACTCTGATATTAAATTCATGTACAAATTTGACTCCTGCGCATGAATCCATGTTCAGAGATTTGGCCGGTTAGTGCCAATAAGCTACAATTTAAAATGTTAAGTTCACTGAACTAAATTGGGCTCTTTGAATTTCAGTAACATTAAACTGACTTAAAAAATCCAGCTGAATCTAGTATAACTTATAAAAAAAAGTTGAAATTGCTTAAATTATTTTTATGAGTTAAAGTAACTTAAAAACATAAGTTGTCATGGCTTTTTCATCATATCATTTTTTACAGTGTGGATGTTTCCGTTACACATTTCTCCTTGTGTACACTGTGAATCTCACTCTCTCTCAAGTAATTACTTTCAGCCATAATACAATTGAATCCTGCCACCAGCTGCGTTGTATGTTTGGTGCTGCTAATATTAGGTTAATGTATAAATGAATCGTCATTGTCCTTAGCAGGAGCTCATTTGTGTCTTCAGTTTGTCACGCTGGGCTGAGAAATGCAGGAGATTAAAAACTGATATATTTACTTATTTTATATGTAGCTAATGCATATAGTGGGGGGAATGGAGGTAGTTATCACACTTTTTACTCCAGTGGGCATTTCATAGGCATATATCTTTAAAGTCTCTGAAATCAAAAAGCGATTGAACATTTCCTCCATTACTGCGGGAAAAAAAAAGAGATCCCGTTTATTCCACAGACAGCATGTGACATAATTTGGGCCGTACCCACTGTATATATATATATATATATATATATATATATATATAAACAAATTATCCCAACCTGATACATACTCTTGTTTTGAGAACACATCCTTGAGAAAATAACAACCTTTGAAACAACTAATTATGGAAATAATACACTTGAAATAATGCTGAAATGCTAACAGAATGTAACATTTTTAGACACTTAATTTAATATTAATTGCAAATAAATTAAAATGTATTACAGTTCAAATTGATATTTAATGCAGTTAGCTTTAGAGTGCTTTTTCCCCACTTAAATAGATTTAAATGGAATGTTAAATGTAATTTCGTAATTAATATTGTTAAAGTGCAATATCAGAGAACTTACACTTATGGTAAACTAAAATATACTTTATTGTAATTTCTATTAAGACCTATTTCTCATTTAAATATATTTCTATTTATACATATGTATTGATAAAATGACAATTCAGTACATTTAAAATATGTTTACTTTAAATGTAATATTGAATAGCACAGTTAACATTATAAGCAAGTATTTTACATATGATTTAGTATGTTAGTCAACACATCAAAATTAGTTTACTTCTTCAAATCTTGTCAAAAGATAAATGTTGATTTATGAAATGTACTTTTAAAGTGTATTAAGAAACATAGTCATGAAAGTTTACTCTCTTGTGTGTGTGTGTTATGTATTATAACATTATCTGTAAGTAAAATTTTTTATGATGCATAAAGAAAATAAAGCTCTATAATATATATGATATTTATATCTATCTGCCTATTAAAAAGGAAATATATGCTTATCATATCATTTTATTGAACCTACACGTGCCCCACTGTTAAAAACTGAGGCATGTCTCGTTGTAACAGTCTCTGCTTCTAATAGAGAGAAGCTGGTCTACTTTGAATAAGAGATTGAATCGACCAGGATTTGCTATGTAAATGCATGCTAATTTATGCACGAGTGATGTGCAGATGTTGGGCAGATCAGTTGTAGAGGGGCAAGGGGACGTGATTTCTGTTCCATGTTCATTTGTCATCATCTGTGTTTTTTCACAAGGTGGTCAGGGAGTGATCTGATCCGACGATCCCCCTGCCATGCCTCTCAAACAGAACAGGGGTATAAATATAGGGAACATGTACATGCTGAGCTCAAATGTTTCATTGAACTACACTTTAGAAATCACATAGTGTGGCCCTCAGTGTAAGTACTAAATTTGGTTGGTGTTAATCGCTGACTTATGACTGTACAGCTGTATGGAGAGTATAAATACAGAAGAAGTCATGATGATTTAATGTCTGTAACGCAAATGCACACAGATTCATATGGCTGTTTTGCTGAGCATTGCATTTTGTGCTTGACATTACCTCAGCTATTTTATATTAGTTATTTGTAGGATGCAGCAAATGGCTCGGAAACTCTGGCCTTTTGCAAAATGGATTTACATAAGCAGAATAATTTATTAAAAAATTAAATAAAATGAAATGAAAAATCTGATGACTAAACTGAAGCATGCTTTGTATAACTCTGCGATGTGTTCATGAACAGAAGGTATGTCAGGACAGAAGGTAGGGACTGTTAGACAATTTTGTTTACACACAACTGATGTTGTGTGTTTTTATTTATTTTATATAAATTTTTTGAAAATAACCTTAAACTCAGTGTAACTGTGGAAAACCATCTCATAATGGTGCTCAGGCCTTACAAAAAAATGGATAGTGTCTGGTGCCCTCATGTGGCACTGGGAGTAAACACATCCATTTCCCGCCAACTACTTCATGTGAAGGCAATAATTGCCTACATGGCCAGTGGAAAGTTCTGTTGTTTAATCACCCTCATGTTGTTCCAAGCCTGTAAGAGTTTCTTTCTTCTGTTGAACACAAAATAAGGTATTTTGAGGAATGTCGGTAACAAAAAAGTAGACGGTAGCCATTTATTTTTATTTGGTTAGGGTTAGGGTTAGGTTTTTCGTAGTAAGGAAGTCAATGGCTAACGTCAACTGTTTGGCTACCAACATTTTTCAAATTATCTTCTATAAAATTTCTGTGGATATGGAATTTTAAATCTGTAATAAATTCACATAAACTAAGGTCCCAATATCACATTTTATTAATTAACCATGAAACCATGTAATCCATTCATTTTCCAAACCACTTTTCCTCTGGGTTGCAAGGATGCTGGAACCTATCCCAGCGTCTTGGGTCGCGGCCAGGGGAAACTCTCTGGACAGATGGCCTTCTGGAGTAGGCCTATACAGAGACCTAATACACGTAAGAGATTTTGTTAGATTTGTCAAATGATATAATTATGTGGGATAATGTAAACTTCCACAGAACCAACATTGTTGGGAAATGGTTCGCTGAGCATGAAAGGATAACACTAAAGTTCCTTCCACCATACTCCATTTCCTGAATCAGATATTTCAGCAAAGAGATGGAAAGTGTATGACTGTAAGGCACAAGACCAGATAACTATGTTGGATGCCATGAATGCTGCTTGTGAGGACAATCTCTGGAAAATCTCTGGTAAGACCAACAAGAATGACAGGATGCTCACCTAGAACTTCCAGTGTTATGTACATTGAGGAGGTACAATTTAATGGTTTTTTTTTTTTTTTTTGTATAGAACTAGAGCAGATTGATTTTGTGGCAAACTCATTTCACACAAAACTGCATGTGACTAGCCATTTTTTTTGGACTTCCACAATTAGTTTCCTAATTTTTAAAACTTTGTATATAGCACATTCAGACTTGGATGAAGTACAAGCCTATATATCATGACTTAGACAGAGCAGCATGCGTGTCATGCTTTCAGACCCTCGACATCCCACAGCTTCCACCCCCTTATCTGATTGGCTAATGTGGAGTGCTGGAAAGAGTTATGCAGGGAACGCCTCTATTCCCATAAAAATGTAGGCAACTTAAAAAAAAAAAAAAAAGCATAATTTTGGATTTTAGTTCACCGTCGAGAGGAAAATGGCATCAGCACATGACAGAGCAGTTTTACAGGCCATCTTTAACCCTACCAGCCCTTTTGGAGATATCCCTGGATTCAATCAAGAAGATGAGCTGACAGACGATGGTAAGATTAAGATCCATAATTGGATTACATATGCAAAGTTTGTGTATCTATTGATTCACATAATGTTATATTGTGATAGATAGATAGATAGATAAATAGATAGAGTGGGTCTATCTTTCAAATGCTATAAAGATGTGTCCTCATTGTGAACACTATTGTGTATTTCTTTCATATCTCTTTCTTTAGACAGTGTTTTTGACCCAGAGCTAGTGAAACAGATGAAAGATCTGGAACTGCAGGGAGTTTCGGCTGCTGAGTCTGGAGACCTGCCCGCTGCTCTTCAGTATTTTAACCAGGCCATCAGGATCCTGCCTCAGAGGGCTTCAGCCTACAACAACCGAGCCCAGACCAAACGCCTGAAGGGAGACACCAAAGGTGATACATTTCTTCTTTCTCTCCCAAAACCAGCTGAAAGGTTTCAAACTTTTATTTCTGCAGCTGTTTTTTTAATTTTTTTTCCAGAGACCATAATGAAAATACATTAAAATACCTAAAACTTTCACTGATGTTCACAAAAATCGTGATTGGGGCAGATTATTGCTTAATAAAAGCTTATTTTCTTACACAATACTAACTCAAGTATTCATGATTTGTAAACCAATACATTTTGACATTTGTATCATATAACCAGCTCCTTATGTATGGCTTTACACTTACTTAACCATGGAAAAAAAACCTTGGTCACTATAGGCGAGTTAAAACAGTGGTAACCACAAATTAACCATGGCTTTGCTTCACTAACCGTAGTTTAACCATGGTGTTTGTAGTAAAACTGTAGTTATGCAAATGGTATATATGGTTATGCAAATTATATATATATATATATATGCATACAATGTATATGTGTGGCAATGAGTCCAAACACAAACATCAGTCCTATCAGGCGTCAGAACAAAAGGGGCAGAGTACAAATACCGTGAGTCAAGAAGTCAGGCAGAATCATACACAGGAAATCAATCAGGAACAGAGGAAGAATAACACTTGGTAAGGCAGATCAACTGGCAATACTTCGAGATCAGCACATGGACTGGTCTCAGTTTATATAAGAGTCAAACAGGAAGTGGAAGCAGAGGGAGTGGAGCACGGTCAGTACTCGGGCGAGGGCTCCCTCTGCTGGCTTGGCGTTACAGAACCCCCCCCTCTAGGAGGGACTCCTGGAGCTCGACGTGGACGACCCCGTGGTCTCGGTGCTGGGCTTGCTGCCAGGCCGATAAGTGACAGTAAAATTGAATCGTGTGAAGAATAATGCCCAACGGGCTTGCCGGGGGTTAAGACGCTTGGCACTCTTTATATATTCAAGATTCTTATGGTCTGTAATCACTTGGAAGGGATGAAGAGCTCCCTCAAGCCAGTGACGCCATTCTTCGATCGCTGCTTTCATGGAGAGTAGTTCCTTATTTCCAACATCATAGTTGCGCTCAGCGGAGGTTAGTTTTCTGGAGAAGAAAGCACATGGATACAATTTGCTTGGTTGTCCTCGTCTCTGAGAGAGTACAGCACCTATGCCACAGTCTGAGGTGTCCACCTCTAGTATGAATGGTTCGTTCGGATCAGGATGTCTTAGGATAGGGGCTGTTGTGAATCGTTCCTTCAATGCGTTGAAAGCGTTGTTAGCTTCCGAAGTCCAAACCAGTTTTGACGGTTTATTCTTAAGGAGTGAGGTGAGAGGAGAGGCAACCATACTATAATTTCGGATAAACCTCCTGTAGAAATTGGCAAAGCCTAGAAATCTCTGCAGATCCTTGACGGTTCTAGGTTGTGGCCATTCAGTGACTGCCTGAACTTTGAGGTCATTCATCTTGACGCCCTGTGAGCTGATGTGGTAACCCAGGAATGAAGTTTGATTAACATGGAACTCACACTTTTCTGCCTTGACATATAGTTTATTCTCTAGGAGCCGAGAAAGGACTGTTCTGACATGGGAAATGTGCTCTTGTTCTGTCTTGGAAAATACGAGGATATCGTCGATGTATGCAACCACAAATTTATTCAGGAGGTCCTTGATTTCATTTATGAAAGATTGGAATACAGCGGGAGAGTTGGCCAGCCCATACGGCATTACCTGATATTCATAGTGCCCCCTAGTGGTGAGAAAAGCTGTTTTCCATTCATCCCCTTCTTTGATTCTGATGAGATTATATGCACTTCGAAGTTCGAGCTTGGTGTAGATTTTGGCTTCTCTGAGTTGTTCTAATGCTGATGGCACTAAAGGAAGAGAATAGCGAATCTTAACCCTCTGGGGTCCGAGGGTGTTTTGGGGCCTGGAAAAGTTGACATGCCGATGTAAAAGGCGATGGATTCCTTATGAAGGGTTCCAACTTGGAGGGTGAGTGTATTGGTCTGGTGAGTGATGCCTCTTCCACTCAATTCACCATCGATAGCCTTGACTTGGATAGGTGGGGTGCACATTTGTGTAGGGATTTGATATTTGGTTACGATGTCCTGGTGGATGAGATTCAGGGCGGCTCCGGAGTCAATCATCGCTGTGAGGTCAAGAGAGAGAGTATCAGTTCTTAAGACAACAGGGAGTGTGAATGACTTGTTGCTTAAAAGGGCAAAATGTTCAATATTTACCCGGGGATTATTTTGAAGCTTGTGGGGGCATCCTAAACTGCGGTGGCCTGATTCACCGCAGTAAAAATGTCGTTGATGTCGTCTCCGTTCTCTTTCACTCTCAGAGAGTCGGGACGCGTTTATTTGCATGGGTTCCTCAGGGGAAGACATTTCCACAGGGTTGGGTGTGAGATCGTTGGTTTGCCCACCTTTTCCACTTCTCCTTTTAGGAGCTTGTCTCATGAGGTTATCAATCCTGATGGCGAGTGTGACAAAATCGGAGAAGGAGGACTCCTCACCCTTGCATGCAAGTTC
The DNA here is from genome assembly GCF_001515625.1 of Sinocyclocheilus rhinocerous. Classification (NCBI taxonomy): domain Eukaryota; kingdom Metazoa; phylum Chordata; class Actinopteri; order Cypriniformes; family Cyprinidae; genus Sinocyclocheilus; species Sinocyclocheilus rhinocerous. Next base: position 370,976 of record NW_015653021.1, on the reverse strand, counting down.
TGCCTGAAGATCGCAGTTGAGACTTTTGTGAAACATAGCTTTTAAAGCGACATCATTCCATCCACTCTGGGCAGCGAGCGTTCTGAATTCAATGGCAAACTCAGCAGCGGAACGATTACCTTGTGTCAGATTGATGAGCTGTGTCGAAACGTCCTTTCCGCCGTGAGGATATTCAAACACTTCACGGAGTTGTTGAATGAAGTACGTCACTGAATTCCTCAGGCGTGAATCCGAGTCCCAAACGGCTGCTGCCCAGTCGATAGCTCGGCCCGTCAATAGTGTCATGATGAAAGCGCACTTTTTGCCCTCTGATTCGAATCTCTCTCCTTGATGATCCAGATAAACTTGTACTTGGCGAATGAAGCCCTTGCATTGCTCAGCGGTACCGTCAAATTTGTCAGGAAGAGCGAGACTTACGGTCTTAGGAGTGGGTGGAGGGAGAGATCGAATGTAGTGCGTCAGGTGTTCGTTGACGGTCTGCAGCTTGGTGAGTTGTTCCTGATATTTCTGGAGCATTTCAGCTTGGTATGAGAATGCTGTTTGCAGATTCGACACTTCCGCTGGATTCATAGGAGGCGAAGTATTCTGTAACAGAGACGCTGGAGTTTGGTTAGAATCCATGAGCGGAAGTTTATTAAAGGTCAAGGCTTTAAACAGATGTCGATAATCAGGCAGAGGGTCAAAGTCAGAGAAGCAAGCAGATCGTTCGTCATACACAAGGGCAGAAGCAGAGACAATAGTGGAGAGGCAGGCAATGAGTCCAAACACAAACATCAGTCCTATCAGGCGTCAGAACAAAAGGGGCAGAGTACAAATAACGTGAGTCAAGAAGTCAGGCAGAATCATACACAGGAAATCAATCAGGAACAGAGGAAGAATAACGCTTGGTAAGGCAGATCAACTGGCAATACTTCGCGATCAGCACATGGACTGGTCTCAGTTTATATGAGAGTCAAACAGGAAGTGAAAGCAGAGGGAGTGGAGCATGGTCAGTACTCGGGCGAGGGCTCCCTCTGCTGGATTGGCGTTACAATTACCTTCCAAAAAATGTAGTGCGAGTAGAGTAAAAGTACTTGTCCAAAAAAACTACTTGAGTAAGAGTAAAAGAGTAGCCTATTTAAAAGTACTCATGAGTATTGAGTAGTGAGTACTGAGCTGTGGATTCTACCCCCTCATAATAAACGCTGTACACCGCAATTTATACATTTTAAACCAAACACAAACATCAGTCCTATCAGGCGTCAGAACAAAAGGGGCAGAGTACAAATACCGTGAGTCAAGAAGTCAGGCAGAATCATACACAGGAAATCAATCAGGAACAGAGGAAGAATAACGCTTGGTAAGGCAGATCAACTGGCAATACTTCGCGATCAGCACATGGACTGGTCTCAGTTTATATGAGAGTCAAACAGGAAGTGAAAGCAGAGGGAGTGGAGCACTGTAAGTACTCGGGCGAGGGCTCCCTCTGCTGGCTTGGTGTTACAATATGGTTAATTTTCATAAGGTTACAAATGTAGTATATTTGTTTGAGTCCTGTGAAACGTGAGTCATGATAAATGGTTTTAAAGACTTGTATAAGCCAGCTAAAATGGCATGGTTGCTTCAGCAAATGCATTTTATATCACATTTAGCTTTGTTTTGTTAACACTATCCATTTAGGGTAGGGTTTAGTGTAAGTTATACAATATTTTCAAACATGATACAGCATAACGCCTCTAGGTATCTATCTATCTATCTATCTATCTATCTATCTGTAAGGTCCACAAATTGGTCCAACGGAGGTATCCAATTGTGGATGGTTTCCTGCATGATCGGTCTTTTCAGCGTGCAAAGTTATTAAATTTAGGTTAAACTCAAATCTGATTCCATTTTATTATTTAATCTGACTCCATTTTATTATGACCTCGAATTTAGGTTGAAATGCAAATTGGTTGTATGTCTGTTTCTAATTAGTATTCTTCTGACATTTGATTTTTCTAGTTAACTCTTTATTTTATATTTACTCGTTCATTCGGGTGCTCATGTCGCTAACAAGGATACAACGTAATCTACTAGAGTCAATAATTACAGAGTAAAACAGAACACAATCAAATGTAACAATTTATTATCAGTCAGGTAAATGTGTATTATGCCAATTACATATCCAATTCAAAAATATAAAACCATATCAATACAAAACATCACATTCTCAAAGATTAATCTAAAAGTAAAATATGCATACCTGACCTTAGAAAATACATAGTATGAAGTGTAGAGACACACACCACACTACGGGCTTTCTGACTACAGAATCGCACTGATCTTCTTGCAGTTTTCACTTAAATACCTAAAGACCAAGACAATCATCCCCCGAAATGGAGACAGAAACTAACAATTGAAATTTGCTTTGATCAAGTAGAGTTAACACCTTTTGGGACAGAAAGTAATTTGCATGAAATACATTTTTGAATCTATCTATCTATCTATCTTTTTGTCCCAATGAGCCTGTGTTATTTCAAAAATGAAATTATATAAGTTTAAACAAGTGTGAAGTTACTTTTTTGGGTAATCTCACTGATCTGATATATATATATATATATATTGCAGCTGCAGTAGAAGATCTGGAGCGTGCCATTTCTCTCAGTGGCCATGTTGGGCGATCAGCCTGCCAGGCTCTGGTGCAGCGTGGGCTCCTTCTAAGGTTGTCGGGTCGTGATGAGGAGGCTCGGGTGGACTTTGAGAAGGCAGCAGCTCTAGGCAGTGAGTTTGCTCGGCAGCAGGCTGTGATCCTGAACCCCTACACTGCCCTATGCAACCGTATGATGTCAGAGGTCATCAATAAACTACGCAACCCAGAAATGTCAGACATGCCATAGAGATGGAAAACATCACTGTAAAAAAAAATCTTAAAAATTTACGGTAAAAAAACGGCAGCTGTGGTTGCCGGAATTTTACCGTAAAAAATAAGGTAGCAACGTTTTAGGTTTTAACTTAAATTTACAGTTAAATACCGTAATTTCATTAACTGATATAATGTTAATATACCAACCTATTGAAGTACCGAAATCTGTTTTGTACCTTTGTAATACACTGATAACCACCAAATGCAGGTGGTGATGAGAAAGTCACATGATGAACCAAAGCCCATCACAAGCAGCTTTTAAATAATAACATATATAGAAGGTACACAATGTCATTCACACAAACACTAAACACCATCATGGTAACACACGTGAAACTGAAATAATGCAATAAAAATTAATTTAACAACATTAGGTGTAACACACAACCCTAATATACATAACTGATAAGAAAAAACTAAGAAGAAACATAGTTATTTCAACAAAAAAAACATCAAATTTGAAATGTAACGCAGGGAATTCTGGGAATGTCAATTTACGGTTATTCACTGTAAATTATACGGTCTTTTTCACTTCCAAAAACGGTATACTACCGTAAAATTAATGTCCAATACATGTAATGTCCAATACAGTTTTTCACCGTATATAGTAGGGGAATTTACCGTTAACCATTTAACAGGTTTTTACTGTAGCATTTTTACAGTCTTTTACCGTCAAATTCACGGTCATTTTTTACAGTATTGTAACAAAGGCATACATTTATTAGCTTTGTACGTCCCTTGTTTTCATAAGTGAATAAAGTCAAAACTTTTTCAGGTGATTGTCACTTTGGGGGATATGTGGAGAATGAATGAATATATATATATGATGATGAATATGAATGAATGAATGATCTCATAT
>NW_015653021.1:365288-367178 GCF_001515625.1 Sinocyclocheilus rhinocerous | reverse complement strand
ATATATAAGAGATAAATAAACTTTTTGATGGAACTCTATGACTCTATGATGGAAATAAACTTTTATAATAAAAAGTGAAAACATACAATTGAGAAATATTTAAGATATCGGTCACTGATTAGGTAAATGTGTGACACTGATCATGTGATCATTTGTACAGATTCTAAAATCATGCTAATGAACAACTGAACATTGTATACACTTGAGTGTTGCTGTCAATAATCCAAGGACAAAAAATACATTGTTTTGTTTTATAAACATTTAAATCAAATTGTTATGCTGACAGTAAAATTTGTCATGAACCAGGTATTAAATGCAAAATAGAAGCATTTTCACAAGTGGTCTTTGGCATCTTATTAAATACAAATATATAATATTAAAGTGATAGTTCACCCAAAAATGAAAATTATGTCATAATTTCCCTCAGGTTGCTGTAAGCCACTGACTTCTACAGTATAGAAGAAAAAAAAACACTACTGTAGAAGTCAATGGCTACTGGCAACTGTTTGGTTACTAACATTCTTCAAAATATTTTCTTCCGTGTTCAGCAGAAGAAATAAATGTATACAGGTTTGTAACAACATGAGCATGAATAAATGACGACAATTTTCATTTTTGGATGAACGACCCCTTTAAGTTGATTTTTTAAGCATGCGTATATAACAGTGTATTTTTCAGCCACTAGAGGTCAGCAAAGATCTGTCAAAAGTTAGGACAGTTTACCCAAAAAAGAAAATCCATTCACAGTTGACACTGACTAAAGCATAAATTCATCTAGAAGATATCTGATGATGTCATTGCTTGCAGCATGCTTTTATTTGATATGCCCACAGCTTGTGCTACAAGCTTGTCTCATATTCTCCATGTGTCTTGTCAGTAGTAAAGACACTATTGACTAGAGTCTGGAACTCTCCTCTTCTCTCCTGGAGATCTGTCATGCTGGGTAATGCCATAGGTTCACTTCTGATCTCTTTCTGGTAGAAAGGACAGACCTTCAGGTGCTCTGCCATGGGGGGCATGTCTTCAAAGACCCATTTATCCACTGGAGAGAACAGACTGCTAATGGCCAAAGAAAGAAAGAGACCACCTCTCATCCAACAGCAAATTATCAACAGTGTGTAGCTGACTGACATGGAGCCAGGGAGGGTAAAGTGACCCATGTATGTCATCTGCTGCTCTCTGACCCACATACCTCAGAGAACAGTTAACAGAGCACCAACGTACTTAGGATGTTTATCGTGCCCTCCGACACAGCTAATGCTACTGAAATAAAATTAGATGGGCTGGAAAGCATTGAAGATTTTTTCGGAGGCAACTGTGATTCTGCACATGATTTTTAGACTCATGGGAGTCTTATTATGAATAATTAAATTAATAATACAATATTAAACAATATTGATAATAATATGGCTGTTCCTCAAGCTCTAACAAGGCTTTCACAAGAAAGCCTTGTGGAAGTTGGAATACAGTACATGAATCGTGGACTTATTTTATGGTGCCTTCCCAGCTAACAATAATGCACTAGAAATGTTTTTTTGAATATGAAAGTAAAACTTGAAAATACTTCAGAAACCTCCTGTCAATGCTCTGGGAACATAATTTAAACATAATGGGCCTCATTCATGAAACACGAGCGGAACGATTTTTTGTTTAAATCATTTGGAAAGTCGCTCTGACGTAAATTTTCGGATTCATGAAAATGTTCGTATTTTGAAAATGGTAGTTGGTACAAAATAAATTTACACCTGGGGCCTGTTCTTCGTACGTCGCTAGCTCAGTTAGCTGGATTTGATTGTTGACGATTTGGCATGATCTTGGATTGTTTGGTTCTTCGACGCTCATCCTGGAGTTGCTGTCATAGCAACAGGTCCGTAAACTTAAACCTGCTCG
>NW_015653021.1:365004-365269 GCF_001515625.1 Sinocyclocheilus rhinocerous | reverse complement strand
TCCAAGGACAATAATTTAAAATAATAATCATTTAAAAATGTATTTAAAGATAATATAATAATGTTTTGTAGTCTTTAATACTATAGACACAGCCAGTTTTGTTTGCTTGACTGTTTCCTTATAAAAGTCCAAAAATTGGTCTTTTTTAATTATATGATGTCATTACGTTGCTGTCTTGCCGAGAGCCAATCTCTGCATTGCTGATCGTGGTTTCAAGTATCGATACATAGCCCCTTTTAAACCAACCCATGAACGCGCAATTATC
>NW_015653021.1:350348-364947 GCF_001515625.1 Sinocyclocheilus rhinocerous | reverse complement strand
AGATCCTTATTATCGCAAAGTTATCATCTCGTAAATGACTTTTCATCTTGGAAGTAATAAGCGACGTACGAAAAATGGGCCCCAGCTCCCTACCATGTGTAAATGGTGCATAAAACATTCAAACGTTCTGTATTTAGACAAACTGATGACACTGCTTTTTTATGAACTATGTATTAGAATGATATTTAACTAGTTCATTTGCCCTGTCTTTTTTTTTCGTTTTTTACTCTTTAACTTTGGGTAAAACGCAGAGCTCGTCACTGTCCCTTTTTACACAGCCGTCCAATCACAGTGGAGGAGGGGCGGGACAAACAATACATTGATCAACCATGATCATACTTGTAACAACACAACAATGGAGAAGTTAATATTGCTGGTTACTGCATTTTTATATTCAGTAATATTCTTCAAAATAAGATACTCGTAACATGTTACTGCCGTGAATATTCCAAATCATAGCAAACAACGCGTCACTCCAGAAATATGCAGTGCCTCCAAAGCTCTCTCAAGCACCACCAGCTGGTCGTTTTCAGAAGGGCACCAGGCATTATGTCAGCTGGCTAAAAACGCTCTGGTGGACACACGTTAATTTATTCATTTATTGTTAGGCATATAGCCTAGTCTCTTATGCATTTATGCTATATAACTTACCAAACTTGAGAATTGAGTCCAAGGATTCCACACCATTCCTAGATACGTAATTTGCGTAGCTGTAATTCATAGGCGGGGAATATGCTAATTGTGAATGAGCGTGCATGCGTGCCCTATTTACGAATGATTGGAATTCATTAAAATACACACATTTAACTATCAAATCTGACCTTTACGAAGTATTTGTGAATCCGGAGGAGAGTTTTCGGGAAGATCCGTTTTACGCGTAAATTACTCCGAATTTACTCATATATTTACGAATGTTTCATGAATGAGGCCCAATGAAGTTTATACAATACAACCTAATAAAGAACATTCCTTTTAAGGATAGTAATTGGTTTCCAAAGAGGAACATAAACTAATGTTTGAGGATTGTTTTGTGTTTGCTGGGTTTATGGTGTTTTTAGTAACTTAGCAGTCATACTTACTATGAATTGGAATTGTATGGGGCAAAAAAAAAATAAAAAAAACAGCTTAAAGATTCTTGAAAAATGCCTTCTTTTGTGTTCCACAGGAAAAATAACAGTATACAGGTTCATGTAAGAAAAGCATTTACCTTTTTTCGGGCCCTCCAGGTAAATCTACCATGAGAATATGTCTTTTTCTCCCATTTGAGGGACACCATGCCCTTCTGCTGAAGAACAGTGCTGCACACTTCCCTCATTAGCTGGGAAACCTGAGATAGACGACCCAAAGACACACTATCCAGAAAATTCACTATGTGTTGTAAGATCTCAAAAGGAAGTCTGCTCAGAGAATCTAGATTCCTTGCTCGTTTACGTTCACTGCTAACGGTTTTTACTCCTTTGTAGAGTGACGCTGCCACCTTTGGTTGTAAGATGAAAGTGCTAAGATCTGTATCATAGCTTATGGTAGCCCGATATTTAGATGGTCGAAATTGCTTCTGGCTAAAGGTGCAACCAAGGTAAGCTAGCGGGCACCGCTGTAAAAACCAGCCAGTAAGACATGACTGGATGTCTCCATGCACGTTCCTAAAGTGCCAGGGGTATTCATCACGCCTGAAGGCATGACAGCACAGGTAAGTAAAGGCTGAGCAGGATTTATTGTGTCTCCTAGTCACACATTCGGTCTGAATCTGCACATGTAGGTTTTGAGGCTGGTCCGCGACAACATCGGCCAAAGATGCATCACTTTTGAATGGAGCAGAATGGAAGTCACAGGTCTGGGTGCCAAAGTCAACATACAACCCGTCGGTTCCAATAGTCTCACAAATCTGATGACCTTTCAGTTCTCTTTCTAGACAGCACAGCAGTGTGGTCTCTACCTCATTCGCCTTTGGGAGCTCTTCAATGGCAATGCCTAAATCAGATGTGTCCACATTTTGGTCTGTCTTCTTAACCATTTGTGATGGATCCTTGAGGTGGCTACGCTTGGCTCTGAAGCTGATCGGCACGTTGAAAGAGTGTATGGTTTGAACTTCAATAGGCTCTAAATTTCCATAAACAAAATCTTTATCTTTAGGTGTGCAAGCAGCTAGCTGGCCAAAGTTGATAAGCATACATCCATTGTGCACCAGATACATATTATACTCTGCCACGTTGACCTCTTTACGTAGTCTATCAAGAACACCATCTTGCCAAGGGGCTAAACCTGTCCTGGCAATCTCTGCATCATTTGAATTCTGAGGAGTCACTCTTGGGTCTTCCTTGCCCTTAGTCTGACAACTTTTATCTTCTAAATTCTTCACAGTTTGTTTGCATCCTTCCTTCTCCTTCGCAAACATTCTCTCCCACATCCTGTAGTTCTCCAAGCAGGCCACATCTTTACTCTTAGCCAGGGCCAACCTTTCTTCTTGGGTTAGTTCTTGTACCTCTTCCCCATTAAGACTAATCTCCAGCATCTCTTCTGGGTTTAAGTTCTGAGACTCGCAGCGCTCTGGATCAACACCTCCTACAGCACCATCCAGTGGAACTTCAGGTTCTTCCATCTTCTCTATCAACTCAGGGAAGAGTTTCTTCATCTGAATTGAGCTAAACAGAAGCTTCTGATCCCTAAGGGCCATAGCAAGGTCCAACTGACTCATGCAGTTCGGATCCTGGAGGGCGTTCCTGTAGAAGGTGGTATCAGTCTCGTTCACAGGCCATCGGTTCCATTCCAGTGTACATGTGATGACACTGGCAGGACACACTTCTAGGTGCTGGGCAAGTCTTTGACGAGTCATGGTCATGGGACAGCCATAACCAGAGTTAAGGCAGGGTACAATTTCCTTAGGGCAGAGAAGACGATGCTCATCCTCTTTACAAAGGTGGAAAGCTGCTCCGCATTTCAGGTGGCAGGAAATGAAGATGCATGATGTGGGGATGTCTACGGGAACCTTGCAGTGCTGGTTATGACATTTTCCACAGTGTGGATGAAGACTAGAGCTGGTAGTCCTATTCTTGCCCTGGAGGTGACAATCCAATACATGTATTTGTTGCCCACAAGATAACCATTATTGTATTTACATTGTTTGATACATAACACTTGCTTGTTTGAAAGCAAGAAATACATGACAACTTTGAAACTCGAAGCTTACCATGGCTGTTGATATTTCTTGAGTTTGAAAATAAACTCTGTAATGAGACAAGGGAATAGACGCTGAAAGGAAACAAGTCTCGGAAATGTTCCAGTGTTGCTATTGTCTATACGATTATTGACTTGTCTTTCTGGAATAGACACAACATAAAACCACATAAACGAGACAATTCTCTGACTACACTGAATAAATATTTACATATCAGACAATAAAACAAACATCGTTTTGCTTAGATGAGCTTTTTGACCTTAAAAATAGCAGAACTTCTAAGAAAACAGTTTATAATAAACATGCACCTTCAAACACAGACAATCTTTGAATTTCAAACAGTAAAGAGTTTTACCCATTATTATAACAAAACACGTGCACAATTAGTATTCTTCACTGAGAGAGACCACTTCTAGACGTCTTTGTTATTGTTAAAGGTCTTGAGCATAAACAAAGGTCAGTCTCACTTACCCTTGCCTGCCCTGGTGATGTTAGCATGACTTGTGTTTGTTTAAATGGGTCTGTGTGGATGTAAATATCTCTCCTCTGTTCAGCTGTTATAAATAGACAAACAGGCAAGTAAGACTAAGCCTATGAGAAACAAGGTTACATTACATCACACACAATTACTATTATTTGTATATTGTGCTAACTGATTGTCAAGAATGATCAATATCATTGAAAAGCCACTTAAAAATGAGGATAATAGCTGTTTATTGAACAAGGAGTTTTGGACTGGTGAGTAAATATGAGTGAATTTATAACAGGAGGCTAATTTGTTGATCCATAAATAAATTTATTCAAAGAACAAGACAATCAATGCCTTTGCAGTTATTTTACACACTCTTCACTGAATATGTTGCTGAATTAAAAACACACAATAATAATCGTATTACACATACTATCCACTAGATGTCAGTACAGCCCTTTGATGTAGATGGTGGAGCATTACAGGTTTGCATTATTAGCCTAGATATATTGCTTGTGTTAAGGATTAGTGTTTAAGGAACATAAATCCAACATTATTATTTTTTTTTATTTTGTTTATTTAACCACCTTGGTTTATGCTAATTTTTGCAGGATTTCTGACTTCAGAAATTGGCTTTGTTGACTCTTGTCATTCCAATGTCTTTTAAAAATTACATCCAAAAACTACTTGTCTTCAAAACAACAATGACCTTATTAGCATCCTTGGAGTATAAAAACAAATTAATCAGATGTCGGCTCTGAAGTGAATTCAGTCAATAAAATGAAAACTGCTGATTACTTATCAATGAAATTTTCGGTCGATGAGCTTCTCACTTTTATTCAACCTGAAGAAGAAGAAGCCCCCATGCACGCAGGTGTTTATGATCTTATAAATTTAGCCCATCAACAACCAATCTGCAGCCAGTCTCATGTTATTAATGTCAAAAAGTAATTAAAGCCACCTTGTAATGATTTCTTTACTGCTAATACTACTTAATTAGGAAAGGGATTTTATAGATTCCCGCGGGACCTGAAACTTTGTCTAATTTTGCTACATTAATGAAGAAAGTTTTAAGCAGGACAAAATGAGGGAAATTGAAAACGAGGCATTATAGTGAAGCTGTTTTTACAACCAGACAGACTAATAACACATTAGAGTACCAACAGCTACAAGAAGAAGAGGTGACCGCAGGTCAGCGCATCAAATGGAAAAACATCAACTCATTAAGGTCAGGCTACACTGAATGTCAAAGCTCTCTGTCATAGCTCAGTGAAAGATGAGTCTGACAGAAATTGCACATTTGAAATAACTTTAATGCTTTGACAATGATGCACTCAGGAGGTCAAGGTTTGGCTGGTTTGTTTTGTCAGAAAGACTCTGCTGGTAAATGTTGCATCCTCCTGAAAATAAGCTCTGTCGGGAATAAAAATTAATGGGAAACAACATACGTATTGCAAGAAATTAATTATATACAGTAATTATTTCAAAGCATTCAGGGAACATCCAGGTCTTGTACTTTCAGGACTGATTAACTAGCAACTGCCATTTGAGATTAATGGCAATATTCCCACTTTCTTCAGGTTTATTAGAACTCCATGGGTGCACCCATATGGTATACTTTCCGACCTTTAAAATCATAATTTTAGTGGTGGATAATCAGGCTTATGTGGAAAACTACATTTTTAAGGCAGGTCTTTCGTAACTTCAAAATTAGCATATACAATTTTACAATTAAATCCTACTGTACGCATGGCTTCTTTGCTTTCAGTCTGCCAATGAGATGAACTTTTATATCACCGATTGACAAAGGCAACCAAATGTCACCTAGCTACAAACTGATGAAGATAATTCAGCATTGGCACTGGTGTTAGAACAGTATGTGTGTGTGTGTGTGTGTGTGTGTGTGTGTACACTTGTTCTTGTGTGAGTGTGTTTGCTGTTATGGAGCTACGAGATAAGAGGGCTGTTCCTGATAAGAGAACTGAACAGACTTCTGGGAGATGGCACATGTGGTTTACTTTGGCCGACTGATGGAAACATGGTCTATTTAACACACCCCATTTATCCATGCTCCATATTTCACCTTCGGCTTTATGCCAGTCGCAGCAGTGCACCTTGGTAATCTTTTCTTGTTTGGAATGAATTATAGTGTTTGTGTGTTTTGAAAGGTGTGGAGGAAAGGCTTCATCTGTTTACTCTCTTTGCATCCTACCTTGGTTTGCAGACCCGAACACATTAAATTTGAAAAGAATGACATCACTTCATGAAGAGACACCAAACTGCAAAGAGCTTGGGGCCAAATTCACCTATGCATCCATAGTCAGCTTTTCACATGCCGTGTAGCCTTTTTTATACAATAATAGCAGACATATGGATGTCCTAGTCATTTACAAATTTCAAACCTGTTTGATTTTCAATATTCTGTCAAAAACCAAAAATAGATATTTTTGTAGGATGTTCACATTGCTCTTCTCCACACAGCATAGGCATACTGTTGCCAGAAAGTACTGTATAAGCATGTAATGTAATGAATGAACTTTCCCTTTAACAGGCTAAAAATATCCACCATACCTAACACTTAAATCTAATCTGCATTTTTCCACAGTGAGGAAGTGACTGTATTGCCTCTGATGACAAACTGTGAGCACTAACCATGTTTCTTATTAAAGCATTTCCTATACTCAAGATTCAAAAAGTGCCTTGACGTTTCTTGCATTAGATGTCAAAGCCTGAATAATTGATATTAGCCTGAAGTCTCTTGTGATACACAATTACAGACTTTAAATTGTCTCCCCAATAAAACTAATGTTCGGAGAGGAATGGCCCTGTGACATGGGTGCAAAATTACGTAACATTGCTTCTTGCATGTTTCACAGCGATTTTGAAGTGGAATGTCCAGTGAGTGGCACTAAAAGTATATGTTCAGTTTGATCCAAAACAGATGTTAATCTAACAGCGTGAATCTGTCTACTAACACAACATAACTACGACAAACACAGTATTGTGCAAGGAACTGCAAGAAAACAAGTCTTCATTATTCTTGTAGTCATAATTTGTGTGGAGAGGAATAAAAGTTGTTGGTGTTTTACGGCCACTATTGTTAATTTCAGCTGGAAACTGCAGTGAATTGTAGGTAGGCCTACAAATATGTTTTTGAAGATTTGTAAAAATGTAGGTAGGTGCATGTATATGAGCCTGTGTTGCAAACATACTGAATAATGTTCTCACTTTCTGTGGCAATTTATACTCATATACCCTTAATTCACAGACACCCCATATTACAGTTACAGTGTTATGATATCAAACCTAATTATGTTTGAAAGAAGCAAATATGTGGGCGACTGTATCTGTATATTATGTCTCCAGATAAAGAAAGCTACTCCTACAGACCCAGCTTTGCTTCGCCTCCTTTTTGATCTCTTAGTGTTCTACACAATTCCACAGAAACATGCAGTACCATTGCAGGATAGATAACCCGAGATAACCCATCTGCTTTAGAAAGCAACACTCTACCGGTTATTGATAAATCACGCTGTAACCAAGAATTTAATTTGCGTGGGATAGAGAATATAAGAGGTTCAAAATTAAATTTTGATATATTTTTTCTGATCTTAACATATACAGTAATTATATCTAGATATTTGACTTCAGATTTGACTGGGATGTCACAAATTTTAACATCAGTAGAATTTTTTTTTTTTTTTTAAAAAAAAAAAAAAAAAAAAAAACTTTCATCAGCCAGTTGGCTTATTAATATTGATTGATTTGCTACAGAGATACCTTTCAAATTACTGAATGGCTAAAAGTTGCATAGGAAGCAGAAAAAGATAAGGCGATATAGCGCAGCCTTGGCGGAAGCCTCTATCTATGTTAAACCAATGAGTATAGTACCATGTTGTAATTTAATTGAAGCATTGGCATTATTGTGCAAAGTTTGAATTGCATTAATAAAATTAGGGCCAAAACCAAAAACACGACAAGGACTTAAGACTAAAAGGAAATTCAATGGAATTAAAAGCTTTATAAAAATCAAGAAAAAGCAGAAAACTGTCATCTGGGATCAGATCTGAGTAATCTAAAATATCAAGAACAAGCCTAATATTGTTTGAAATAAGTCTGTCTGTGATAAAGGCTGATTGACATTCATCTATTATATAATCTAGGACACATTTAATATTATATATATATTATATTATAATAATTAATATTATTTAGAAGACTTATATGTTGCCAGTTTTCCAACTGAGAGTGGTCTTTTTTAGGTTTAGGGATCAAATTTATAACACCCTGAGTCATAGAGGGTGGGAGAACACCCTTTTTAACGCTTTCTAAATAAATATTGAAGAGAAACGGTGAAAGATAATTTGAACATTTCTTATAAAACTCTGTGGTCAAACCATCATTTCCAGGAGATTTATTTAGTATTAACTTTTCAATGGCCTCAGAAATATATTTAATTTGAATAGGAGCTTCAGATTAATTCTTGCCAATATCATGAATTTTAGGAATATGGTCCGTATCAAGGGAGTTAAAGAATAAGTCCAAATTCTGTTGAGAGTATCTGGAACGATAAAGGTCTTTATAAAACTCTTCACAATAATTAGAAATTTCGTTATAATTATTTAAAACCACTCCATTTACCTTAAGTCTACTTATAGAATTTAGATGATTTCGCTGTTTCTCTAAAAAAAAAAAAAACTAGCTGGAACTACGTTCTCCCTCCTCCAACAACCTCCTTCTTGAGCGAACAAAAGCATCCTTTGCTTTTCGAATATACAAGTTATCTAATGAATTCTGAAGTTCAGCCAATTCTGATTTCTGGTCAACAGATAAATTCTCAAAAGGAGTGCAAGAGAGGCAGACAAGTATTTTAACAATATAAAGTTCCTCTGCTTTATATTACTTCGAATGATGGATTTATGATCAGACAATGGAGAAGGCAAGATTTCAACCCTAGTGACATAATTTGATAAAGAGTCCGATATTAACCAAAAATCAATTTCTAGACCTAAATGAACCAGAACTATTAGACCAAGTAAACTGTAAAGCATGAGGATGTTTTTCTCGCTAAACGTCAATTAGGCCAAATCGGAAGATCAAACCACAAAGGTCTGATGAACTATCAGACAGTCTAGGTGGTGATCTGTCCAAATAATTATTTATAGTTTGATTAAAGTCTCCACCCAAAAGAATAAACAAATTAGGATATTTAGATTTAAAATACTCTAAATGTGTTTCTATTGAATTACATTTTGTGGCATTAAATCCATAAACATTACCCAGGACAAAAAAAAAAAGATAATTTAAAGTAATCAATAAAAAAAGAAAATGGACTTCAGGATCATATGTTGTCTCTATTATCTTACCCCTAAACTTGTGCTTCAAAGTTAAAATGCCTGCTGAAAAATTTGAACCAAATTAAGAAAATAACTCATCACCCCATTGTGATTTCCAACACTTAAAATCACTAGAATTTGCATGTGACTCTTGTATAAATCTAAAATCAGTATTAAGCGATTTTGTATATAAAAACATCATTATGCAGCCCTCTTGCATTAACTGAGCAAATAGAAAACTTTGGAAACATCAGCTTCTAATGTATTAGAGAAGATAGTGCCCATGTTGCTAGTCATTTCGTCTAGTTCATGTGTACTTATTGGTACATAGAGCAGTTGAGATAAATCAGGCAGGTTATTTGTGAATCTGTCTTTGGTGGCTGGAACAATAGTTCTGCCCGGACGATAACGCGGAGCCATATAGTTAATATCAGTAATATGCAGCATGCACGATACAAGGAAATGGTCGGTAACATCATCACTTTGAGGTACGATATCTATGTCAGTAAGATCAATTCCATGCGATATAATTGAATCTAGCGTATGATTAAAACGATGAGTGGGCCCATTGACGTTTTGCTTGACTCCAAAAGATTTTATTAGGTCAGTAAACGCAAGTCCTAATGCATCATTTGTATTATCAACGTGAATGTTAAAATCTCCGACAATTAGCGCTTTATCAACAGTAACCAATAGGTCTGAGAGAAAATCTGCAAATTCTTTTAGGAAATCTGTATATGGCCCTGGTGGTCTATACACAGTAGCCAGAGCAAGAGATACGATAGGATAGCATTCTATAAAAACATTACATGAAAAAACATGAAAAACATTCATAATTTTACTGCAAAAGTATGTTAGATTCATGTAGACTATCCTTTAAATAGTTGATGGAGCTTTCAGAGTCTTTCTATAATTAAGTACTTTTTTGAGTATTGTTTGATTAAAGAAGAAAGGAACATGGCTTTCTAAACAAAATAAAACTGATGCTATATTCTACTTATCCACTAGTGGGCAGTTATAGCGAACCACAGTCTTGCAATGCAAGAGTTCAAGAATAGTATAGTTTTAACCTACATATTTCTAAACACTTTTCATGTGTCAAATCCTTCTGACAAGAGCGAAGAGCTGTCAGTTTTATGTATGTTGAGATTGTGTCTGATTTGGAATCTGCAGGGTGTTTTGTGGGTGTATCATGTCTGGTGTCTGCTTCTGGAGGGCAGATTTTCAGCGGCTAGCACAGAAGGGCACACCAGCATCCAGATGGCTACTATGAGTAAACTCTTATACTCTAACACATAAACTGGAGGAAAGTTGAATTTGACAGGATTATTAATTTTTCTCCTTTCAAAATGATGTTTTCTCAGCACTCAGACTTACTTTCTGATTGCTTGCAAGTGTAGATATCACTCTTAAAGGGGTCATATGATGTTGCTAAAAATAACATTATTTTGTGTATTTGGTGTAATGAAATGTGTTTATGCGGTTTAAGGTTAAAAAAACACATTATTTTCCACATACTGTACATTATTGTTTCTCCTCTATGCCCCGCCTTTCTGTAACGTGTCGATTTTTACAAAGCTCATCGGTCTGAAAAAGCGAGGTGTGCTCTGATTGGCCAGATATCCAGTGCGTTGTGATTGGCCGAAAAGCGTGTCACGGAAATGTTACACCCCTTACCATACTGTGATGCCCTGTCCAGCCGGAGCAACGATTCAAAAACATGAAAACTCATTACAAACGAGGCATTTGTTGCATCCAGTGAGGACATAATTACTGATTATAATGACTTATACTGTCGTTTTACGCGTTGCGTTGCATTGCGCCACGTAAAAATCATTCTAATATGCTGATTTATTATTAGAATTATCAACAGTTGTGCAGCCAAATATTTTTAAGTTACGCCTTCTTTCTTTGCGTGAACGTTTGGGCGGCGTTATGCAAATCTTCTCACATCGTGACGTAGACATGTGGGGTGTGTTAGAACGAGCCGTTTTAGGTAGGCGTGGTTGACTCTTAACTTTTATAAAGAATATCTCTTTGGATTTGAGACTTTAGTCTTTGCAACTTTACAGATCTTCTTTATGCACCAAGAGCTTGTAACACTCCAAAGAGAAAGGAAAAATTGAAATCGCATCATATGACCCCTTTAAATAAATATGTGAGTATGAATTGTACTTTTAATGCATTTTTAAACAAATAAAATCCAGACAAATAATGCGTAGACTTGCTCTATTGTGTATAAAGCTAGGTTTCATTGTCGAGGAAGACATGCACAAAAGCCCACACATACACAAACTCATCACATCTACACAAGCAGTTTAAAAAAATGTGAATAAATGTAGTTGCTGGATAATACGGAGGCAATTAAAACTTAACTTGATTTATGCTAAGCATGGTTACAAACAAGAATTCACACATCCAGTGCATACAAACATAAAAACAGACATTTTAAGGGCTGACAGAAACTCAAATGCATTTCCAAGCTCTCTGTTCTCACAATCACACCAGCTATGAAGTGAACAGAGGTTGAGGGAGTGATTATTTTTTTCCACATAAGAACCTCAAAGAGCCGAATATACAGCATACAGTCTTTTTTAGCCTCTGTGATATGAGATCATCAAAGGTGTTTGTTTCCCAGAAGTGTTTTGAGGAATTCCATCGGTCTTGTATGATGTTTTGTTTAAGCCAGAATAATGGAATCTTTTTTATATTTGATAGAAGCATTTCATTCGGTTACATTTGTATTTTATTTGCAATGATAAAAATAATGCATGGACATATGTGCTGACATGTACACTGCAGTCCATATGCAGTATCTATTACCTGCATTATTGTGAACCTGCATTTATTCTGCTGTTAAGCATCTGTACTGTTGTTTTTATGACATAAACATTATGTTGTTTGTTACACAGAACAGAAATGATAATAAACCAACCTTGACATCTGTGATATTTTCTAAGTCAAGAAAAAAAGAAATTACAATATAAGGTCATGAGCTTAGAAACATGCTAATGTGTTGATCAAGTGCTTCATGTCAGGAATATTAAGGTGGCCATTTACAGAGTGAACGGAGTCAGCTAGTCAAAAAAAAAAAAAGTAGTCATCAGCATGTGTTACGTTTTGGATGGTCACCAGCATGGGTTGGCTGCTAGTGTCTCCTCCTTTAATTAGCTTAAAGCGATAGATATGTCAAACATTAAATTCTGTCAGCATTTACTTATTCTCATGCCATTTTAAACCTGTAAGACTTTCATTAATCTTCAAACACAAACAAAGATATATTTAATAAAACTGACAGATTTCTGTCCCTCCATTGAAAGACCATTCCACCAAAATTGTCATCTCAAAAAGTTCATAAAGACAGTGTAAAGGCCTATTCGGACGGTAATTGTTTCTCATGGGGACATAAGTGATTTTCACCATTTACAGGGGGTAGTTGGTGATTTTAATGCCGTCCGAATCCAGGATGTCGGTGTTTTTCTCTCACCACCCCTGTAAAAATTCCCGGCCGGTTCGTAGGATCACAGAACTCACTCCTCCTCTGTGAATAAATCTCCATCCAAATCCATGAGTTTTATCACTGAGGTGATATGTAAATGTATTTTTACAGACGTCCATATGAGAAACAATTACCGTCCGAATCGGGCTTATGTCTTCTAAAGTGATACAATAACTTTATTCTTAACTATAACTATAACTTTATTCACATATAAACATGGAGTAGCCTAGCTACATCAAAAACAGAAGCTCACGTGTTTCCTTGACATTTGAGAACTAATGAGGTTTCCCAAAGAAAATATATTTACATTAATATTGCAATATTGAATAATACATATGGAATGCTTTTCATTTACTGAAAAATATGCTTGCTTATACGATGTAATGTATATCATTGTATATTCAATAATACACTCCATAATATATAGATATATGTGATCAAATATGGTACTCGTCATGATACAGAAGAGGACCTCATGGAGACAGACAGGTACATTTGTGGTCTTTTATTGACAGCTTAAAGCAGAGTGAAGAAGATTAGATGACAACAGGTAAGCAAACACTCTATGTCCCAAACATCCCATTCCTCTCTAGGAAGAACCCACAAAGCTGATGGGATGAAAGCCATTAAGACAGCAAACTTGCATAGAGTCCAGGTAAGTGCGCTGAGGTGAGAACAAAGTGTAAGTCCCACTTTAATTCAGCATAAAGGAGACCAGACAATGTGTGAGTGCTTGATGATGGCTTATAAAGACCCACTGATGAAGCTAATGGCAGACAGGTGCCGTGATTGTGGACTGTGAGCAGGTGTGAGCCAGGGAGGATTCTGGGAAATGTAGTGTGCTCAGGTGACTGGTCTTGTGACAGGCATAATGACAGAAGCTGGTGAACTTGTGACAGAACTGTGTGTGTATAAATATATTTGAACATATGTGTACTATATGAACATACTGTATATGTGCAATACATGTACACAGTTATGAGGAAAATATGATTTGTGACATTTTAGTATATAGCAATACATGATCCATGTATATATTGCAGTATATTAAATAATATAAGCTCTAATTTCCCAAATATGGAAATGTATTGTTTAATATATTTCATTATATTTTCCAGTATATTCCCACTTTTTTTGTTGTTTTAAGGGTTGTTTTCACGTGTTACACAAGCATGTTTGAGCTTCCACCAGAACCAGTGAAATTTGATTAATAAAACAGCCTAAATGAATCTGTTCAGATAAAACGATCATCTTTTTAGCAGACCACTAACTTTGAAGCATCACATTTTTGGTGGAATGGACTTTCAATGGAGGGACAGAAATATTTCAGGTTGCATTAAAAATATCATAATTTGTGCTTGAAAGTTGACTGAAAGTCTTGGTTTGGAACGACATGAGAGTGAGTAATTGATTACAGAATTTAGATTTTTGAGTGAAATAACAGGTAACACTTTATTTTAAGGGGTCCTTGTTACACATGTTACATGTACTTACTATTATGTTAACAATAAACCTAAATTATGCATAATTACATGCAAGTAACCCTAAGACAAACCCTTATAACCCTTACCATATAGTAAGTGCATGTAGTTAATTACAGTTTTTTTTAATTGCTTAGACACTAAATGTCACGACACACACACTGGGAGCACAGGAAGGAGCGCGGAGACGAGGAATAAAGTACATTTCAAAGATTTAATAAACAAAAGCTGGGAATACAGAGACACGGGATACACTGAGGACACAAAATGACATTCAAGAGCGGACAGGAAACAAGGGACAAAACACACTTTATATAAACAGAAACTAATGGGACACACCTGGGATCAATATAAATAAATGGAAATAGGAACAGAAAAAAAACAAATATGGGCATAAACATTAACCTGGAGCACATGGGGGAGGAAAACACAATACGAGACATGGAACAAAGTCTGACACTACTCCCCCCTCCCGGAAGGCACATCCCGCGCCGTACAACATCCAACAGGGAGGGGGAGTAGGCACTCTGGAGGTCCCTCAGGATGACACGAGATGGCGGGCCTCCAGAGTGATACCCGTTCGGGGTGCCATAGCGGAGCAGGCAGCTCGGGGAGCCATGGCGGAGCAGGCAGCTCGGG
>NW_015653021.1:341838-350280 GCF_001515625.1 Sinocyclocheilus rhinocerous | reverse complement strand
GGTCATGGCGGATCTGACAGCTCGGGGCGCCATGGCGGATCTGGCAGCTCTGGGCGCCCTGGCGGATCTGGCAGCTCTGGGCGCCATGGCGGATCTGGCAGCTCAGGAGGCCACGATGGAGTAGGTAGTTCAGGAGGCCATGGCAAAGCAGCCTCCGATGTCGCAGCCCCAGCCCCGGCCCCCGCCCCAGCCTCTACGGCTGGAGCCCTATTACCCCCCCAAAAAAAATACTTGGGGAAGATTTCGGGCTCCGAGGCCCTCCTTGGGCCATAACCGTGGACTGGAGCCCTCCATGGGCTTAACTGGGGGTCTGGAGCCCTCCCTGGGCTCGACGGGGGATCAGGAGCCCTCCGTGGGCAATACTCCGGAACAGGAGCTCTCCGTGGCTATACTCGGGAACAGGAGCCCTCACTAGAGCTAGCTCTGGGGCTGGAGCTGACATTGGAGCGAGCTCTGGGGCTGGAGCCGACCAGAGCGACCGGCGGGCTTGTGGGAGCCACGACCGGCGGACTTGACCACGGCACGGCCGGCGGGCTTGTCTTCGTATCGGCTGGCGGGCTTGAGTGAGCCGAGGCCGGCAAGCATGACAACGGCATGGCCGGCACGCTTGACAGCAGGGCGATTCTCATACCACGGGGAAAACACAGGAGAAACAAAAGAAAACAAAGGACTATTGAAAACTAAAACAAAACACGGGAGAAGGAGCGCCGCTTACTGTTTCGGTCCACTGTTCTGTCATGACACACACACTGGGAGCACAGGAACGAGCGCGGAGACGAGGAATAAAGTAAATTTCAAAGATTTAATTTCAAAGAGACACGGGATACACTGAGGACACGAAATTACATTCGACAGCGGACAGGAAACAAGGGGCAAAACACACTTTATATAAACAGAAACTAATGGGACACACCTGGGATCAATAGAACTAAATGGGAATAGGAACAGGAAAAACTAAATATGGGCATAAACATTAACCTGGAGCACATGGGGGAGGAAAACACAACAGGAGACATGGAACAAAGTCTGACAAAGTGATACTTGAGGCCCACTTAGTGGAACCATTCACTCATATACCAAATCTTTAGACCAAGTCTGCAAAACTACATGCAAATTACATGTTGCATCTGTGTTGGATCTATCTATCTATCTATCTAAACTGAACATGCATACATGCCAAGTCAGAAAATCAACTTTATTTCTAAAGTGCTTTATACAATATAGGTTGTTTCACTGCAGCTTCACAATAGTATCAAATTCACATTCTGTTGTAAAGCAGCTTTAACAAGTCAGTAGTGTCATTCTACAGCTCAAGTCAGTTCAGTATTGATTCAGTTCAGATGCATAACTGTGTAAAATTCATCAGTCATACATACTGTATATTCAGTGTATTTGTGCATGCATATGTACAGTATGTGTGAGTGCTATGACAAACTCATGTGCTCCACTGCACTCTGAACAAGCAAAAGACACACAAGAGTAGTGTTTTACATTTTTCACATCTGTGTGTAGTTTGGCGTGTATGTGGATAATTATTTTATGTTTGCGTAGAGCTACTATGCAGAAATACCATTTTTTGAAGAGTTAAAATAGTTTTCAAAGAAGTGTTTGCTTTTGCAAGATGTGTGTGACGTTTTGCATGATGTGCGTGTTTTGTGGTTTTGTGTGTAGAGTTTTAAGAAATGGGGCCATAGTTTCAAAAACTGTGTAAGCATTTTGAAAAAAAATAAAATAAAAAAAACCTGTAATATTACTCAGTACTTAAATATATAATTATACTGCAACAAGGACACCTTAAAATAAAGTGTAACCAAATAAGAGTTTGATACACAAAGCTTTGATAATTCTGGACAATAGGCTTACTCAGCTATGAACCAAAACCAGCATAAACTAGTCTGGGATTTCTAAAATGGATGTTTCAGCATGGTTGGTGCCAATTACTGTATATTAGGGTGCCTCCGTAAGAATTAGCTGCTAATGAAGACAACAGCAAGGAGCAGTAGCTCACTAAGGTCACTCTCTTTCTTTAGTAACAGAAGGCCCATATTTTCTATTCCAAGTTGAAGACCCCCCTCCATTGTGGCACCATGGGGCCGTGACTCCACCATGCCCCATTACTAGAGTCTCCCGCAATGAAGAGAAACGTATTCACTGAGCAGCCACAGCATGGATGCCGCTTCAATTGCCTGTTGCACCTTCACCCGTGCGGAGTGGGATCTACCGGATGGGAGTCTGCAGGTTTGGGTTCACCTCAGATGGCACTAAAAACTGCAGAAGAGAAATGCGGGTCTCTGGATGATAGATTTTACCTGGGGTTCTATGGGATGCCATGCTTAATTTCAACAACCTGTGGTCCAAGGGCATCCGCCACGGTAATGAGCGAGTACACAGCCTACATCAGCCACCCTCAGCATAAGTGCCTCTGACACTTTATCAGGCCGACACAAATGGTTTCCTGGTTTGCTGATCTGTCCGCAAACTACAGCTAAACCAGACCTGGAGAGGCATATTGAAAGTGACGCATCCACAATTCAAATGAGCTGTGTTTCACCTTGCATCGGTTTCCTTGAATTTAGATGTGTTTTAAAATAGGAACTCTTGAGTTGCTGTAGATAAAGGGGATTGCACTCCAGTGCTGTGAGGTATCGAGCCCTTCTGGGCTCAGCTGTAGGTTATTTTTATTCCAAAATCAACTTATTTCAAAGTCATCTCAAGTTGGAAACTTGCAAAAAGTGACGGCAGCCCACAAAGACAGTTCCACAGCACACAATGAAACAGAAAAGAGGAAATAGCAAGCACCACGGGCCAAGAGCAGTGCTTCCATCTGAACAGATCGGAGCACATAAAATGTTCCGGAGCAAAAATGCGGTGGCTATGATGGCTGTTCATTATGCAGCATGTCTGCACCAAGAAGTTTAAAATACCTGAAAAGATAAGTATTTCTTAGCATTCCCATTCAATGACAACTGCTCCCCCAGAAGTACCTGACCCACATGATGACCCTGACCCTTATTTGAAAAAAGGGGGATTTCTCAAAGTCCATTCATTTACATTTTTATTTCTATGATTAATAAATATTTAAATTGTATTAAAAAAAACTGTCAAAAATCTGTTTTTTTGTTTACCTATAAATAATCATTTATAAATGTAAAAGCTTGTTTAACTTAAAAAAATATATATTTCTGACGGGTTTTTTTTTCTAGAATGTAAATATTTATTATTCATAGAAATAAAACCATTTATTTCTACCATATAATCTACAGTAAATGAATGGGGCGGGATATTGATGCTTTTTGTCATTTACCAGCTAAAACATACTAACCAACTAAACCAACTAATGTCAGTCAGCTTGATTTTTATTAAAACACTGACATATTCATTTTCTGACATATTTTTATTTTCTATTAAATTAGTATATGACCATGTCTTCTCAAATGCCATGCTTGTATATATTTAATTTCACTTTTTTCCCAGACCTGATATTTAAATCCTAACATGTCTGGCATTAAAATATGAAATATTGAATTTATATTAATAACCAATTCATTTTGAAAACAAATTAATATTATAACCTAAAAAAAATGTAAAATAAAAAAAATAAAAATCTGTCAGTATTTGTGTGAACATTATTTATATTAATTGAATACATTATATGCATTTTACATAAATTTGAGATAAAATATGAGATGTGATGTGTGAAAAAAAATACAGAAAAAAACAAGGTATAATCACAATATTTGTATGTGCTTAATTTGCAATCAAGCTGTAATTTCATGAAAAAAAAAGAATGAAAGGTTATATTTAGAAATCATGATAAAAAAAATAAAAAAAAAGCCAATTTATTCCAAGACATTTAAAATTCTCATTTCCAACACAGAGAAATATTCTTGAACCAAACTTTGATGTTGTGGAAATGACGTGTTGATAATTAAAATGTTGTTTTAGAAAAATTGCAAACAAAGCAAAAACAACAGTAATGTTTTAAATTAGCTTCAATTTTAGATTAGGTCAAAAGGACCTTCTACAGCAGGGTTAAATTCTGAAGGGATGCTCTTGTTTATGCGGTCAGATGGTCCCAACCTGCAGCTTCAAATGAGATAAACGAGAGAGCAAATACTTAGGTCACCGCTGCGGTATTGATTACCTATGGCACCCTGCTATCGGTCTCAACCTCTATCTCTTTCTCCTGCTCTCTCTTTCGCAAAACACTCTCTTCATCACTCTCACCTCTCCTCTAGTTTGTCTTCATAACTTCTTCTCAGACACAAATGCAGACAAACAAAAACAAACCGAGGACGAGACGTCAAAAACTGCAGAAGAACGAATGTTTTTTTTGAGCCACTTGTTAAGTCAGGCTTTGATATCGTGCAGAATTGGATCCTTTGGACTGAAGATGCATTGTGGTGTCAGTTATCCGTGAAGTGATGCTTGGTCTTAAAAATATGGTGTGTTTTGATAGAGAGGGGCATCTGTGACATGCAGTGCTGGATGAATTACACAAATCCTGTACCTGATGAAATATTACTCAATTAAAA
This sequence comes from Sinocyclocheilus rhinocerous, assembly GCF_001515625.1. Lineage (NCBI taxonomy): Eukaryota > Metazoa > Chordata > Actinopteri > Cypriniformes > Cyprinidae > Sinocyclocheilus > Sinocyclocheilus rhinocerous. The sequence continues at coordinate 345,745 of NW_015653021.1, read as the reverse complement.
GTACTCGTTTAATTTTTCTACTTGCGTAAAACTAGAATAGTGCCTACTTCTGCAGAAAATGGTTTAAAGGGGTCATATGACGCGATATCATATTTTCCTTTCTCTTTGGAGTGTTACAAGCTGTCCGTGCATAGATAAGAGCCGTAAAGTTGCGAACAGTAAAGTCTCAAACCTAAAGAAATATCGTTTCTAAATGTTAAGACTCAACTACGCCTTCCTAAAATGACTCATTCAAACACGCCCCCATAAATCTACATCGCTGTGTTGGAAAATTTGCATAGCACAACCCCATATATATACGCAAAGAAAGAAGGCGTAACTTTTATTCTCGCTGTAGTATTGTTGCCGCTGCCGCCATGTCGTGGACACGCTGTGTGTTTCCAAATATGGTAAGGGGCGTTACATTTCCGTCATACGCTTGAGGTATTCAGCCAATCACAACGCACTGGATAGCAGGCCAATCAGAGCACACCGCGCATTTCAGAACGATGAGCTTTGGAAAAATCAGCGCGTTTCAGAAAGGCGGGGCAGAAAGGAGCAACAATAATGTACGGTATGTGAAAAATAATGTGTTTTTTTAACCTTAAACACATTGCATTACACCAAAAACACAAAATAATGTTATTTTTAGCATCGTCAAATGACCCATTTAATAAACTACAGACCAGTCTGACATTATTATGCAATAATATGAGTAGTCAACTAGTCAGTGATAGTCAATTAGGGAGATTAGGATACAGATTTAAAATACAAATCTGCAACCAGTCCCGCTCACTTCACTCTAGAGAAGTAAGGTATAAATCTGGCATCCTAATATAAGGTTAAGCTAAAATGACTCGTAAATCACAGCTGTATCACTGATTCTGTATATTGTAGTCAAGCATCAGATCTACTTTGACTCAGCTTGGTAAGGGAGAATGACAACATGACAGGCAGTTTAGATTGATTCAAAACCACAAAAGTATGGAGTGAGGAAAGATTTGACCAAAAGAGTTGACAGAGATGTCAGAGAGTGCTGTATAAATAATATGTTTGTTTGGCACTGGGTAAAGCAACTGATGTTGACACAATTTGTGCTGCTTACCTGACAGAACGTTCACTTCTAGTGTACATTCTAATCCTCACAGATGCTTTCTTACAAAAGTGACTTTGAAGAGAGTCTCTGTATCACACAAGTAGCAATTACAGGGACAGGTATTTAAGAATGTGTATCGAATGCCATGCAAAGGCTCTAAAATTAAAAAAGAATAGCAATAAATAAATGAAAATACATAGAAAGCACTGAAGTGTCATTCAAGATTTTTTTTTTTAATGTTTTTGAAAGAAGTCTTTTGCTCACTATAAGGCTGAATTTAGTTGATCAAACACAGTAAAAACAGTAATATTGTAGTATTGTGTAATCATGAGAGTTTAGAAATCGTTCTAATATGTTGATTTCGTGCTCAGTTATTATCAGTTGTCATTGGTGCTCTATTATTAATATGAATGGTTCTTAGTACTATCAATATTGAAAATGGATGTTGCTGCTTAATATTTTGTTAACATTTTACTTAAATCCTTTATGTATAGTGCATTTTAAAGGTATTCATAATGTATATTGTAATGCATTATATATTTTCATATACTTGTAATCAAAGTCAAAATGCATTATAATATTTGAAGGTTTTTTGTCATGCATTTTAATCCATTATACTTTCGAAAGGTGTAACAACAAATAAGTATTATAATGTATTATAATTGTTGTTACAATTATTCATAATGTGCATTATGAGGCGCATTACAAGGCATAACCAATGCATTGAAACTTGTGGTGCATTATGTATAAACACTTTAAGAAGAGGAAAGTGTTACCATATTTTTATGTGTGTGGAAATCAAGATGCATATTTTTCAGGATACTTTGATGAATAGAAAGTTCACAAGAACAGCATTTAATTGAAACGGAAATATTTTGTATAACATTAGAAATGTCCTTACTGTCACATTTGCCAGTTTAATGCTTCCTTCTTGAATAAAAGTATGTCTTTCTTTTTTTCTTAAAGGGTTAGTTCACCCAAAAATGAAAATTAGCCTGTTATTTACTCACCCTCAAGCCATCCTAGGTGTATAGGACTTTCTTCTTTCAGACGAATCCAATCGGAGTTATATAAAAAATTGTCCTGGCACTTCTAAGCTCTATCATTGCAGTCGGCAGGTGTTTCTGCTCAACAGTCCAAAACACATTAAATAAAGTGCGTGCATCTGTAATAAAACATGCCTCACACGGCTCCGGAAGATGAATAAAGGCCTCCTGTAGCGAATCCATGCGTTTTTGTAAGTAAAATATACATTTTCAAGCGTAATAAACTCTTTTCTATCACTTCCGCCATCTGTCATACGTGGAAGCAGTTGAGAACAAAACAAAACGCCGGTCATGTATTAGAAGTACAAACCGAGGATTTGTAAAGAAAAATGTTGGAGGATTTCGATATAAGCCAAGAGGAGACTGGGTTTCCTTTGCTAAAATAAGGAAACGTTGCTTCTTTTGCTCCTGTAAACAAACTCGTGAGACTGGCATATCTCAGAGGCGCGCGTGCGACTCATACGTTCCACGTCATCCGCTGGAATGGCTTCCGCGTACAACAGATACTGGAAGTGAGAGAAAAGTGTTTATTACATTTGAAATATGGATATTTTTCTTACCAAACGAAAAGGAAACGCTACAGGAGACCTATATTCATGCCCCGGAGCCGTGTGAAGCACGTTTTATTATGGATGCGCGCGCTTTATTGAAACTGTTTTGGATTGTTAAAGAGAAACACCCACCTACTGCAATAATAACGCTTGGAAGAGCCAGGACAATTTTTTATATAACTCAGATTTGATTTGTCTGAAAGACGAAAGTCATATACACCTAGGATGGCTCGAGGGCAAGTAAAACACAGGCTAATTTCCATTTTTGGGTGAACTTACCCTTTAACACAAACTTTTAAATAGTAGTATATAATTGTTTAATTATTAGAATATTTCTTGAGAACCAAATCAAAACAGTTGACAGGTACAAGATTTGTTTTTGTTTTTTTTGTTTTTTAAATAAAGTGCACAAAAGCATTAAAGCCATAAAAAGTCTTTGATTGTGGCATCATGCTGACTTAAACACTAGATGCAGTTGGGCCCAGGGTGCAAGACAACAATTGAATGAGCAACAGCGTTCTCTTGACAAAAGAGAAAGTGATCTAATTTGCCCCAGTGGTGTCTGCGCCCAAACTCAGTTTATGGGACATGTATTGGAGGGGATTCAACTGGGTGTTTATTGAAGTCCTGAACCTTTACATCTCTCATTAAATTGATTCATGTGCCCAATAAGCACTGCCGGGGCAGCAGGTGTGGAAGTTGGCGTGAGAGTTGAGTCGGGTTCTATCCATCACCCTGAGCAGGCAGAGTTAAGACCGATCTCACACATCTTCTCCAGAGGCCCTGCTGCCGGCCCACGAGCTGCTCACCTGCTCCCACTTCTGAATGACCCCTTCACAACTATACACACACACACACACACAAACACACACACAGATAAATAGATACTGTGGACATACGGGCCCACATGCAAATACTCCAAGGCAGCCCAAAGAGGAAAGAAGGTCAAAACTGCTATCGAAAGGGCACCTTTCAAATGAGGTTAAGCTAGTGATGTGGTCATTTATCAACTTCTAAGAGAACTTACTAGACTAATATCTCAGCTTGATCCAAGGAAAGTCCTGTGTGTTTGCATGTATCGATTGGCATAGCTATAACAGAGGTAAACAAAAAAAAACATCAACAACAAAGACAATGAAGAAATAAAATAACCCTCTAACTCTACCACTCTCTATTCATTTTCTAACTGTTTAAATATAGCCTATATATATATATATATATATATATATATATAT
>NW_015653021.1:334359-341760 GCF_001515625.1 Sinocyclocheilus rhinocerous | reverse complement strand
GTGTGTGTGTGTGTGTGTATATATATATATATATATATATATATATATGTATATTTGAATTTTTAGCATTAAAATGTATTTATTTATTTATTTGGTTTGTTTGTTTGCTTATTTATTTAATGGGGCAGACTTAAATTAATCTTAAAATTTCAAGTCAAGTTTGTTTCAGCTTTGTTTCAGCTTTACCAAAAAAAAAAAACATAACAAAAAAAACATGATCTTAATGTTTAGAATATCTTAATATCTTCACTCATTATAGTCACAATTAGCAGATTGGAGCTGGGCAATGATACAATAATATATTGTACATTATGCAACAATACAAGCAAACACTTGAGATGTGCTATATAAAGAGAGAGCTGGCCAGTAAAATAGTTACATGTTTTGTGATATAAAAGTATATGAGAATGAATGAATGAACGAACGAACAAACAAACAAACAATCAAACAAACTGTGTGTATGGATTTGCTAGCTTTACATTAAGTACAAAAAAATCTGGCAAAGCATATTCAATAAAAAATTTAACAAACAAGTATATAAGGTAAGTGCTATTATTTATCAGAATAGTACAATCTGAAATCAGTTATATAACGAGGATCAGCTAAGAGGAAAGAGGAAAATTACTTTAAATCATGTCTTACTGAAAGTGTAAAAAATGGAGAAAGATTTATATGAGTCTTAAGTTTAAAGGCGGGGGTAGAAAATATGATTACCTTATTATAAAAGTGAAAACAAGTCTATGAAAAGTCCTCATTATGTCAGAAAATGAAAAAATGAACTAGGTATTCTAGAAAATCTTTGCCAGGAACTTGTTATTTGTCTAGTGTGAAGCTTGATTCAGTTTCCTTGCAAACCTCTAACGATAAATTAAGTGGTTGTCTAATGAGGTCTGATGTGCAATTATGGAATGTATGTGATGGATTAGCTTTATATTTTAAAAGCCTTTCATTACAGTTACCTCTGGCAGCACATATCACACTGATGTTAAATATATCTATTCTTATTGCTACAGACTGACATTGCGAGGGTGGTGTGCACATAGTTATAATTAAATAAAACTTTTAGATTGATATTAATATATAATTAAGTGGAGATGTTTGTGCATAATCAGTCTGCAAGCCGTCCATCAGTGCCGAATCCCACAAGTGTCAACATGCACAACATCTAAGGCACATGTAAGAAAACGCAGCTCTGGCCACAAGAGCAGACATAAACAGGAAGTTAAACTGAGTGTGTAAAAGGCTGTCCAGGGCCACAAAAGCCTCATTCTTCATTCTGGTAAATGTAACGTAACTGTCTGTTTGGCCATTACGGTTATTGATGACTTTGATGGGGGTCATTATACATGCTGTGGGCGGCATCTGCTCTTCACGTGCTCTTGAGAGTGGCGTTGGGCTGTAGAGGACTCCCCAGAGGACACGAGAAGAGAGTCAAGACTAGACTACAGCATGTACAGCCCACAGCATCAGGCTTAGTAATGCCAGTATGCATAATTTAAACACAAATACTGTGTCTGTGATTTAGGATTACCTCAGCGGCTAACAGTAAAACTGTTAAATTGACTGTCAGTGCTGCTATTAATGGATGCAACTATGAAAGTCCATTTCCGCAGCGCAATAAAAAAGGTAATTGTGACATTTTATCACAGAATTCTGACTTTATTTTTTATTTTAATATCTTATTTTTTCAGAATTGTGAGATAAAAACTCACAACAGCAAGAAAATAAGTCAGAATTATGAGGTAAAAAGCCACAATTACGTTTTTTTTTTCTTTGTATTATTACTGCACATGTATTACTTAATTATCATATGGAAGAAAAGTAGTCCAAAAATAAGTCAAAATTCCAGAACAGCAGGGTAATTATAGCTAACTAAAACTAAAAAGCATAAAAAATTATACTTTTTGTTAATTAAACAAAGCTAACAGACATAAAATAAATACTACTACTACTACTACTACTACTGCTGCTCTAATAATAATAACTTATTTCGCAGGTTCTGACGTTTTTTTTTTTTCCTCATTCGCAAACTCGGAATTGTGACAGAAAAAAAAAAAAAATCTGAATCAAAAAATAAGTCAAAATTCCAGAACAGTAGGGTAATTATAGCTAACTAAAACTAAAAAGCATAAAAAATGATTAAACAAAGCTAACAGACATAAAATAAATACTACTACTACTACTACTACTACTACTACTACTGCTGCTCTAATAATAATAACTTATTTTATTTCACTTTAAACTTATTTTATTTCAGCTGATTCCCAAAGAATTTTCATTTGGTTTAACTTGATGTACTAAAATAAAAGCTAAACCTAAAATAAAAATAAATAAAAAAACAGACAAAACAAACAATACATTTGCCAGAACTTCAACTAAAAATAAAATGAAAACCAGAATAGAAAAAACTAATTTAAACCAATAATAAAAACACTAATAGTATTTTAATAATAACATAACACCATTTCATTGTGCAAGCTGAAAAAGCTTTTTTTTTTTTTGATTAGGGAACATATTTATTATTAACTAAGTGTTTTCCCTAAGTTCCCAAACTCCTAATTACTACTGATTAGGTATTGGATCAGGTTAAAGGATCTAGAATATGGTTATGCATAATGCATTAATATGCGCTTTATAAGTACAAATAGCCGATACGCTAGTAACATGCATGTTAATAATGATTGCAAGTTCACATCCAATACAATTAAGCACACTTCTTTTACACAAGTGTAGCCATAGTCAGTCTAAGGAAATATTAATAATTTACTTTATCACTTCACGAACTTGAAGATTAACACTTCCTCCTTGAAATATCGGTTCTAAAACACATATGGCTGTCACACACATCACTAGTCACTAATATACCTTTTGTTATTGTTCTAATTCCCTTTCTTTCATCTTCCTCCTGCTCACTGTCTCTTGATATACATACTCTCACACATGATTCGGTCTGCTCTGTGCAGGTGGTAGTCTTTACTATCGATTCCTAACATGCAGCTGTGTGGATCTGATTGATTGATTGGTGGGACGCTCCACAGCTGCTGATTTATAGAGTCTGTAAACACCTCAAAACTGGACCTGCTTTTTAGACAGTCAGTCAGCTAATGTTTGAATTTGGATAAGCCGTGTTATAAGTAAAGGATAACGTACAGTCGGCCATGATGCAGATGAAAATTGTTTTGTGGATTCTGTAGAGAAAAATAGTTGATAGTCCTACACATAAATTGATTCATATATTACTATTAATATGCAATCCAAGCATATTTGAAATTCAGTGTACCAAGTCATGTCAAATATACAGTTTCACTGTAATTTTATGGAAGTTTGAACTTTTTTGACTTGACTGACATCATGTATACAAAATTGCATCATCTTTACAGTTAAAGGTTATATTTACACATATATTTATTTTTGATAGTGTTCTCTTAGTTCTTCAGTATTTTGGAGGATCCAAATTAATTAATTAATTTATTAATTTATTATTGTATTTATTTACGTTTATAGCTCAAATTAAAAATCTCAGAGGTGTAATTTAGTAATTATGGTAATAATTCAACTTATTCAATAATTCAAATTTGGATAAGCTGTGTACGATGCCTTTGTTCAAATTGCTACCTTGCTTTGCAATCATAAATAACTTACTGTAAATTTATACAAATGTACTATATTTATTATTATTATTATTATTATTATTGTTGTTGTTGTTGTTGTTGTTGTTGTTTAAATTAATCTACCTATATCTGTTTTCTGAACATAAAAACATGCCAACTTTAGCATAATTGTTTTAAATAACTTATTATGAAAATGATACAGTATACTTTAAAATAATATACTTAAGTGCAAATTGAATGTTATGTTTTCAGATGCTTGCTTGTTGCATGTCTTTTACATTTTAAAAGCAGTTACTTGAACTTAGTTAGTGGAGTGCTTTTTTGAGCCACTTAAGTAGGACTTAAGCACATCTTTTTAGATGTAATTTCAGAATTATCTCTATTATCTTTGAAATATGCATACAGTGTACTCTCAAATTGTTGACAAGAATTTATGGAAAGCTATAATGTCATTACTACTGAAATGTCTATGCCATATATTTACATATATGTATAATCACGTTTGTAATGATGAAGTTGGTATTCAAATTTGGTATCTGCAAGTATAGTTTTTTTTTTAAATATGAAAAACACTACAAGTGCACATTTAATACAAGTAAGCATTCTTCATCTTCACAAAGGAAAGACTTTTATTCAAATTAAGAACTCACTCTCAGCATTATATTGTTTGGTGTCTGAGGCTAATAGAGGTTCACAAAGTGGCAGAAGTCAATTCTATAACAAATATAACGCTTATATGTAAAAGAAATTCAATCTGACACTTTATGCCACGAACATTTCTGTTACACTGCAAAACAGCAGAGAATTAATGTAAAATGTTCTTTCAAATGTGCTGCAATTCACATCTCATCCACAATATAAAGACCTTGACTGTCTGAAACCTCGACTCTTGAATCACAGCGCAGCCTTGAGCTATACTCTGATGGCCAGATACAATTGCTCCAAATCTCCTTGGGCTTTTTTCCCCTTTCTTTTTGCAGTAACCATGTGCATATCTTGGTATGCACAATTCTTGGTATGCATATACGTACATAAATAAATACATATATCGCCCACACAACAGGCCTATTTTTTTGTCAGTTATACAAATGTAAAACAATAACATTGAAGTGCAAACAAGCTCCTAAATATAGGCTGTGTTATTAAAGTATAATCTTGAGCAGAATTTTCACTAGCTTGGTTAATCACAGTACATTACTGTGCTGTCTGTGTAAAAATAAGATATCTTCGAGGGCATATAATTTCCTTTCATCTCCTCCATGGTCCCAACAGCCTTTCATGTGCATGCCTTATCTCTATAAATGATATTCTTATGGATTACCTCAATATTTCCGATGCACGGCCAATGCAATTCCAGTCCTTTGGGATGGATGAATTATTGCCTGTTTCTAACTCAGTTTTCTTGCCTGTCAGATGAAAAAGAAACATCGGTTTGAAATGTAATTTGCATGCTGTCATGATAGTCTCTTGTGTTTAGCTGGAGTTTGGTCTCTGCTTCAAATATGCACAAAATAAGCAATTGTTGTTTTATGGCTTTGATGTTGCAATTGTCAGCGGTCATGTATGTTTAATCGACATAACAGCAAATTTGTGGAAAGTCACTTGTGGTGGCAAAATAACAGGTTGTTCTTTTTTCATTGTAATAGATTAAAGAAAAAGGTCTCATTTCAATTCATTAAACTCACTGGTGTTGTTAAACCACTGTGATCTAATTACTATGTTTTAGCACAATACACATTACGCATTGTATATTGCACTAATTACTACTTTTAAAGGAATGGTTAAAAAAAAATAATAATTTACTCACTCACATGCTATTCAAGATATAGATGAGTTTGTTTATTCAACAGAATAGATTTGGAGAACTTTTAAATTACATCACTTGCTCACCAGTGGATCCAGTGAATGGGTGCCATCAGAATGAGAGACCAAACAGCTAACTCCAGTCCATCAATGAATGTCTTGTGAAGTGAAGATTTCATGTTTGTAAGGCACAAATCCATCAGGGCATTTTAACTTTAAACCATTCCTTCTGGTCCAAATGCCAGTCCGTAACCCATAATAATGCTTCCATCAGAGAAAAACATCACTTGTTGTCCTCTCACATCAAAATCTACTGACATATTTGTTTAGAACAGTTTTGGACTGTTTTTGCTTGTAAATGGTGTTTTATCTGTGCATATGTCACTCCTGATTCAGATGAATTTACTTTTTCCACTGGAAAAAGCACTATTATGGATAGAGGACTCATATTTGAAGAAATGGTTTGCATTTGAAAATGTCTGAATAATGTGATGTGGAATATTTGTAGATTATTGTGATGTTTTTATCAGCTGTTTGGACTCTCATTCTGACGGCAATCATTCACTGCAGAAGAACTATTCCTTTACGAATTTGTATGTAAAATATTCACATACATTTTGCATGTTTGAATAGACAATAAACAGCACTGTATTCAAAGCATCTCTATAGTTGTTTATATGTTTTAGATCAACACATTATTGTACATATATCTAAAAATATTGTAAGATATACTGTATGTATACTAGAAACACTGTATTGTACTGTACAAATAATAATGAGGTTACGTTGCATGAAACATATTATTTCATATAATTTCAAGTGGAATATTGAAGATGCATCACAAAATTACATTCCATAGATTTCATTAATGGTTAAACATATTTGCATAAAAGGCAAAAATATTGAAATATGCACCACATTTTAGACCTTTATTTGATACACATACATATATATATATATATTTAGTAATGAAGTATAGAAATGAAATGGATGATTTCACAGAGCCTCAGTGAAAGGAATAATAGTGTAAAAAGCTTTTTACAACTCCCTGTAAGTGACCTTTGCTTTTAGAGGTAGAAAGCTGCGTACAAATAACCAGGAAGTGACAGGAAAGGATTATATGTGAACTGCCATCACTATAATGTCCTCATACAGTAGCTTCCCTCCAAGTGCTAATGGCTTCCTATTGACTTGCTGTCCATGTGGAGTACCACACCTCTCCAGCGGCCTTACTGCAGAAATAATGCTTCATCTGAAAGTCCCACAGCAAAGTAATAACCTGTGAGATTATGTACAAAATGGGAAGAAACTGACACCTTAGCCCTCGATAATAGATGGAGGCATCATCCGATTTATCTTGCAGAACATACATACAACAGGGAAGTCTTTCTTTTGTGGATATAAGATGGGCAAATGTGTAAATTGATGGATTATGTACTAGCGGCTATGTGAATTGGCTTAGTTAAAATAGAGTGGACTGTGTTCTGTGCCCATTATCATAGACATTTTTCAGAGATTTTTTTTTTCTTTTTTTAAAATGATGAATTCTGTCATCATTTATTCACCCTCATGTCGTTCCAAACCTGTATGACTTTCTTTCTTTTGTGAAATGTAAAATAATAAATTATGAAAAAATGTATTTTTTCCCCACATACAATGGAAGTCAACAGGTACCAAAACTGTTTTGTCACCAACTGTAACGATTCAGTCCACTGAAGGCAAGTGTAGTGAAGAACCCAAGTGCAGTTTATTTACAGGTGAAATCCAAACATCCAAACATAATCCGAGACTTGACTTGACTTGACATGAACAGACTTAACGAGGCATTAACAGACTAGACTCACCAACAGCGGGTTACAACATCAATACATGACGAAGACGATGGGAACATGATGGCTACTTATAGCAAACAAGAGGGTCACAAGACAAGAACAAACCAATGGGAAACAAGACACATGACTAAGACAACCAATCAGAACATGACACA
>NW_015653021.1:329940-334157 GCF_001515625.1 Sinocyclocheilus rhinocerous | reverse complement strand
AAACAGCACTGTATTCAAAGCATCTCTATAGTTGTTTATATGTTTTAGATCAACACATTATTGTACATATATCTAAAAATATTGTAAGATATACTGTATGTATACTAGAAACACTGTATTGTACTGTACAAATAATAATGAGGTTACGTTGCATGAAACATATTATTTCATATAATTTCAAGTGGAATATTGAAGATGCATCACAAAATTACATTCCATAGATTTCATTAATGGTTAAACATATTTGCATAAAAGGCAAAAATATTGAAATATGCACCACATTTTAGACCTTTATTTGATACACATACATATATATATATATATTTAGTAATGAAGTATAGAAATGAAATGGATGATTTCACAGAGCCTCAGTGAAAGGAATAATAGTGTAAAAAGCTTTTTACAACTCCCTGTAAGTGACCTTTGCTTTTAGAGGTAGAAAGCTGCGTACAAATAACCAGGAAGTGACAGGAAAGGATTATATGTGAACTGCCATCACTATAATGTCCTCATACAGTAGCTTCCCTCCAAGTGCTAATGGCTTCCTATTGACTTGCTGTCCATGTGGAGTACCACACCTCTCCAGCGGCCTTACTATGCTTCATCTGCTTCATCTGAAAGTCCCACAGCAAAGTAATAACCTGTGAGATTATGTACAAAATGGGAGACCTTAGCCCCACCTTAGCCCTCGATAATAGATGGAGGCATCATCCGATTTATCTTGCAGAACATACATACAACAGGGAAGTCTTTCTTTTGTGGATATAAGATGGGCAAATGTGTAAATTGATGGATTATGTACTAGCGGCTATGTGAATTGGCTTAGTTAAAATAGAGTGGACTGTGTTCTGTGCCCATTATCATAGACATTTTTCAGAGATTTTTTTTTTCTTTTTTTAAAATGATGAATTCTGTCATCATTTATTCACCCTCATGTCGTTCCAAACCTGTATGACTTTCTTTCTTTTGTGAAATGTAAAATAATAAATTATGAAAAAATGTATTTTTTCCCCACATACAATGGAAGTCAACAGGTACCAAAACTGTTTTGTCACCAACTGTAACGATTCAGTCCACTGAAGGCAAGTGTAGTGAAGAACCCAAGTGCAGTTTATTTACAGGTGAAATCCAAACATCCAAACATAATCCGAGACTTGACTTGACTTGACATGAACAGACTTAACGAGGCATTAACAGACTAGACTCACCAACAGCGGGTTACAACATCAATACATGACGAAGACGAAACATGAACATGAAACAAAACCCAAACACAAAACCCCACATTACACCAACGTTCCTCAAAATATAATCTCTAGTGTTTCACAGAAGCAAGAAAGGAATGACATATTTGGAATGACATTAATAAATGATGACATAATTTTCATTTTGGGGTGAACTATAGTAGTGATATATCCCTTTAAGTAATATAAAAGACCCTTTGGTTTCGTCACAAACTGCACTGAGAGCCACAGTTGTAGACCAGACTTCATTTTTCTTAAATGTTAGAAATATTAACACTGTATGATTAGTGCACTATCCTCTATAGTGTTGCAAGTGTCAAGTTTTTAAAAAAAAGTAAGTTTATAAGGAAGTGACCGATTGTGGCAGATTTAGTTATTTGTCTTTTTTAAAATGTAGGGGGCAGGGTGCTTCAGATTCTAGAGAGAATTTGATTGGGGAAAAAAAATCTGAAGCTGAAGTTCAGACTGAAGTCAGACTGATGTATTGGTGGTATGAGAGTGTACATTTTGAATTCATTTCAAATTCATATTTCTTGTAAATATGAAATCTGTCATTGTTTTGGAGCACTGTTGCTTATAGATTAAGGTTAACATATATAAATTCCACAAAAAGTCACAAAAAGTTTAGATTTTATGGGGACTTATTCTGAGAGGTTTAAAACGGAGTAAAAATCTACAGTTGTATCATCACTTTTTAGCTATTTGTTAACATTTTAGCCGCGTTTATTAATTTGCTATTAGTTCACAGCAATGTTTGCACTGAAACTTAATTTCAGATAGGTTCAAGTACATATGAAATTTCAGGTTAAAGCAACCAAATGTGTCGGAATGGCTCTTTTTACTGTCGCTTGTAGACAAACACTTGTTCCCACTGAAAAAAAGTACTTTGCCAATTTCAAGCTACATTTAACTGCAAAGACTTAAAACATGGCTGCGGTTTCGTGAAGGACGCTTGAACTTGGTCCATACTGTTCTGTGGTTCCAAGATGCAATTTCTTTCATTCTGATTGGGCCACAGAGAGGTGAAAAAAACATGTGTGTGCCAACAGTTAAAGGCAGGAGAGCGAGACCAGAGGTTAGCTTAATTTAAAATGGTCCGAGCCACAGCTGGAAGATACTGTATTCACTATTCCCAGCAACGTTTTTAGAAACCAATGTACTTCCTTATAATCTGACACAAGAAGAACATTTTCATTGGTTTCACAATGTGGACACAATCTGCAGTTACAAGACAGAGGAAACTCGCAGTGGAATTTTCTAAGCTAATTTATTGGTTGTATCTAGATTTTCAGGAAATAAATATTTTAAATGGTTTGTATTCCATATGCAAATTCAGGTGCTGATAAAAGTCATTTTTTCAAGTAAAAAATAAACTGTAATGCTTTACCCTAAAAGTAAATAGAAGAAAAACTAAAGGAGATTTATTTGAAGATTCTTCATGCTGCTTTTTCGGTGTGAATTGATTTCCCCCAAATCCTCCTCCACAAATATAAAACAATGTTTTCTTAATGAGGAGCATACGTTAAATAACAGTCATGCGTGGTGCCAGGCCACCCCACGCAGTAGCTCTTCATTTTGTAGTCAAACACCTCCACGCTATGACCAGTTCAGTGTGCGAATCTGAGGTGTTGTTTGGTTATTGTATGTCTAAATGTGGAAAAATCAAACCTCCTCCACATATCTTACATCACATCTCAATAATATAATTCATACACAACAAAATAGTGTTTGATTTCATGAATACAGTGTTAAGTGGGCAATTTCTTTTCTAATTTTCACTTATCCTTGAAAATCATACATCTGGGCTAAATCAAGGAAGCCTAACACTCCAAAATTGGCTGACTCAAAATCCTCTAAGCTGCCTTGCAAGTTTTTGAGGCATTGTTCATGATGTGAAGGTGGTCTCAAATTATGCTGCCTTCTAAAATATTTCATTATAGTCAAACTTTATGGCAACACATGTATATAAGACCAATGCCATAATGCATTCTGAGAACATGGCAGATTCAGCAAAGAACTAAATCAGCATTAAATATCTGAAAATTTTTATTCAGTACTGAGAAATAATTAAAGCAAATGAAAACTGAGATGCATAAGCCCCAATCAAAAACTTAAAATAACACAAAAAAATTTGCAAAAAGGGGCCAAATGTACAGAGCTCTACTCAAGTGCTCCTAGTTCCTTGCTCCTAGTTCCTTGCTCCTCATCGTAGGCACATTGTGACAGAAGACAGCACCGAAAACCTAAAGTAAGTGGGACCCCTTCTCCTCGTGTTTTTGTTTTTGTTTTGAAATAGCCCAGAGAGGGCTCCAGTCCCCGAGTTTAGCCCAGAGAGGGCTCCAGTCCCCGAGTTTAGCCCAGAGAGGGCTCCAGTCCTTGAGTTTAGCCCAGAAAGGGCTCCAGTCCCTGAGTTTAGCCCAAAGAAGGCTCCAATCCCCTGGATGTTAATTAAAGTCTCTTTGTTTGAAGTCAGCTCCTCGTCTCCTCACTCCGTGCTCCTCACAGTAGCGAAGTGTGACAGAATACCGGACCAAAACAGAAAGTAAGTGGCGCCCCTTCTTACAGTTTTGTTTTTGTTTTTTGAATAGTCTTTTGTTTTCCTGTTCGTTTCTCCCTGTGGCATGGAAACCGCCGCACGCTTCATTGCCCTAGCCGAGTTTAGCCCAGAGAGGGCTCCAGTCCCCGAGTTTAGCCCAGAGAGGGCTCCAGTTCCCATGTCCAGCCCAAGGAGGGCTCCAGTCCCCAAGTCAAGCCCAGGGAGGGCCACAGTACACGAGTCAGGCCCACGGAGGGCCTTAGGGGTTGATATTTTCCCCAAGTATTTTTTGAGGGGGGGTTATAGGGCTCCGGCCGTAGAGGCCGGGCCGAGTGCCGAGGCCAAGGCTACGGAGGCCGCTCCGCCATGGCTCCCTGAGCTGTCTGATCCACCATGGCCTCCTGAACTGTCTGCTCCGCCATGGCCTCCTGAACTGT
>NW_015653021.1:326280-329828 GCF_001515625.1 Sinocyclocheilus rhinocerous | reverse complement strand
GGCTGGGCCGAGTGCTTCCTGAACTGTCTACTCCGCCATGGCCTCCTGAACTGTCTGCTCCGCCATGGCCCCCTGAGCTCCCTACTCCGCCATGGCCTCCTGAACTGTCTGATCCACCATGGCACCCCGAGCTCTCTGTTCCGCCATGGCCTCCTGAACTGTCTGCTCCGCCATGGCCCCCTGAGCTCCCTATTCCGCCATGGCCTCCTGAACTCCCTACTCTGCCATGGCCTCCTGAGCGGTCTGCTCCGCCATGGCTTCCTAGTCTGCTTGCTCCGCCATGGCGCCTTGTACTGCCTGATCCGCCATGGGTCCCGGAATGGGTACTGCTCTGGAGGCCTCCCCATTGGATGTTGTGTGGTGCGTGGATGCACCTTTGGGGAGGGTGGGGGGAGTAATGTCAGTCCTATGTCTTCTGTTTTCCTCCCCCACGTGCTCCATGTCCCAGTTTTCCCATGTTGATTATTTCCAATTTGATTCCAGGTGTGTCTCGTCTTACAAGCAATAATTGCGTGAGTATATTTTTGACCTTGAAACCCAAAAGTGTAACAAGGCGGGGAAAAAATCCTGAAAAAGTATGGTTACATTTTATTTTAAGGTGTCATTGTTACAGTATAATTATACATTTAAGTACTGTGTAATATTAATTAACTATATGTACTTACTACTGTATGTGGTTGGGGTTAGGATTAGGCTTTGTCTTAGGGTTACTTGCATGTAATTATGCATAATTATTTGTTATTATAAGTGTAAGTATATGTAACCTAACAAAGACACTTTAAAACAAAGTATAAAGTCAGCATGTTTTAGCTTAATAACACTGACTAGCAATTTCTTCAAAATGACCAAAACATGTGAGGGTTAATTTGAGTCACACAAAAAAAGAAGACACACACTTTTTTTAATATATGCAATCATTCACAGAGACTGTTGTGCCATTATTTGAGTTCAGTTTTTCCATGCTAGTCTACTGTACATTACTTACCTATTTAATATAAACCTGCCCCTGTATACATGGTCTTATATTGTAAACTATTCTGATAAGGTCAGGGTTCAAGAAAATTATTTTACACCACTTTAGCAGTAGCTTACACTGAGATTGTTTGTTTTGTGATAGCTATGCCAAGTTATTATACAGAATATATATTAGAATTATGTATCCACTCCAGGTTGCAGCATTTATAAAGTGCAAAATATCTACCTTCACATGCTCCAGTCAGCGGCAGTCTGGATTGTGATGATGCATGAGATATCTGGAGTGTCTCATTAATATCCCTCTCCAGAGGCAGAGGATCAACACAGATGGGACATTTAGATATTCACAATCGATACAACAATCAGTTTGCAGAGCAAGAACAGCTAAATCCAGTATTGGTGCTGTATGGAAAAGTGCTGCAGTATGGATTTAATCATATTAAGGCTGTTAAGGGCTCCTTATCCTCATCGCCTGCAGTATTGATCCTGGACTCACCTCAAGTCATGCTGGATGTGACGGACAGTGGGCTATCTGTATGATCTAAATATGGCTATACCAATAACAGAGATAAACATGTAGTCAGACTGATATTATGATTTTAGCCATTTCAGTCTGAAACTGAGTAACTTCATAATTTTAGAATTTGTTACAGTTTGAGAATGGCTGCATTTACACAAATGGCTTTTGATAGTTTCAAAGACTTCAGCAAGGTTAACTGACCCTCACAGTAACATGATATAATTTATCTGACATGCAAATGAGTGATAGAAAACACTCTGGTTACTGACGTAACCTCAGTTCCCTGAGTTAAAGGGTTACTCCGCCCCAAAATTATTTTTTTTTTCATTAATCATTTACCCCCATGTCATTCCAAACCCATAAAAGATTTGTTCTTCTTCGGAACACAATTTAAGATATTTTGGATGAGTAACATGATATAATTTATCTGACATGCAAATGAGTGATAGAAAACACTCTGGTTACTGACGTAACCTCAGTTCCCTGAGTTAAAGGGTTACTCCGCCCCAAAATAAATTTTTTTTTCATTAATCATTTACCCCCATGTCGTTCCAAACCCATAAAAGCTACCATCCACAAATTATTTGCCTACTGTTAACAGACATGTGTATTCAGACATCCTACTGATTCAATGTACTAGTTTAGTAGTATATTTGGACACATTAAAGGGTTACTCCACCCCAAAATGAAAATTTTGTCATTAATCACTTACCCCCATGTCGTTCCAAACCCGTAAAAGCTTTGTTCTTCTTCGGAACACAATTTAAGATATTTTGGATGAAAACCAGGTGGCTTGTGACTGTCCCATTGACTACCAATTAAATAACACTGTCAAGGCCCAGAAAAGTATGAAAGACATCGTCAAAATAGTCAATCTGCCATCAGTGGTTCAATCTGAATTTTATGAAATTACGAGAATACTTTTTGTATGCAATGAAAACAAAAATAATGACTTTATTCAACAATTTGTCTCCTCCGCGTCACCGTAGCACCATTTTGGAGAGTATCCACTGCATATCCTGTTCTGTGTCAGCTGCACCACACTGATACGCTGTTGTTGTTCAAATCAAAGCATAAATAAACGTAGAAAACATATCCGTGTGATGCGGCTGACACAGAACGGCATACGCCATTTGCGTTCAGTGGATGCTCTCCAAAATGGCACTATGGTGACGCGGAGGACACAAACTGTTGAATAAAGTTGTTATTTTTGTTTTCTTTGAGTACAAAAAGTATTCTTGTCACTTCAGAAAATTCAGATTGAACCACTGATGGCAGATGGACTATTTTGACGATGTCTTTCATACTTTTCTGGGCCTTGACAGTAGGCGAGTTTCCATTACAGATTTGCGCAAAACTTTGGCGATATTTTATTTTATTAAATGTAGATAAAAAAAGTATTGTGAAATGACGGCGTTTCCATTAACCGATGTTATGCGACTAAATGTAATTTTTTCCTCTCACTAAGTCATGGCAACGGATTTTGACGGATTTTGGCTACACTAGCCATTATATTTAATCGAAGGAGGCGTATGCATGTATCTTGACAGAAGCAGTGTGGAGAGCAGCTTCTGGGACGTGCCGTGGCATGACTGGTAACACAAGCATTGACTAGAGTGGCCACGATCAGCTCCGGTGGCTTACATTGTGTACATTGAGGATTGATAATACGACTTTTTACGTACGCCATGTGACCTGTTAATGCGGAAAAAAAAAATTTTCCATTGCAGTTTTGCGAAATATTCCTTTTTCGAATTGCCTGAATTACCACCTAATGCGAGCGCAAAAACTTTTTTGCGATATATGGGTGTTTTTGCGAAATTGATGCTTTTCCATTTGATGTATTTTCAATTCGCAATTGCAATTTGTGCAATTTGAAGGGTAATGGAAACGCAGCTAGTGTTATTTACTTGGCAGTGAATAGGACAGTCACAAGCCTTCCGGTTTTCATCCAAAATATCTTAAATTGTGTTCCGAAGACGAACGAAGCTTTTACGGTTTTGGAACGACATGGGGATAAGTGATTAATGACAAAATTTTTATTTTGGGGTGG
>NW_015653021.1:323235-325145 GCF_001515625.1 Sinocyclocheilus rhinocerous | reverse complement strand
AGATTTGCGCAAAACTTTGGCGATATTTTATTTTATTAAATGTAGATAAAAAAAGTATTGTGAAATGACGGCGTTTCCATTAACCGATGTTATGCGACTAAATGTAATTTTTTCCTCTCACTAAGTCATGGCAACGGATTTTGACGGATTTTGGCTACACTAGCCATTATATTTAATCGAAGGAGGCGTATGCATGTATCTTGACAGAAGCAGTGTGGAGAGCAGCTTCTGGGACGTGCCGTGGCATGACTGGTAACACAAGCATTGACTAGAGTGGCCACGATCAGCTCCGGTGGCTTACATTGTGTACATTGAGGATTGATAATACGACTTTTTACGTACGCCATGTGACCTGTTAATGCGGAGAAAAAAAACGTTTCCATTGCAGTTTTGCGAAATATTCCTTTTTCGAATTGCCTGAATTACCACCTAATGCGAGCGCAAAAGCTTTTTTGCGATATATGGGTGTTTTTGCGAAATTGATGCATTTCCATTTGGTGTATTTTCAATTCGCAATTGCAATTTGTGCAATTTGAAGGGTAATGGAAACGCAGCTAGTGTTATTTACTTGGCAGTGAATAGGACAGTCACAAGCCTTCCGGTTTTCATCCAAAATATCTTAAATTGTGTTCCGAAGACGAACGAAGCTTTTACGGTTTGGAACGACATGGGGGTAAGTGATTAATGACAAAATTTTAATTTTGGGGTGGAGTAACCCTTTAAGGGAACTAGCATTGCGTGAAACGCTTATGAGGAAACTCCTGTTTACTCTGAACACTGAAGTCTGATTTGCAGCTGCACGAACAAATGGTGATTCAACAGGCCAAAAAGGGTCGGCTCTGAGCTCCATTTTGTTATCCTGAATATTATACTAAAATAGAATAGAATATTTAGACTAAAAAGCAACAGTCATCAATGCTCTTCCCCTTATCTCAGGGAACTGAGATCTGAGGGAACGTTGCATGAAACTTATGTGGAATGCATCCAATAGCGGCATGCTATAAGCAAGTGCAGAATGAAGCCACTCTCCGGAGTGCCCGTAATGAGGGCTCCTAAAAAGCATGAGCCAATTATGAGACCCAAGCCACCAGGCTGGGGTCCACACCACAAGGCCTTCTCTACTTAAACAGGGGATTAGGTAAATTAGGTGGACAAAATCTGTGCCTGAAGGGAACTCCGATGGATCAAGCCCAGGAGGAGGCCATTCCTCTGGTGGAGTGAGTCCTCACTCCAATAGGACACTGCAAGCCCGCTGAGGCATAAGCCAGGGCTATCCAGCAGGACAGTCTCTGCTTCATAACTGGCAGCCCTTTAGAGTGGCCTTCGAAGCATACAAAGAGCTGCTCTGAATGCCAGACATGGCTAGAGCATTCTACATATACTCTAAGAGACTGAACCAGGCAGAGTAAATTATGACCCTGCTTATCCTCTCGGTTAGGAAGAGCTAGAATGGTGATGACTTGTGCTGTAAATGGAGTGGAGAGCACTTTAGGCACATGGTTTGGGGACAACATTACAGTCGTTAGGTCCAAACTCAAGGCATGAGGCACTGACTGACAGCACTTGTAAGTCGTTCACTTGCTTAACCAATGTTAAAGCCAGAAGTAGGGCGGTCTTAAGCGAAAGGGGCGTAATTCAGCCGACAGGAGCAGCTCAAAGGTAGGGTCTTGCAGGGCCCTAAGGACTGAGAGTGGAGGTGGTCTGCCAAGTCCTGGTGAGTTTGTTGTGAACTTCCGGGAAGAACGGAGCCTGCCTTTGGCGGGAGAATCGTTGACGGTGTCCTGTTTGCAGGTACCACTTGTCTAAGCGGCTGCAGGTGGGCTCTTCCGGAGCCAACCAATCCAAGCCTCCACAGCTTTAGTGAGGACGTGAATCAGGTCGCTGTCCACATTGGCCCATGCTGAGTCTTT
>NW_015653021.1:309472-322630 GCF_001515625.1 Sinocyclocheilus rhinocerous | reverse complement strand
CAGTATCGGTATCAAAATATAGATATTTATGATAACACTACCATGTAGTTTGTTTCTCCAAACTTTGAGTCCATAAATCACCCTGAGCTCCCTCGCTGTCTGATCAGCTCTTCACCTGCTGCAGCGGCGGCTTTTCCCGGTTCAGATATCAGGGCTGTTATTGGTCCCTTCACGATCGGATATCTTTATTGGCTACTGAAGTGCCGTCAAAGGTTTGAATATTAATTCAAATTGTGGGCGTACTCAGTAACGAACTATGATTTAAAAGTAATGAAGTAGATTATTTTGCTTAATTTGTACTTAAGTACAGCTTTAAAAATATACTCAAAAAAGTACAATTACCCAAAAAAACTACTTAATTACAGTAACGTGAGTAGTTGTAATTCGTTACCTCCACCATTGCAGTCTATACATGGGAAAACAAAGTATCTGGCATTACTTATTTGAAAAATTAACTCAGATATTTCCTTCTAAATAAAAAATTAATGCGTAACTTTAGTTAATTGAAAAAAAAAAAAGTAATCTGATATTGTAGCTTGTGTTACTTGTAATGTGTTACCACTAAGACGGGTGATGTAATGCTAAATTTATCCAAATCTGTTCGGATGAAGAAACAAAATTATACTGTACATCTTGGATGGCCTGTAAGAAAGAAAATTTTCAGCAAAATATCAATTCCTTTCATTTTCAATCAGTCAAAACTGTCAAATATTATCCTTAAATTGTAATCATTACTACTGCCATACTGACATTAATCACTGACTGATAACAGTGATTAATGTAACTTCCTAATTATATAGGAACATCTTCCTAATTGTAACATTGAAACAATACATTGTTTTTTGTTTTTTGTAAAGCTGCTTTACAATTTGTATTGTGAAAAGTGATATAAAATAAACATGAATTGAATTAAACCAGCCAATGAATCACAGGCCAATAAATAAATAAATAAAAAAATAAAAAAGAAAAAAATGTTTCTGTGTATAAAGAGAGAAAATATACTGTGCTCATAATAAGGAATGTGCTAGAGCACTAAGAGTGTGTTGAAAAGTGCACCACATCTAAAAATTCTGTGGAAGCAAGAATGTGTTACCAGTTTTATGTATGTTTCTGGCACATTGTCATGAGAAATTGCCTTGTTACATTATGTGTGTATTCAAGTTGAAAAATACTGTAATGTTCATTTGGGTTTACTCATATTTGCTGTCATATGTTTTTTGTTTCTTTATTACACAGCCTTGCTAATTGTAAAAGTCTTGCTGGCATTTCAATTCACAAACTGAAATATTGTGAATAATAATTTGAAACAGAATGACAAGACAATACAAAAGTAATTATAAAATGCAAATTGCATGTCCATGTGCCAGAAAGTAACCCAATACCTGTTTAGCAGGCACAGCTCTGGTCAGCCATGCTAACGAACAATGTTAACAATAAAGAACATCTTTAAAACAAATTCAAAATGGACGTAGTGTACCAAACATTTTTGTATCGCAATGTTATTTTTAAATAATTATTTAGAATTAATTGCATTTGAATGGAAGGTGACTGAGAAAATTACTCCTTTTTGGACTCTCTTGGTTGAGCTCCCAGATTTCTTGTGACTTCCTGGGTCTGCCAGAACATATTACCATATCTAAATTTAACAACTATATTTGTGGCTCTGCTCACACTGTTACAGGTTAAAAATTACATTCTTGGCGTTCAGATTTGCCATGTCTAGCTGTGTTTTAGCAGGTCAAGTTGTTCAAACTATTCACGCTGACATTGATTCAATCTCTGGAGGTCACTATAATGTTGGTTGCTAGGTGCTTCTAGTCGACTGCTGTATCCAACTGTAGGTGGAGCTTAGCTGTCTACACTCACATTAGTAGTCATTGCAATGTGTCTTTGCATATTTACATAAATTGGATCTCTGCACATCTTTGGCTCCTTCACAGTCTGTATATAAAGGTCGGAATATACTGAAGCATGTGTGAGTCAAATTGTATAATATGCGGTCTACTAAGTTGCCTTCATCTGGTTGATTTTGGAACACAACATAAATCCAACAGACTCATTGTAAAAAAAACAAATAAAAAAAAACATGCCCCTACCTACTTTTTTTTTTTTTAACAAAACTAAAAACAGTAAGTAAAATGCTGACAGAAAAATACCAAAAACTTTTATTTTTGTGTGGTTCCTTGAAAAATACTATGCTATGACCTCAAAACACTTGTGTTATAGTGTCATAGTGCATGATTTGTAAACTAATGCATTTTAACATTTGCATCACAGAATTAGACCCACATGTATGGATTTTCTGACAAAGTAAACTTGCTCAGTAGCTCACCTGGTACAGCATTGCCCTTACAACAGCTGTTTCCAACTAAACTTACAAATTTAACTTAGTCAGAGAGAACAAAATCCTCACTTCATGATAAACTTGGCACTAAATATCACTATGAAAAGTAGGAGAAGCCACTGAATGTAATAATTGTCATATATAATAAATTATTTGCGGCACAGAGCGAGCAGACGAAACAATAAATGTGGTCATTGCTTTCGGAAATGGATGCCTGCTGTTTAAGAACACAGTGGTGTAAGACTTTGACTACAGACTTTGCTCAGGCATTTCAAAATTACCATAACAACATTTCAGATGCTGTGCAATGAGATTGGTCCGCTCAATTTATGTTGTCCTATCGCGCAAAATCACACAACTTTTTTTGATGCGCATGGAGGAATTTATCTGGTAAAAGTAGCCTATTTCCATCTCCCATTATTTGTATTAACTCTTTTTCACACAAGTCAAAACCACCTCAAGTAAGTGTAAAATATATTTTTTCGAAAATTAGGGGATTATTATTTTTTTGTTTGTTTGCAATTTGGCGTTTTCATCACTCGTTTCGCATACTTCAAAATGTGCATAAAAACAGGGTGATGGCATGAAAAACTGTATTTGTAACTCTGTATTTTGCATACAGTATTTAGTCTAAAGGTTGCTTGAAATCATGAGTTGGTGCCTTGAAAGTCTGTCTGAGACTAGTTTTCCTAGTTGGTGCCTTAATACAGTACATAAAGAAACATCGCCAGCAGCCCCTGAAACCCTGAAAACTATTTGAAAATGAATGACTTACAGTTGATGTATATCTGCAAATTTCTGTCATTGTTAAAGGGGTCATATGACGTTGCTAAAAAGAACATTATTTTGTGTATTTGGTGTAATGCAATGTGTTTATGTGGTTTAAGGGTAAAAAAACTGCATTTTTATCTCACATTTGCTTTTGTTGTCACTATGGTACATCATTTCCAAAAATGATAAAGCATTAACCTTTCAGCACCTCTCAATGGACATTTCCGAACTGCCATGATACAACCAGCATATTAAATCATTGCCTAATTCACATTCATTTTTTCAGAGAGAACTAAACACACTTTTAGCGCCACTCTCTGGACTCAATTGAAACTGTCACAAAACATGCAAAAAGCAACGTAATATAATGTTTTTGAAATATCGCCACAGGCATTTCCCCCCCAATGACTCTGGGTAGCATAGATCAGTGGTTTTTAATTCTGTATATGAATAACTGTACTTGTAACTCTGTATTTTGCATAGAGTATTTAGTCTAAAGGTTGCTTGAAATCATGAGTTGGTGCCTTATGCAAATCTTCCCAGATCGTGACGTAGGTATGTGGGGGCGTGTTAGAACGAGCCATTTTAGGTAGGAGTGATTGAATCTTAACTTTTATAAAGAATATCTCTTTGGATTTGAGACTTTAGTCTTTGCAACTTTACAGATCTACTTTATGCACCAAGAGCTTGTAACACTCCAAAGAGAAAGGAAAAATTGAAATTGCATCATATGACCCCTTTAATGTCCCTTTAGACTGAGCAATACTTAAATATCTCCATAGAAGGAGCCAGTGAGCTGTGTGCCCTTGACGTGGAGTCAGAAATATCCTAATAACAAGTTCTTAGCACATGAATGACAAAGTCAAGTTTGACTGAGTGAAACTCGGAAATCTGGAAGACACACAAGCTCCCGAGTTGAGACATTAGAAGGGGTGTGTCAATTTAAACAGGGAACTATAATACAGATGCAATCAATTAATATATCCATAAACTATAGAGATTAGTGAGGAGAGCAAGTCTGTAGTGAATAGTGTAAATGTAATCATTCGACTTTCACAGTTTGCTTTATGTAACAAATACCTGTAGTTGAAATACCATTTATAAATATGTGACAGATTTTTTTTTTTAATCTTTTTGAATTTAGATGCACTTATTTGGGTTTACCATTCACAATCTAATTATTTTGTTTTATTCAGGATCTGTGTTGTGTTTCCAACTTAAATTTGTGACATATCGTAGGCTAATAATAAACGTCAAACTCAAAGGCACGAGCTTCCCACATGCACTTGTCTTGAAGGCAGCACTAGACCACTTCATTAGCAGCAACAGCTAACAACTTCTCCATAAACCATGCAACCTTTGTCTGGACTTGCTATTTTTGTGCTCCTAAAAGCATTTTGTTCTTGCAGTTTCTTTGCAGGCGCTGTAGTAAATCAGACTCTGTGATTTGGGTGTAGCTGCAGTAGCAGGCTGACAGGAGGGAGTGCTGCTGTAAATCAAGGGATGTCTGAGAGGAGCCTAATCATGGAGGTTGAGGAACGAAGGAAAGAAAAATGTGCCTTGAGGGAGAAGTCATAGTTATGAAGGAGGCTTTATTGTTGTCTATAGCATTGCTGAAATCATTGACAGGTGGTTTAAGGGGCGCTTGCACCCTACTGTACGTTCAGTTCCTTTGTTTAATTTAAAAGTGAAAATATGGTCTTGGGTACAGTTTGTGTGAATTTCAGTACGGTGCACAATTGGCATAAAAGCAAAGCAGATGTGAACTGCTATTGATGGTGTATAATTTCAAAGTAGGAGATTTTATTATTATTATTATTTATTTATTTTTTATTGACATTGTAGACCTTTTTTTTTTCCTCTGTGTGGCTGATGGATGCTACCATTTAAATAAGTTATGAGGGTGCTTGAGCATTTCCATGCATATATTGTTGACAAATGAATTATTCAGAGACGCTTCACTATAAAACTGAGTTTTATGACAGTTCCAAATGGGACGTTGTATGATCCGCTCAACAGGAGATGGACAGGAAGCACTCATCAATGTAATTTACTGTGTGCCGCCATCTAAAAAACACCAACGCTGTTAGGACTTTCAGACAACAACTGAATTTGCATATGCAATGCAATCCAATTAAACACAAAGTTCTTCGAGATTTTGTTGTGCTATCATGAGAAATAAAAATTGACAGTACATGCAACATTGTAAAGTAATAGTTTATCATGGTTCCAAATTTATGATAATATTTATTTAGATTATTTAAACACCAACAAGTTTGTGTATTATTTCACATATTAAATAAACACTCAACACATAGCGTCCATCACCCCTTTAGCTGTTCTTAGGGCAGAATCTCTACTTTATTGGTGTTAAGTCAGTGGCTCTTTAATTTAGCATCTTTTCACTGAGCCCTTATTAAACACATTTCTTACCCTACGAAACTTATTTAAACATATTAAAATACTTTTTCATGGGTGATAAAATTTGTATAATCTATCACAAAAAAACTTGTTCTACTATTATTTACTATTATGTATTTTAATTTGTATTATTATTATTATTATGGTTATTATTATTGCATTTTATGTATTTATTTATTTATTTTGAACGAAGTGAGACCATGTGTGAAGTTTGCATCCTGAGTGATTGTCAGGGATTAATTGCGTTATTTAGCATATTTTGAAAATATCAAACAATATGTATCTCCTGTTTGATCCAACATATCTGGCATTTCTGGAAACACTACACAAACAGAGTTGGAGCCGGGTAAAGGTGAGTAAGGATAGAATTGTATTGTGGTGGGGAAGTATTCCTTAAAATTTCAGTTGCTATCATAAAAAAAAAAAAAAACACCATCAGCAACCAAATTTGCATATGCAATGAAACCTGATTAAACCAAATGCATTTTAGTGTGCTTTGTGATTCTGCTCTGAGTAAGTGCTATCAGGAGGGCAGGCCCTGGCAACTTACAAAGTGTGGCTTCCAGACCGAGATAATTGCTAACATAAACAGTACAAAAAGATACCTTGGTTGGACAGAGGCACTCAGAGCTGTAAAGTAAAGGTTCATTATGGCTTTAAATGTATTGTTTAATAAAAGACTTCATGCTGAGACAGACTGGCGATTTTTCCCTATGGTTAGCAATTTACTGTGTTTTTTTTTTATTATTATTAAATGACAGTGTGTGTAAGACCTAATGCCTTTAACACCTACGTAGGTATTAACAGAATAATTCACCTAAAAATGAAACATTTTGTCATTACTCACCCTAATATCGTTCCAAACTTGTATGCTGCTTATCCGTGGAACACACAAGGAGATTTTTTTTTTTTTAATAATCACTCTAGCTCTTGACTGACTACATAGGCCTATCCACTTAATTTTGCAACGCGGAAGTAAACAATTTTCTGTGAATGTGTGAGACTTCCAATTCATTAGCCGCTAAAAATAATAAAAAAGACAGATAGTTATAATAATTTCAATGACACATTAAGGTAATATAAGAAATTCTTGCAATATGAAGCAGCATAACGAGCTGTTTTGCAGCTACAATAAAGCGGATGACCATGGAGGCCGTCAATCTTACTTAAGTAAGATGGATATCAGGCTCCAAAAAAGAAAACAAAAACACCACAAAATCATTTGTGTTTATCCTGGTTTGCATCCAAAAAAATTTATTTATTTAAATAAATGTCATATATATTTAGCATTTTTGACTTCACTTGCATTTTTGCTTTAATATAAGAGCATATTTTGAAACGACGTGAGAATTTTTATTGGCTATCTAGTTTATACTGTTTCGCAGTATTGATTTTCATGACCAACGGAGCAATAAGATTTTAGATTTCCACAGATCTGAGACAAATAAAGTACGAGGCAACTCAGAAAACTTGCCCTTGTCTCTGCGATATCCCACCGCTCCACTTGCAAGGGCACGTACAGATACAAAGAAATGCACGAACGCTACATCAAATGAAGCAAAGCTCACATGCACAGCATCATTTTGAAGACAAGAGGCAGGGCCGCTGTTTCTCATACGCTCTCCCGGCTTGCAGGGGATTGAACTACAGTTGCTTGCGTTGCCGGGACAAGGAGCGCCCCACAGAGCCTTCCCTTTGATGTCTACCAGCAATTCAGAGCCACTGATACATGTATCGATCACCGTGGCAACTGAAGCTTCTCTCCCGCTGCTCGCTATTTCATTTGTTCCCTGTGGTTCTTTCCTCATATTGATCCCTGTGAGAGGGCGGTGTTTTAGACTTTCAGACATGAGAGAGCCGTTTACAACGGCGTACATCATTTTTAGCTGTCATTTCTAAGACTGTCACGCTTAATGTGTTTACGATTTTTTTCAGGCCCTGGGTTTATTTTCTTTTGTCCGTGGTTCATTTAATACATGTCAGTATAATTATAGACTCTTAGCAGACATATTTTGGTAATTAATTATTCTGGTCTAGAATCCACCCAGGTAAAATACATAATCATACAATGCAAAAAGGAATGACAGGAGCCTTACATCAGCCGTGAATATGTTGGTACATTTTCTACGGTTATGTTTAGAATAGCTTAGGCCTCGTATGTTACGTCTGCATTATGAATACTGAGTCAGACCACTTTTTTTCTATTAAAGGGTAGCAATTGCACTCTGGAATTGATTTTCAAAGGACATTTGTTTTAACTTTATGAGGGCATATTTTTTTTCTGGTACTAAAGAATACTGCTTTTCGGCTAAACCAATAACTTGCTAGACCTGATGGAATAGTATGCAATATATCAGATGTTAAATAATGGATACAAGGAAAAAAAAATCAATACAGGAGCATTTGTGTTCACACATTTTAAATATGCAGGGCATTTTGGTTATTTAAAATTACATTTTTGCAACAGATATTTTAATATAAATCAACATTTAATTTATTTATTTGACAATGTGAAAAAACCCTGTCTTATGTAAGGACTTTTAAGTTACTTCCTGTATTTTGTGTTTTTAATAGCATTTGTGTTCACACATTTTAAATATGCAGGGCATTTTGGTTATTTAAAATTACATTTTTGCAACAGATATTTTAATATAAATCAACATTTAATTTATGTTTTATGTAAGGACTTTTAAGTTACTTCCTGTATTTTGTGTTTTTAATGTGAATGCTACAATACTTCTATACTGCAGTATGCTTGCATGCATTTTTTTTTTTGTATGCTTTGAATACCCAGATGACCATAAAGCGTATGTGACTTATATGCCGTAATGCAATGAAATGTTTCCTTATTCCAAAATTCCATATTACATATTATATCCTTATTCCAAAATTATATTAAAATGCAGCATGACTTCAACATCCCTCATTAAATTTAAAATTGCAATGAGGTCACATAACAACAATGCTTAACAAATTTATAGATGTACTGTATAGGCCTAATGCGTGATACTGTTGATCAAACAAAAATGGTTTGTAGCATATACTGCACAGTATGTATTAAGATTGTATTTCATCCTGAACATAACTGTAATTCTGTCAGGACCACTATCGTCAAAGATGACTGACAATTAGCATACAGTTTGGAACCAACATAAATGTATTGCAGATATCGTTAAAGTTCAATAATTCCATGTAAACATTTTAGAATTAGTCTGATTCAAAGGATAATCAGAAGGCTGAATCCTGACTGACAGAGGAGGAGCTGGGGATGGAGGAGGGTAATTAGCTATTGAGGAAAGGCGAAAACTGCTGATAATACTGAGGGACCTTATATATGAATGCTTAGATAGGTGTCGTATTACTATAGCTAGATGGGGATCAGCTGATGCGAGCTTGACTAACGTGACCTGCCAGAACTAACGCTACGCTTGATTTATTTAATCAGAATTCTTTTGATTATATGAGTTTGTGTGGGCAGGGTTAATTTAGCAGTTACCATCCTTGTTTATTCTTCTGAGTGATTACTTTGTAGTTTGTTTAGCGCTGAAATGCTGTCAGCTTCTCAGGAATGGT
Organism: Sinocyclocheilus rhinocerous; assembly: GCF_001515625.1. Classification (NCBI taxonomy): domain Eukaryota; kingdom Metazoa; phylum Chordata; class Actinopteri; order Cypriniformes; family Cyprinidae; genus Sinocyclocheilus; species Sinocyclocheilus rhinocerous. Next base: position 313,521 of record NW_015653021.1, on the reverse strand, counting down.
CCGGCAGTGCAGAGTTAAAGTCAACCTGTCACTCTCTCTTTGCACAAAGGTGCTTTGAGCTCAAATTGTACGCGGAGGAATGTTTAGAAGTGGCAGGTCTCAGAAAAGCACTCTGAAGGTTTCACAGCCCATCTCTGTATATTCGGCAGCGCTCTGAAATGTTAATACCTGTTATTCATAGTTTAGACCCACCTGGGATTCATTACGATAGAGGTTTGGCTTGAGCTATTCTGAATTTAGCTGCGTTTGATGTGTGCAAACTTTTATTTTCATTTTTCTTAGCCTGCAGGACTAACTACAAGTACCAGCATTTTTTTATTTGAATCTCTTTTTTTATCTAATATTGATGCTTAATATTTTTGCGGAAACCATGATACAGTTTTTTTTTTTTACCTGGGATTCATTACGATAGAGGTTTGGCTTGAGCTATTCTGAATTTAGCTGCGTTTGATTTTCATTTTTATTAGCCTGCAGGACTAACTACAAGTACCAGCATTTTTTTATTTGAATCTCTTTTTTTTATCTAATATTGATGCTTAATATTTTTGCGGAAACCATGATACAGTTTTTTTTTTAATCTTTTGTAATATTATTAATGTCTGTGCTATAGTTTGATCAATTTAATGTGTCCTTTTTGAATAAAATATTAATTTCTTTATTTCTTTTTACTTACCCCAAATGGTGGTGCATCACAGTTTTTACGAAATATTAAGCAGCAAAAATCGTTTTCAGAATTGATAACAATGAGAAATGATTTGAAAGCACCAAATCAGCATGAAATAATTATTTCTGAAGGATCATGTGACACTGAAGACTGGAGTAATGATGCTGAAAATTCAGCTTTGCCATCACAGGAATTAATTACATTGTAAAATATATTAAAATATAAAATAATCCTAAAACACATAAAACGAATAAAACATTAATATGACCGCATAGGAGTTGTTTTGCGAAGTTGATAGCCAATTACATGAATCATGTGTCATGGTTTCGTCCACTACTGTTAATAAAACATTCCCCACACATTGGTCTGATCACATGATTGTACATTTGCCAGTTCTGTAGTGTGAGACTTAATGATCACACCTTTTGTTCAGTTCGATGCTGCCTTATCCCAGGATTCCCTGTCATAAATCTCATTGGCTCAATATAGATTAGTCATGTCAGGGCTTTGCTGCCCGAGAAATCATCACCTTGGTCAAGACACTGCTTGTCAATCTTGATTAATCTTGTGGTCATGTTGCCGACGTCTCCCGTCGAGCGGCAGGAACAGGTGTATCAGGTTACCTCTGGGATTCTAATGAAATCTGCAGTGTACCCTTGTCCCAAATCCTAATTTACCTTAGTTTTCATGCTGGGTCTGCCAATGACTTATTTAGTCCTTTGAAAAAGGTTGAGAGAGGTTACTCAAGCACCCTTGGGAGTGGATTCTAGCATACATCCTCTCGGATGACAGACTGCAGTCGCTACAGATTAATTGATGAGGGTTCATATGAATTGACACTCGTGTCTGAGTTACATCAAGGAGAATATGGAATTTTGATGTCTGAAGTGCTGATACAAGACCTTGCAGACATTACTGTCTGCAATTATTTTAACCGGTTTTCATGAAGAAATTGCAATATCAATATTAGCAGTGCATGCCATTTTGTTTAAGCTACAGTATGACATTTTTAAGCAGTGACATAATTTTTATTTTATTTTTTTATCATTGTTTCCACTGTGCCAGAAGGTAACACCCAAAAAGTAAAAAAAAAAAAAAAAAGTGAAAGTAACTCAAAAAGTTGTCAGTGGTCAGTGTGGGTTAAGGATACGATCTGTCACAGTGTATGGCATTTTGTTTAAGCTATGTTTTTCATGAAATATTACATGATGCAGTGTTTAATTAAATTAAATTAAATGTAATTTTATTTTATTTTATTTATTTTTTTTATTTTTTTTCCTTTTGTACCAGAAGGAGTCACCCCAAAAAGAATCTAAAAATACCCAAAATTACCCAGATATTACATATTTGTCAATAGTCAAAGTTATTTAATGGTACTGTCAGAAGCTATAATTAACAATGCATTAAAATGCAATTCAAAATACTTGAATACATCTTCTGTGATGAGCATGATTTAATTTGTTTTCATTAAATGTATCTTTATATGATTTTAAAATTTAAAAGATTTATCCTTTGTCATGGAAACCCTTATTTGTCATTGACCCTTGTGATACTCAAAGTTATATTTTTACGTTTTATAAATCCGTCATCTGCAGTTCAGACAGTTGCTTTATTGTAGAGTGCAATACCCAGCACAACGCACAACCCTAAGGCAAAGAACAAAGAGAAAATAGATCAGTAGACATCAAAGTGAACGACTTCCTCCATTTTGAGGTCAGAAGATAGTTCATCATCCTTTGTAGTAGAACGCAATTGGAGGTAGGTCAATATGCACCAAGACCACAGCTCGCCCTTGCCAATTGCCACGGAGCTTCACATCACGACTGTGATTATATGCCCACTCGTACAAGATGATTTTCCACACCGCATTGTATGGGTCCCACGGGCTGTCATATCACCTTTTTTTCCCAGAATACCCAAGGCTCTGCGATAAGGCCGCTTCTGATGGGACTAATGCATAGCCGACAAGCCGCCCCTGCACCGCAGGTGATGAGAAATCAAATTTGAACAGCAGACTGCACTCATAATAGCTACAATCAGACAAACAGGTGACTATGCCTGTTGAAGAGATTGCTTTCTCTGCAATCTTCATGCTAGCTTCTGTTTGCACATGGTAATGAAAACGGATAATTAGGCCTTTCGGTTACTAAAACGCACCTGCTTTTGCTTCCATTTATAAAGGCGCTAAACGATCTGCTGTTGCTCTAAAACTTCTCATAGAAACGGAAACTATCGCAAACCTTCCTTATCCAAAAAGCCAGCGTGCCAGGAACTCCACAAGAAACCGAAACTAGTTTCGCTCTGAGATGTATCAGAAGACACAATCGCAACTCTGCAGCTCCAGGTGAGAGTTTTTCCATGTAAACAGTTTTTTTTTTTGATAAATGGCCCCGATTTACGCTACCGAGTGACAAGGCAGTGGAAAGCGACCATGTCATCTCATTCAATTAAAGTTGCTCCTTGGGTTGTGTGGACTTTATCTAATGTTCAGTCTGAGCTTGTACATGCTGTCAGGATAAATTAGGGCTGCTGACCAGAGAAGCATGTGGCAGCACTTAGGACACTTTTCAAGCTGGCTGCAGCCAGACCGCGGGGGATTTAACCTGCAAATCAGTGGCCAGAGATCAGATCAGACCGAAACAAAGGCACTGAGAGGCATAGATTTCTGCTCCATAGGGGATCATTCATAAATGCGTCATTCCTTGTTATATGGTTTGATTGAAAGCTAGTGAATATTAAAAGAACTCAAAGGGTAGTTATGTTTCAGAGGTTTTTATTTGAAAAATGTACAATGAACGTGTAGTTTATAATCCATTTACCACACAGATTCATATTTGAGTAAATCAGGGGTCTGTAATCTTTTTGTCATGCCATTTTTAATTTTACAAGTTAATCAGTGTGTCATAGAGCAAAACCATGTATATATTATATATGCATACATCCATACATATAATTGTATGAATACTAATTGGATTTATATAGTCATATATAAGCATTTTATATAAGCAAGTTCATAAAAGATTAACACAAATCAAATTTAAGTTGAAACTTGGTGATCTGTTGTCCAAGCATAATATGATCAACCACATATTTGCTTATTTGATTAATAACATATAAATACGGTAGAATCTTAAATATTTCTGAAGAAAGTTTTCATAAAATCCCCAAAGTTTCTCGGTTTTAATCCAACTTTAAGTAACAGTTTTCTGCTCCATATGGGGTCATTCACAAATACATCATTCCTTGTTATTTTGTTCGCTTGAAATCTATAGTAAATATTACAAGAGCTCAAATGGTAATTGTTTTCAGAGTTTTTTTTTTTTTACGTGGAAATGTAAAACAAACATTTGGTTTATAATCCATTTACAGTTCAAATTCATGTTTA
>NW_015653021.1:302969-309144 GCF_001515625.1 Sinocyclocheilus rhinocerous | reverse complement strand
AAAATACAATTGCATTTATATATTCATATATAACCATTTTTAAATGTCCATTAAAATTTAACTGTTGAAACTTTAGTTGAATCTTGGTGATCCATGTTATCCCAGCATAACATGGTCAACCACAAATGTGCTTATTTGATGAATAACATATAGAGCAGAATCTTAAATATTTCTGACACAGATTTCATTAAATATATTTTATACTTTTCAAAATCCTAGAAGTTTCTTGATTTTCACTTTTAAATTAGACTTTGAGTAACAGATGTCTGCTCCATAGAGAAGCGTTCATAAATACTCCTTTTTTACAACATATTAGGTTTGATTTAAAGAGCTCAAAGGGTATTTATGTTTTCAGAGGTTCTTATATGGAAATGTTTAAAGAACGTAACATACATATAGAGCAGATTCTTCAATAATTTATAATAATTCAATAGTTTTAAACTTAAAAATCCTAAAAGTTTCTTTATTTCCAGGTTTAAATTAGACGTTGTATAACAGAGTTCCAAAAATACCCTGCTAAATTCCATCGCATATGTGTGACCTTCATGAAGCAGCTTGCACATCACCATAATTTTGTTTCATGTAAGAACATCACGGTAATCTCTTCTCAACAAAAAACACAAGTGAGATCAGCAGTAGCGATAATAATGCTGTATGTTTGAGTTATAGTTTACAGTTATGTGAAATTATATAGTTTATTAGTTACCTGCTGTATAGATCTGAAATATTTTTTGGAATCATGAGTAGTGGGTTCACATCTATGCATATTTTTCAATTAAATTGTGAGCATATCAGAATAGAAAAAAAAAAAGTTATTATCCTAGTCTCAGTTAATTTGAAATAAAATGCTTTTTTTTTTTAAAGATCTGTATTTTAATATAATATCACTTTCAGAGCGAATGTGTATTTCTCAGAGGCACAGCAGACAAACTGAACAGTTGTGGGAGGCAACAAGTCAAAACTCCCAGATCAAGACTCGAGATTTGTAAAGCGGGATTCTGAGTGTCCTGATAATAATTTGCAAGAATCTCTACAGCTCACAGCTGCCATACACACACCTCCTGTGTGATTAGTCCATTTAAAATGCCAATATTCTCTCTGGAAATAGAGACCTAGACAAAGTGGGAGCTCAGCTTTCAGCTAGCAGGTCAAGAGAAAACACAGTGGGAAGAAATGAGGTTCAAACCATTAAATGAATCATTCATGCTGTCTGACTGATGTATTTAGAAGTGGAGTTCTCCGTGCAAATACCCTCCCCACCGACCAGGTTCATTTGAGTGGTTTGTTTTCTTGAAGAGCGGAAAATATGCAGATCAAGTCTAAAACAGCTTTTTCACTGTCTGATTCCTCCAAATGCAACTGTTGGTATCCACCCCCTGATGACAATTGTAATGCACTTTCAATTTGTACACAAAACAATTTCAGTTGTAGCTATTGCGGAGGAGAGATGTGTCCATTTAAACGTATAGGGATATATATAAAAATATAATAATGTTTTGAACAATGTTTGTTGGTGTTGTGATTCACACGGTAGCGGGGCTGATGCCAATGTAAAAAAAATATCACAAATTTAAAATATCACAAATTGAACTGCTAGTTGCTAGGTAACCATCCATACCTTAATACACAAAACACAGCCACAGACCTTTCAAAATGTTGGATTGTCATAATTTGCTTAACATGTTTATGAAATATGTTTATAATATTAATTATATGATATATAATAATTTAAATGTAAGGTTTGGGGTGTTCTAAAAAAGGTGGGGGTTTCCCAAATAGGAGAACTGCAGAGGGTTTGCCTGTTGAAAAGCCAATAATTAACTCAGATGCAAAATTGAAATAATGGTGGTTGCACCTTTAATGACAATAAAACTGAAATATCAATAGCCTATAGCAGCGGTGGCGAACTCCGGTCCTGGAGAGCCCTGCAGAGTTCAGCTCCAACCCTAATTAAAACTCACCTGCCTGTAGCTTTCTAGTAACCCTTCAGACCTTGATTAGCTTGTTCAGGTGTGTTTGATTAGGGTTGAAGCAAAACTCTGCAGGGCTGCGGCTCTCCAGGACCGACGTTCGCCACCCCTGGCCTATAGCATAGTGAAATTACAGTGATTTCAGACCCAGAGTGCCTCACAGTAAATGCTACTTCTCACGAACTCCATCCCTGTATGTGTAGTAAGTTTAACATGCATTTTGGGAATGCAATGTGTGTGTCACACCAGTGGACTTTTGTTCTGTTTTCATCTCATGTGCTCTGTGTGACTCTGGCTGCAAAGCATGTCAACATATTCTGTTACACCAAATACACAAAATAATGATCTTTAAAAAAGCATCATATGACCCCTTTAAAGTGTAGTCTGTCCTGTCTTCCTTTGTCCCGTATTGTTGATGTTATCCTGTGTGTTAGACCCTCTTCTTCGTGTAGATCAGCATTAAAAGGATTTGTTATAATCTTCGTTGTGCCTTTGTCTCCCTAACAGCAGTAGCGTGACAGTGTGATAAATGTACACTTTATTTACACATTCACACAATGTCCGTGAACAGAAGATTACACCATTTCAACAGTAAAATAAAAGCCTGAAGATTTGAGTGTTTAAAAATAAAGAATTTAGGTATCCAAAGCGACTTACAAATTAGGACAATGGAAGCAATCAAAATCAACAAAAGAACAATGATATGCAAGTGCTATAACAAGTCTCAGTTAGCTTAACGCAGTACACTTAGCATGTTGTTTTTTTTTTATTATATAATGAATAAAATGAAAACAGATAGAATAGAAAAAGAATAGAGCAAGCTAGTGTTAGAAGCCTTTTTGCTTTTGTTAATTGTATAACAAATAAAAAGAAAACAAATAAATAGAATACAAAAAGATTATAGAAGCTAGTGTTAGTTTTTTTTTTTTTTAAGAAAACAAGCAGTTAGTATAAAAAGAGTGCAAGTCAAAAAGGGACAAGCTTTTTTTTAAAGAATATAATTAGAATAGAGAGTGCTAGAGTTAGAGGGTCAAATAAAGATGCAAGAGATGTGTAACATATAAATTATTTTAAATAAAAATAAAATCAAAATAAAACACTTACCTTTTTTGCTTTTGTTAATTGTATAATAAATAAAAAGAAAACAAATAGATAGAATACAAAAAGATTATAGAAGCTAGTGTTAGTTTTTTTTTTTTTAAGAAAACAAGCAGTTAGTATAAAAAGAGTGCAATTCAAAAAGGGACAAGCTTTTTTTTAAAGAATATAATTAGAATAGAGAGTGCTAGAGTTAGAGGGTCAAATAAAGATGCAAGAGATGTGTAGCATATAAATTATTTTAAATAAAAACAAAATCAAAATAAAACACTTAGTAAAAAAATACATATTTTATCTGTTTATTGCATGTCACGTGATGATTACCTGAAATTATAAACCTGTGAACATGTGAATGTGACATTAAATTATTGAAATATTATCTTAAAATCAATTTCAAGTATTAGTCCACTTGTGCAAAATGAACATATTTACATATATATAGCCACATATAAATCTGCATAGTTAGCAGGTGCTATGATAAAGTTTTGTCATAACTGTTGATAAATCACACTTTGCATATATAGTGTTGATTGAAATACATCATCTCCTTTTTTACTGTTACATGCTGTCTAGCAGTTGAAGAATTTCAACACATCCAAAGCTCAAATGCAGAAACCAGTGCCACTGTTTGGCTGATTATCTAGTTAATACTGTAGTATAAAAATGTCCAACAGATTCACAACCGCTTTGAAAAATGGCCTATGTGAACACACCAGTGGAAACGTGCAGACTATTTGCAAATTAAACATCTCAGCCACTCAGATGTCACCACTAAATGTCTGAATTTAAATATTGAAAGAAAAAAAAAAGAAAGAAAGATCTATGAGTGAGGCACTTTTTACCAACCACTTTGACTAGAAGTACGAAATTATTTTTTTTTCGTGTTGATATTGGGTGTCGAAACCTTGTAAACATTTAATTGAGCCTGAATTTACATTATTAGAAAAGCCTAAAGCAGAGAAGAGCCTCAGCACACACCACTGGAAAATATGGTGGTGCACTGGAGTATGTTAGACTAATAGAGAGTGGAAACCGGAAGTGCAGGTTGCCTTGGCTGAGGGTTGGTCCTCCAGTGTCCGTTTAGCCATGAGATTTTTATCTGACTGCTCTCCTCGAACAAGACAGAGAAAGAGAAAGGGAGAGGAGGAGATATTGATTTATAGCCTCCCACAATGCATATCTCTCATTCATCACTGTGTCCATGTGCACCGAGCCATCTCACAATGGCTAGAAGTCCACACATAACCGCAACATTTACAACTCTACAAGAACTAATACAGTGGTTCTCAACTTTGCCTTCTGAGGTTCATATTCCTGCAGAGTTTGTTTAGCTGTGTTTGATTACATTTGGCACTAATCAACATATTCAGGATTACTAGAAATTTACAGACAGGTAAGTTTTCCTTAGAAAAACACAGACTTCAAAGGTCATGACTTCGAAGTCTATGAAGGTTGAACTGAACTTTGTTAATTGGCTCGGTTTAGCCTATGGAGGCTTGCACTTGTTGCCTAGCAACTGTGACAGCTACAGTTGACGAGCGACAGTAATGTTTATGTGGGACTTTTTTGAAAGTTATATTCTACTGTCTAAAAACAAAACAGGGTTCACAACCTAATTGTCAATGGTGAACGGTGACTTCTTTAACCCGTTATGCTATTTAATTTATTAATTTGTCAGAGACAAATAAGAAACACCATGGCAGGTGTCGATGTAGAAGTAGGGCTGTTGCAGGAATAGTCATTATGTGGCAGTGCCTTCCCACATTATACAGGCAAGATTTGTCAAGCATGACGAAAACAAATGGAAGAATAAGGGTGTGTTTACATGACTACAGCGTACTTAAAATGGAAAAGTTTTTCCTCTGCATTTTTGTAGTTTTGACAGTGTTGTCAAAATGATCCCCGTTAACAAAAGAACGACTTAAAACGCTATGTATGCCAGGCCAGTAGTTGGCAATGTCCCTTTGTAAAGAAACACTACATACATGCTCACATAACTGTAGACTAAACATGAAATACGCATGCACATGATGTCACCATTTCACAAATTTGTTTTTGTAATTTACATGGAGACTACAACAGTATTTATGTGATGACAACTCTCGAAGAGTTTAGCATGGTAATATACATGGTAATGTTAATGTGTTTGGTATTGGCGGAATAGCGGAATCTGCTACTCTGCTGCAGTGGCAGAGCAAGTACTGAGACTTGCTACTGCCAAAACATCCACAGACATGCTGCTGCATGTAAGAAATACTGCTGGTGCACATATATGCAATAAGCCCCATATATAACATACATGAAATCACCCTATATCAGCCCTATACAGGTGGAGCTGGGGAAGGTAGAGGGTTTCTAAAGTGCGCTGAAACTGCTACAGCAAGCACTAGCCAAGTATTGGAATGTTGAGCAGCAAGCTCATTGGCTGATGTGTAAAGAAGGCAGTCAGCTGCACCATGTGAGAAATTATGTGATCATATCAGACTGCATTAAAACGTGTTGGCCTGCACCATCTAGTGTATTTTGACAGAACTTTGTATTGCTTTCAAAAATGTGCACTTTGAAACAAAGTTTGAAAGGGTTGCCTTTTTAGGCCCAAACACCATGGCAGGTGTCGATGTAGAAGTAGGGCTGTTGCAGGAATAGCCATTATGTGGCAGTGCCTTCCCACATTATACAGGCAAGATTTATGGAGATAGAATTGTTGCTTAATTCCAAATAAATAGATTATGATCCACAAATAAATAGAATGAGATCCACAAATAAATCTTAAAGTTTCACAAACATGAATTAAATTCACAAATAAATAAAACGAGATTTGCAAATAAAAAACATATTCACAAATATATATTTATGTCACAACCACAACTTTGCCTGGCATTTATTTTTGTTCTAGACCACCTTCCTTCTGCAGAACATTCCCTGGAGCACGCCCCGTTCCATCCACCGAGTCTTTCCAAGGGGCCAGAGCTGCTACGCAGGCCTGGTCCACCTTGACATGAAGGCGTCTTCGACGGCAGGCGTGTGACGGAACTCGCGGTTTCATCCAGCACTGAAGGGGCCGCATGCGAAGCAGGCCCAGCTGAAGTACCGGAGACGCAGAGGCG
>NW_015653021.1:301778-302957 GCF_001515625.1 Sinocyclocheilus rhinocerous | reverse complement strand
GCATCTTTCAGATCCAGCGAAAAGAACCAGTCCCCTGGGCACACTAATCTGTTTCAATGTAATCATCCTGAACAGCCGGTTCATGAAGGGCTTGGTTCAGGTGCCTGAGATCGAGGATGGGCGACCATTGACATCCTTTTTGAGGACGAGGAAAATAGCGGCTGAGGAAGCCTGACTCGCTTTGAGCTGGGGAAACCGTTTCTACGGCTCCTATCGCCAGCAAATTCATCACCTCGGAGTGCAGGACGTGCGCGTCTTTGCCCTTACCGAGGTGGGAACCACGCAGCTGAATCGCAGGGGTCTTTGAGCGAATTGCAGTGAATAACCTCATTTTATTATCCACCAAACCCAGTCTGGCACTCCGGGGATGGCCTGCCAGGCCTCAGCCCACGTGGCAAGGGGTTGGATTAATTTGAGCGGCTGGTCTGCATATGGGGACCCCACACTCAGAAGAGGAATTTTGCTCCCATTTGAAAATGCTTTCAAAAAATGCTTCGTTAGACTTAATGCTCTCATAGCGAGAGCAGTCAGCCCCCATGCGCGCTGCCTCAGCATGGGCGTGGCCCAGATGCGTCCAATTTGAAGCTGTCAGTGATAATAATCATTAGTGACAGCATTCCCTTTTAATCCGCCTAAAAAGATCAAACCACTCATAGAAGAGGAGAACTGATGATCTTTGTGTAAACACTCAGGCAGATCAAAAGTGCTGCGTGCATTCTCTTAGATCCGCTCGTGGCGGACGAGGTGAGGGGCGGGGCCACCTTCATTGATGAAGACGAGCCGCGAGCAAAGCAGAGCGAGACATGAATTCTCGTAGTAAGAGCGATCTGTCTCAGCGAGCGCAGCCTCAGCGTGGGTGTGGCCCAGGTGAGAGGCGCATTCAAATACATACTGGCGGATCAAAGAGCTGCGTGGAGAGTGGGAGGGCTCAGCGACGCACAACAAATACGAAGCTGTGAACGTCCTGCTTTGATCTGCCTAGGAGGATTAAGCCGCTCTGTGTAACGAGGGGCACTGATCCTCACGTGTAACACACACTGGCCGATCAAGCACGCATGATGTGTGCCAGCATGAATTGCTCAGCCAGATCGCTCAACCCGAGAGTTCGCCATTGCTTCCTCCGAGGTAAATGGGAGGAGAGAAACATGAGAGCGGGGAGGCGGGGCCGCCTTCCGCGAA
>NW_015653021.1:294547-301753 GCF_001515625.1 Sinocyclocheilus rhinocerous | reverse complement strand
AAGAGCGAGACTCATGCTCTCGGCGAAAGCATTCCGTCTTAGTGAAGTGCAGTCTCTGCGTGGGGGCTGCCCAGACAGGCGACACACTCACTGCCCTTCTGCATCGTGCAAGATTCCGTGCACGAGCCACACTCGTAGCGCGACATTTGCAACAACGTCGCTAGAAATTTAGCTCTTTTAGAACTTACCTAGAAATAAGCTCTTTTAGGCTCGTTGGATGGTGGCAGGGGATCAGCTGGGACCGCTGCTGCTGCAACGCTGAAGGCGGCGGAGAAGCGGCGAATCAGTCGAGCAAAGGGTCGCTGGTTCAGCTTGATCCGCTGCGAAGGCGATTCTACGGCGAGAGGCTTCGAGTCTCGTAGATTAGCGATGAACTAGTCGTCGCTGAAGAAATCTGAGGATCCTATGGCGAGGTGCCGCTTATATAGTCAGATGACCCCGCCCATTCTGGTGGGCTTTGGCAGGCTTTACCGCCATAGGCTCGTGCAGCTCCACTGTCGAGCCTATGGTTCGTTTTTAATACACTGCACGAACCAATGGCCGTGCAGTTATACTGCGTTATTAAAAGGCTTCAGTCATCGGAGAAAAATGAGTTTTTCCCCAAAGCGTCATAAACAGACGCAGTACGAGTGAAGTATCGATAGGGAACCCTTATGTTACATCTCAAATGACAAGGGAATTTATAGTATGTTAATATTTTGCCAGTCCCCAAACAGAACAAGATATGTCAAAATGTGTATATATAGATATTCAAGTAAGTTGAAAGGCAGTACGTACAATTAAAACTGTAATTCTCTCAAAAAATCTTGTTGTCACCTGGTGTGCAATGATTCTTGGGATAGTCTGGGCCATGAAGGATCCACTCAAACTATTCTTTGTGGCTCAGGAAATGAAGGATGCATTTCAAGGTCGTATTTGAAGGACACTTCGAAATGGGGCAGCCAGATGCAAAATATTAAACCTAGTGGCATAAATAATATTTTATTTTAAGGTATACTTTTGAAGCAAAAAAAAAAATTATAATAATAATTAGTTGTATTAATATTTTGTGTGTGTGCGTGTGTGTTATTTTTGAGGCCACTGTGCAATATGTTCAACATGCAAACAATCTCTTCTGTCAGAAGAAGGGCTGTCTCTTTCAAACAATAAAAAAGACATTCTTGGGCCAGCAGCTACATGTAAGATCTGCCCGGAGTCATTACCCAGGCTATGGCTCATAGACTACATTCACGCAAGAGCCCTCTTGTCATTATCAGTCACTAATTTTATTTCCTTGTTAATTTATTTCCATTAGTGTTGTTGTAACATTCATAATCACGTTAACAACCGAGGTATTAAGTCTTGTTAGCAGAACTGATGAAGGCCAGACTGTTGGGGTCACCATTCATATTTGCACGTCACATTTTTTTTATTTTATTGTTCCATTCTTTGATTTACTTCATCTATAAGCCCTTGAAATTAAGTATCACTTGTCTTGAGTGCTACTTGCTTAAGGTGATAAGATGATTGATCATGTCGTGGTTAATGACTGTCATGCTGATTAGCACCTAGAATCCCTGTAGCAAGTGATTTTAATAATTTAATGGTTGTATTTTACCTACACTCAGTTTACAGCTGCATTTTTGTGAAGAGATATATCATTCTGTCAAATTGTAATGACCTTCTTCGAAGGGCTGTACAACTTTATTGCAGTTTTACTGCAGCAAGGATTTTAGGAAACAGTTTGTGTCTTGTTGATGTGCTATAATGCTGATTTCCAGGGCTGGCTGGCGCAGATGGTGATGAAGGCACATACAGGAGTGAGAACTGAAGGAGGTGTAGGGTGAAATGGTGAGATGGAACAGCAGGTAAGCAAGAAACAGGAATTGACAGGTTCTTTTTAAACAAAAGGTGATGTCGGAGCAAGCAGGTGCTGGCCTTGGTGCCTTCGTCTTTTGACTTCCTTAAAGGTAGTGTCTAAACAGATGGCAGTCTTAACTTGGATGCAAAATGAGGCTGTAACAGTAGAACTTTGAAAGAAAGAGTTTAAGCCTAAAATATATTTTTTCTCAAAGAAACTTAAAGAACCCAACGTCCTTCCTACTCTGCTGAGTTATGTCAATGGCAGCAGACAGGGACAATGAGGCTGTAACAGTAGAACTTTGAAAGAAAGAGTTTAAGCCTAAAATATATTTTTTCTCAAAGAAACTTAAAGAACCCAACGTCCTTCCTACTCTGCTGAGTTATGATGTCAATGGCAGCAGACAGGGACAACTATAAATCCATAATATAATTGTATTGTAATAAAATGAAATATTTGTGTTGTATATGTTTCTCTTAGAACGTTATTTTGATTGCACAGCTGCTTTTGGTGTGAGTCTACAGAGAAAGAAGCATCGGTAACACTTTAGTATATGAACCAATTCTCACTATCAACTAGTTGCTTATTGACATGCCTATTATTAACATATTGCTGTTTAATAGTACTTATAAAGCACATATTCCGCATGACCATATTTTACATCCCTAATCCTACCCAATACCTGAAATACCTGATCTACCTTAATACGTATTAATAAGCAGCCAATAAGGAGTTTATTGAGGCAAAATGTGTATTTAATGGTTTGTTAATAGCGAGAATTGGACCTTAAAATAAAGTGTGACCGAAGCATCTACCAGCAGGGGCTAAATGGGTCAAACTAACTACCAAAACCTTATTCAAGCGAAAAAACAACAACAACAACAACCCTGAGATGAATCATGACATTATAACATGTTATAGTAACAAATTTATCATTAAGTAAGACTCAACAATCAGAAAAATAGCTGAAATGGGAACTGCAAGGAAAGGACTTGACAGCAAAAATAGTGGGTAATTAAGAAAGGAAAGGTAATGAACATCTTTCATACAGGAACTATATCCCATGATTTTGTCCCATGATCACATCCTTTTGTATTGTAAATGATGTAATCAAGTGGAAACAATCTTACGATATGAAACTACTGACTCTACTGAAAAAAAGGTGTAGGATTTACTTGCAACAATTTTTAACTTTTTTTTTTAACAATAAACAATTCACTCCAAAATTGCTAGTCAGAAATAATTACAAAGAAGCGGCATGTAACATATTACATTTAATGTGAAATTTTGAAGTAGTAAGACTGAAATGTTACTTTCTTGTAAAAAGTAGTCAAAAAATGTAATGTCATTGTCGACACATATAAAATACCACAAGTTCATTGCAAATATTCTTGACAGCAAAAATAGTGGGTAAATAAGAAAGGAAAGGTAATGAACATCTTTCATACAGGAACTATATCCCATGATTTTGTCCCATGATCACATCCTTTTGTATTGTAAATGATGTAATCAAGTGGAAACAATCTTACAATATGAAACTACTGACTCTACTGAAAAAAAGGTGTAGGATTTACTTGCAACAATTTTTAACATTTTTTTTTTAACAATAAACAATTTTCACTCCAAAATTGCTAGTCAGAAATAATTACAAAGAAGTGGCATGTAACATATTACATTTAATGTGAAATTCTGAAGTAGTAAGACTGAAATGTTATTTTCTTGTAAAAAGTAGTCAAAAAAATGTAGTCATTGTCGACACATATAAAATACCACAAGTTCATTGCAAATATTAAATATAAGTTGTATGAAAGTATAGGCAGAATGATTCTGTCTTTAGCAATTTATGAGAAGTTAATTCCCTTATGTACCTTTGTCTTTTTCCTGATGTTTTCTAAACACTTATTTTGCAGTTGAGTAGCCTACTTTCTTTACAATTTATATTGTTATTGTAACAGCAATATCTATTGGTGAATCTTCTTTAGTGATTGCAGGTAGATTGTGTAGTACATCATTCATAATTACATTTTACATTACATTTATGCATTTGGCAGATGCTTTTATCCAAAGCGACTTACATTGCATTCACGGCACACATTTACATTTTATCAGTTTTCTGGGAATCAAATCTATTAACTTGGTCATGCTCTGCTGTTTGGCTTGTAGCTTCTACAGAAGCATATACTGTCCAATACAATCCTTTAGCAACCTTGGAGCTAATGGTAGGTCTGTCTTGAAAACTTGATACATTCTCGAAAAACATAAATTTCTCTATGGAGAAAGTTAATGGATTTTAGTGCCAAAAACGCTACTGTTGCACTGTATTCCCAGCTAGACAGCTTATTACAGGCAGTTCTGCCGCAAACCCACGCCATTGGGACAGAAGGTGCTATATCGGGGCGCTCAAACAAAACAACGTTTTGAAAGTGCCAAAGAGAAGTCAGTCTACTTATACAGTAGTTGTCTCTGCACATTAAACTGGAAGAGAATAGATTGAAATATATATTTTAATCTCATGTGACAAGCTTCACCTTTACATGAACTTGGTATGAAGCATCCATCTGTTCTTTGGTGCTTCAGTCCACTGTAAAGGTTCATTTCAGCTAAAAGGGGCATCATGGCC
The DNA here is from genome assembly GCF_001515625.1 of Sinocyclocheilus rhinocerous. Lineage (NCBI taxonomy): Eukaryota > Metazoa > Chordata > Actinopteri > Cypriniformes > Cyprinidae > Sinocyclocheilus > Sinocyclocheilus rhinocerous. The sequence continues at coordinate 297,293 of NW_015653021.1, read as the reverse complement.
TATTACACAACATTACAAGATAAAACAGGCCTGATTGAAATGGTTTAAAGGCTATCATCCCAGAGGCCGCTGGTGGAGAAAAACAGCACAGTAGACAAATAAATCTGACAATTTCAGTGCTACTGTCAGGTGCCTTGGGTCAAATTTACCACCCTGACTACCAGGTCAAGGACATCACAAGAAATTATTTCAGCCACAACACCACAAAACACACTGAAATTTGTTATTATCCTTGCCTCCATGTGCCCCTTTGGGAACTTAAAAAATAATGAGTGGGACACAGTGCAAATGGCGTATCCTGAGAGACGGAGTCGAAATGAGATGCTGCCTCACACATCTTCTGTGGCTGAGGCATCAATGGTCATTCTCTCCTCCAGCATTGTGGATTCATTACATCTCTGCTCTGGGGCCCCTGTGATTGAACCATCCCTCCATTTCTCTTTCTTCCTGCGTGTCCATCGAAGTACCTCACGTAGCTCGTCAGCATTTTCAGCCGCACATTACTATCGTGCAGCACCCTCCCTGGATATGACCCTGCAGCAATGCAACTGCGCTCCACCCAGCCTCCATTTTCTCTAACACCGGTGGACATTCTCGCACACGTGGATGCTGACCTCGCTGTGGTCTCATCAAAGCATGGAATCAGCCTCAATTTAGTTCCATGACCGGAACTCATTCTTGCCATCCACGACTGCCTCTGTGTCATCATGGGTTGAGGAATAACTAGGTCTCTTTCCTCACATGAACAGCTTTTTTTCATCTTCTTAAATATTCCTCTGTACGTTTTTCCACCTTACTGACAAGCCATCAGACCCTTCGGAGGCTAACAATAGATTTGGGACACGAGGATATCAGAGACATTAAAGTACTGGTTCACCTAAAAATGAAAATTCTGTCATCATTTACTCACGCTCGTGTCATTGCAAACCTATATGGCATTCTTTCAGAAGAATATGCATGCAGCTCTTTTCCATATAACAGTTTCATTAATATTACATTTATGCATCTGGCAGGTGCTTTTATCCAAAGCGACTTATGGTACATTTGGATTCAAGGTAGGTCTTTCATGCATTTCCAGGGAATCAGAACCATGTCATTGCTGTTGCTAGCGCCATATAACTTCATTATAGATATAAAGAATTTTCGGCAAATTATATACATTTCAGTTTTTTTTTTTTTTTGTAAATAAAATGTATTTTTAGTGGCATTAAAAAATATATTTTTCAAATGCAATGTAGCATTAATGTACCACCTGCACTAATCTCTACCCTAAATCTAACCGATAGTGTTAACAAAATCAAACATGAGATAAAAACACATTAACTTAAGCAAGCATGCCATTTTAGCATTGCAAGCGCACTTGTGTACCAGGTGAGCTACCAAGCAAGTTTACTACATTTGTAAAGCCATGCATATGGGGGTTATGTGATGCAAACTTCAAAATGTATTAGTTTACTAACCATGCACTATGGTAAAAGAGTTTTGAGATCATTACTTTGTGCAATCATGTTCACAAGATCATGCAAGAAATTGAATGTAAATGTGTCTTTATTAATTAATAATCTGTAGTAGTAGTAGTAGTATTCATTTATCTCTGTAGGGAAATTGCATTTGCAGCATAATCTGCCCTGTAATGAAAATTTGTGTGAACAGGAATAAAAGCAGCTGATGCCATTTTACTAACTCTAGTGTTCATTTCAGCTGGAAACTGCAATAAATTGTACTTCAAAAGAGCCAACTTTGAAAGCTTGAATTTTCTCATTTTATTTAATATATATATATATATATATATATAATCATTTTAACAATTTATTTGAGCCATCTCTACCATATGAGTATCATGACCCTATGCAATGTCACGCTGACCTTGACAAAAATCTATATCAATTGGACAGCTATTAAAAACTGGAGAAAAATGTGCAGAAGCAAGTGTTTCAATCAATATCCAATTGTTTTGCTCACATTGATGGTTGTGACATACTACCTGTCATTTCCTGTTTGCTTTGCTAGGCAGCCATTTTAGAAAAACGTCAGGTGGTTCAATCCAGAGTGTTTATTGATTAAAGCTGGAGGAAATCAGTCCATATGAAAACAAATGGCATTTGATCATTTTCATGTGTGGTAACCTCTGGGTTTTTACTCTTATTTAGTTTGATTGGTAATTCTGTTTAAACCAAGTTGGTCTAAAAAAAGAAAAAAACATTTTGTAATATTGATTGTCAGACAAACACGGTCCAAATGAGAATTGAACTGAATTCCATTCCTGCATTGCGAGCAGATATGATTTACCTCTCTGTAGATGCACAGGCACCAGGATTTGTATCCTCTCTAAAAGGGCAGGTGCAATACCAATCCCATTAGAGTTATTTTTAGAGCTAAATTACACATGATAGTGTCATGTGGCAATAAAAGTGCCTCAAATAAGCTAAAAACAAATTCATAATCTTAAAATTTGCTACATCACACAGGGAAAAAAGGCATTGCACTTTGTATGCCTTTATATGTTGTGCATTATATCACTCATTTAAACTGTATTCATAACTGACCAATATTAATTTTACCTAATTATGGGTTGGATAAAAAAAAATAATAATAATAATGACAGGAAGGATGTATTGAATTGTATTTAAAAGAAATTCAACACAGTCACATAATAAAAGAGTTTCATTAGTCAAACACAACAACATAATTTCATCATTACATTGAAATTACATTGTTTATATATATATATATATATATATATATA
>NW_015653021.1:293750-294486 GCF_001515625.1 Sinocyclocheilus rhinocerous | reverse complement strand
TATATCTCTATCTATACATATACACACACACACACACACACACACACACACACACACACACACATCAATTCAATGGATTCAGGGTGCTTAGAGAGAGAAAGAGCATAAATGTATAAGTGAAAGTCAGCTGTAGATCTGAAATTTCTGAAGATCATGAGATATGTATATTCTATATTCTTTTGTATTAACGGCCACAACCGTGTAAAACTGATCATGAAGAACAAATCTGGAAAACTTTGAAGTGTGTCATCCATTTTCCTTGAGCTATCAAAAAAACAAATCATGTTTCATACAGGAAGTGAAACCGGGGTCGAGTGAATTTACAGATCCCATCCTGGGAGTCATGTCCACCCATCTGATATTTCAAGCTGCACAGCAGCAGAATATGGATTCACTTCACTGCTCTTGTGATTTCCTCTGTGGCGGCACCCTACTCTTCTCCCAGAATTCATTGCACATGGTTTAGCTTTCCTCCCTCTCGCTGTTTCTTGTCCTTCATGTTCAATTTGCTTTGGCCTGCTAATGAAGTCAAGCTTGCTCCGAGTCAAACCGTGCAGCTCAAACGACTCATGCCAAGCTGTTTGGAATTCTGAAGACTTGCAAACACTTCATGCAATAATAAATTGAAGACTTAATGAGGATTTCTATTGAGGCTGTAAATGTGTGCGGATCTTCTTCAAAGCACTGAATCAACACTGATTATGCAATGGAAACCATATCCAGTAATATATATATA
>NW_015653021.1:267737-293394 GCF_001515625.1 Sinocyclocheilus rhinocerous | reverse complement strand
CACCCATCTGATATTTCAAGCTGCACAGCAGCAGAATATGGATTCACTTCACTGCTCTTGTGATTTCCTCTGTGGCGGCACCCTACTCTTCTCCCAGAATTCATTGCACATGGTTTAGCTTTCCTCCCTCTCGCTGTTTCTTGTCCTTCATGTTCAATTTGCTTTGGCCTGCTAATGAAGTCAAGCTTGCTCCGAGTCAAACCGTGCAGCTCAAACGACTCATGCCAAGCTGTTTGGAATTCTGAAGACTTGCAAACACTTCATGCAATAATAAATTGAAGACTTAATGAGGATTTCTATTGAGGCTGTAAATGTGTGCGGATCTTCTTCAAAGCACTGAATCAACACTGATTATGCAATGAAAACCATATCCAGTAAAATATATATATACGGTATGCATGTATGTATGTATGTGATCTGCTCCATTATTTTAAAGTCCAGAAATGCAATTTGACAAGAATTCTAATGACATTATTATTATGTTTGTATTCCAAACCATTGTGGAGATATAATCATGGCGGATGTCAGGAAAACTTGTTTTTGAGAAAATGGTAGGGATGGGATTCGATTCCAGAGTAACTGATTTTGTGTAATAGAGCTAATAATTAATTCACATTTTGGTTGCTCGCTAATAGTGATACAGAGTTAATTTGATTTACACAAACTGGTTCCTAAAGACCACTTGTTTCAATGAATTGGTTATAATAATTTATAGATTAATTATTATAGCTATTGTTAAATATTATAGCCGTTGTTGCACCCTAAAAAGTACATATTTCTCTGTGTCATGGTATGTCGCGCTAAAACATTTGAATAAAGCTATATGTGTGAACACATTGCTGATTGTGAGCTTTTATTCACTTAAGTTAATGTGGTTTGTTGTCACTGTTTCATTCTGTGATCATGCACGTCAACTGACATATACGCTGTCAAAACAGCAATGCGGAATCAATTCAAAGAACCAGGAATCAGAATCAGAGTCGATAAATGGCCTTTAAGAGACTGTGAATAATTCCCTTTGAGCCCCATAAAGAAACCCACGGTGCAGTCTGATACAGAGAGAATGAGTAAGAGAAAGAGAAAAGGTGAAAGACTAAATGAAAACGTAGATTAGAACATTTTCTGAAGATAATGTGAATGGTACTTTCTTGTGCAAAACTCACAACTAGTATAAAGTGCATTAGTACCCACAAAGGGAAGTTTTTTTATTATTATTTAATTTTATACATTTTTCCAAAAGGGATTCTTTAAAAAAAAAAAAAGATGTTTTATTAAAGTTCGGGAGGAGCACGTTCATAACCTAATAATGAGGATTTCTGGATAATTAACCTAATTAACACAAGAGTAGCACAATCAGTAATCAACCTGATTAACAAGATAAGAGGTGTGTATATATACACAGCAGACCTACCTCTGTTCCTTGACAGTTTTCCAGCGTCCCTCCACCACCCCATCTCTGCACTTACAACTATTCCTATCCTAACCTTTAGGGGGGTACTCTGGGTTCGGGCCGAAATTCCGAGCTCGGAGCCCTCCCCTCGGACAGCACGCCAAATACGCATAACCTTTACATCTGTTTATTATATGCAAGTGTGAACTCGTGAATTGGCAGTATATTTGTCTCTCCACAGAAAGTAGCTCCCAAGGGTGCCAAAACATCAAGATTTGAAACCAAGATAATCAAAAAATAAATAAAAAACACTTCAGGCAACCAGACCTCTTACATACTACTACATACTACACATCGACTGGTTTAAAATATTGGCCACACTTTATTTTAAGGTCCAATTCTCGTTATGAACAAATCATTAACTACAACTTTTGTCTTAATTAAAGCTTAATAAGCCATGAACTAAACTAACCACCTCAAATCAAATGGTGAATTATAAAACTATATAAATATAACTTCTTTTTTTTTTACAATTAAAAGAAAATGTATTATAGTTTACATCTATATTAAATGCAATTACTTTTTTTACCCACATACTGTAAGTGCATCTTTGTATGTAATTTCATAATTGCTTCTGTTGTCTTTGAAATATGGTTAATTGTGCTGCAGAATGTGCTGACAAGCATTTATGGTAATGTAGATATATATTTGTAATTGCACATTTGCAATGATGACGTTTAGTTAAGTCCATTAAAATATCACCTTTAAAGTAATATCAAAGTTAAAATTATAATCAAGTACTTCACACGTGCTTTAGTATGCTAGTCAACACATAAAGATAAGTGTACTTATCAAAAGACTTTTCACTTTGTACAAGTGAATTCAGTCATGAAAGTGTACTGTCTTCAAGTACATTTAAGTGGCATTTATTTTATTAAAACGATATTACCTGCAAGTAAAGTTTTAAATATACTTTTATACACTAGAGTATATACAATAGAAGTATACACTAAATATACTTTTATACAAGAGTATGTATGGCAGAGTGTGTTCTTGTGTCCGTTTGTGCTTTTTAAAATTGTTTTTTCTATGTCATTGTTTACTACTTTGATGTGTGTCCCTGTTTTCATTTTTCAATGTTGTGTGCCATAAGTACAGTGTTACGATCTCGAGACACCTACTTTCTCTTCTGTTTCTCAATACAACAACACAGCCTGTGTGGACGGCTTATAGCACAGTTTATGGAACTTTTTTTCACCCATTTTAAGGGAAAGCATATATCTGATCACTGAGGGAAGTAATATCACACCTTCCCCAGCAAACCGCACAGTTTAAAGTATCACTCATGACCTCTGCACAAACGGATCATTTATATGTAAAGTGTACTACTGTATGCTTTAACAGTAGTAGTGATTCCACAATGTCTTCATAACAAAGGTTTGCTGTGGCTGCTGGGTTTATACAGCTAACTGAATGTTTTATTTAAAGTTCATAAAGAAAACACCTGAAAATATATGTATGCAATTAAAGTAAATTGACTTATTGTACCGACTTCAAATTTAATTTCCGTGGCCCATGCTGTGAGATGTTCAGCAGTGGTGTCTGTAATTATTCCTCATCACTTTACAGCCATATTTTCATGCGGGAAGGCTGAAGTTCAGAGAAATCTCTCAGATACTGTACATAGTTCACGTCGGGTTTTGACTGTTTATATTGTATGAGGCCATGCTGTGCTGGGCAATCTTCTCAAAGTCACCCTCAGTCATGTCAGGGCTTGGCTGAACTGAACCGGACTGACGGCCCCCTCCGCGCTACCATGTAATTAAACTGTCTTGTAACGAGATGGCTGCACATTGATGCACACAGAATGCGATGATTAAGGTCTGTGAGACTTTCCACACTGAAGTATGGACAAGACAAACAAGCGATGGTTGTAATTTGGTCTATATCACAAACGCTTCCTTCACAGGATATTGAGTGAGATATAGCCGGTTATTGCTGTTCTGTGTGGCGTACTTAAAACACATACTGTCAAGGGACAGCGAGGTATATCATATTCCACATGGATTACCGCTCAGTCTTTATGATACCGGATCTGTTTTGATGCTATTTATTCCCTTGTGGTGGCAGGGTTGCCATATCAACTGTAGGAAATGATTGCCTTTTAATGAGAGTGACATTTTAGAGTATTTACTGTGCACGGCTTTATATTACAATAAAAATAACATTTGCATTTGCATAGTAGTGTAAAATTAACATTAAACCTTTATTAGTGTGGCCATCATGCAACGCACGTTTAATTGTGTTCTCATGCAGTGTGTTTGAATACAAGCGGCTTGCTCTTTGACTGCAGCCTTGAACTCGTGTGAAGATGAGGAAAATATATCAGTTGAATATCATTCTATTTTTGAGCGCTTTTATTCTATGAAACAGCATTCTATGCAATTACATCTTTCTGGCCAGTAGTTATGAGAGCAGAGATTGTGTGCAATCATTCCACTCTTCTGAATATATATTTGGTACATTGTTACACTCTAAAAAATGCTGGGTTAAATACAACCCAGTGCGTCCCTATTTTACCCAGCACTGGGTTGTATTTAACCCAGCATTTTAGAGTGTACTCATTCTGTATTAAAGGGATAGTTTACCTAAATGAAAATTCTCTCATCATTTGCTCACCCTCATGTAGTTCCAGACCCTTAAGACTTTGGTTAATCTTTGAAACACAAATTACAATATTTTAATAAAACCTGAGTGGTTTTTGACCCTTTTGAAAATGCATTGTAAAATGAATTAAGCAGTTTAATCCAAATCATGTGAAGAGATATAATTGCTTTATATGATGAACAGGTTTAATTTAAGCTTCAATAAAATATCTTAATATGTATTTTGAAGATTAACCAAAGTATTATGGGTTTGGAATGGCATTACGGTGAGTAAATGAAGACAGAATGATCATTTCTGGTGAATTATCTGTATATGGAGACATATATGAATGACTCACTGAATCGCTAAATTAACACATGAAAACAGGGAAGCATGGAATCATGAGTCATTTGCTGTTTCAGAACCAGCATTGCTGTCAACTTTTTTCCCCAATAATGATTATTCAAAGCTAGTGCATTATTATGACATGTGAAATATTTTTCAACAGAAAACGAGTTGCCCAGTATGTGGTTTTATTTTATCATCAAACATAAAACTAATAATTTTTATGTTTGAGTTAGATTTAACATTGTATTGAAACTTTTTGGAATTTAAAATTGAATGAATTCTATTTACAGACATTTCTGTTGCTTCATCTTCATGCTATCTTTTTCATGGAGTTTGTTGCAGTTCATTGGATTGTTTTCTCCACAAAGAATCCAAAAAAAAAAGAGGCAGGCATCTCACTAGGTTTTTGTACAGAGCAGTTTATTTATTTCAACTGTTAACTCATTCTAGTAAAATGAGTAAATAATCCTGATCTAGAGGATTGTGACCTGAATTCTGAAAGGTACGACATGTTCCTTAAATAAGATCTTTTGCTAGTCCTGGAACAACAATCCTATCAAACATACATAATCCTAACCCCAACCCTAACATCTGATTGCTCATAAAGAACATTGTTCCAGCACCAACAATCACGCTGAGCTTTGCCAATATGTTATTATTTTACAATGTGCTCTACTTTTGTGGGATGGTAGGTTTGTAAATGTTTAAAACAAACTTATTTATTACTTACAGACTTTATGTTCTTGGCTCATTCGATTATTACATCTGTATGTTCCCACTGTAAATGTAATGGATAGCTGACAAGGCTGTTTCCTGCAATGCTGTGAAAGATATAACTTGACACACAGTGAAAATGCGTAAGCTGATTCAAGATCTAGCAATTCAGATGAAAACCTACAAAATGTGAAATCTGATTCCCTATTTGGTTCAGAACATGATGCAAAGAAAATGTGCTCTTAGAATATTGATGACAAGCAAATGGTACAGACGATGGGCAAAGGGAATGACTCTGTCATAGTGACATGTTAATTTCATTTATACCAAAGCATGTATGATTTTCATACAGTCATGAAAATAAAAGGAAAATAAAAATAAAAAAGTTAAAGCCAACACATGGAAACAGTTGGCTTAACAAAGGCGATACACTCTTTCAAATGGCACATTAAATGGGCATTTTGTAGAAATTTTCACAGTTTAAATAAACAAAAAACAGATCAGTCACAATGAAAAATAAGTACATCCTTACATTTACATCTATAAGTGGTGCAGATTTAAAACAACAACTGCCAATTTGTCCAGGACTGGACTTCCCAGCAAATTCAGCCCAAGTGCAGACTGTCAGGTGCAAAAATAAAGCTTCCAAGAACCCCAAAATTTCATCAAAGGATCTTCTACTAAGCCTTCCAACTCTTAGTGTCAAAGTGCATGCATCTAACAATCAGAAGGAGATTGCACAAATTTTACCTGCATTGGAGACATGCCAGGAAAAAAGCCTTTGCTGCTGAACATTAAAGCAAGGCTACAGTTTGCCAATGAGCATATAGGCAGAAAAAAGACCTTTTGGAGTAATGTGCTCTGCACAGACAAATCAAAGACGTTTGGCCACGGTAACAGCAAACATGTTTGGCCAACTTTTCAGGAAAAGATCCTTATACCAACTGTGATGGAAATGTTATGGTTTTAGGTTGCTTTGCTGCCTCAGGGACTGAACAGCGTGCATTGATTGATTCAACTATGAATTCTGCATATCACCAAATGCTTGAAGATTATGTGAGGCCATCTGTCCAAAAGTTGAAGTTGAAAGTGGACCTTTCAACAGGATAACAATCCTAAGCATGCTAGCACATCCACCAAAGACTGGCCCAAATAGAAGAAATGGAGAGTTATGGAATGGCCAAGTCAAAGCCCAGATTTGAAATGTTTTGTGGGGAGGGGGGATGAAATGGGCAGTACATACAAGAAAAACCCTCAAACATTTTGCAATGAAAAGAATATTGCAAAAGAATAAGAGTGTTCAAAATATTCTGCTAAAGGGGACAATAGCTACAAAGCTACTGAGCTTATTATTTCCACAGAAGAAACTCACATCTATTGATATTTCTGTTTAATAAATAATGGTAAATGTGAATTCTTCTTGTGGTTTTGTTCAATAATATTGTAGCGTCTGGACCACTCAAACACACAATATATATTTTGTTTTTATATTTAACAAATACTCTGTAACCCCCCCCAGTTAACAAGCCATATGAGGACCCATGAACCCTTCCCCCCGAAACTGAGAGGTCAAGTAAATATCTACAGCGGATCTAAAATATTCATAATTAATTATAACTAGTTATGATTAATTATTCATATTTCCCATGAGCTGATTCGTTACAAATATCATCTTTTTTAGCCACTGTTTCAATGAGGATAAAAGGTTTGCTTGTCCAGATATGTCAAAAACGTCAACAGTGTCCATGGGATGTACTTATTTTTGTAAGCGGAACACAAAAGGAAGAAATGGAATCTGAGAAAGAATGTGGACTGATGCTTCAAAGCTTCAAAAAGAAAACGAAAAAAAGCACCATAAAGGTAGCTTATAACTTTCAGCATTTATATGTTCCAAGTCTTCTGAAGCCTTGAAGTTTAATCTGTTATTGAGTGCAGATCTTCACCTCCACTGCAACCATTTCTTTGAGAAATGGATCATTCTGATTCATGATAAAAATCCCTTCAGTTAACTGGATCAACATCTAAATCAAAGGAATGATTCATTCTCAAATGAAAGTTTGAAACCACTACATCATGAAAGCTTAAATCGTATTCATTATAACTGCGTGAAAAGGCATTCCTGTAGTTTAAACAGAACAAACAAACACTAACAATGCCAAGGTCATGGGTTCAATTCCCAGGGAATGCATGTACTGAAAAAATGTGTACCTTGAATGCAATAAAATTCGCTTTGCATAAAAGTGTCTGCCAAATGCAAAAAAAAAAAAAAAACCGGAAGAAAACAGTTATGCGGGTTTAGTACAACATAAATAGCGACACAATGTTTTCTTTGGCTGAACTATTCTCTTAATTTCTTTTTTAATAGAGCTATTTTCAATTGATTAGGACCCAATTTGTTGAGTGAGTGAAGTAGGTCTTATTCCAAACAGACATTGCTGGTTCATTTTGCTCTTTCTGAGAAACTGGGTCAGTAATGGTAATATGCAAACCTGTTTTCTGTACTCTTCATATCGCTCGGAACATTTAGAAATCCAAGACAAGCTGAAGGATGATAAAACATTTCTCTTTCCCCATGATGGCCTTCAGAGTCAATGGAGTATGAAACCTAAAGTGCATATCCAGCTAAATGCACAGCTAAGCGAATGTAAATGATTTTTAATGAGAGGGTACCACCACACGCCCACATCTCACGTTGTCTTGTTCCTCAGAAGCTCAATTAAACATCTAAATAGGAACAAGCTGTACCAAGGCAGCATTGCGACGCATTGGCTCCTTTCCAAAATGTAGTGAGCTGCCTTTATAGACAGCATTTCAAGGCATCACAGGCTTTCCCCTGTGCCAAACGGATGTCCTTATAAGACACTTCATTCTGACCAAATACTGCGGCAGCATCACATGTATCCTTCTACAGATTAAAAAAGTCCCAAAATGCACTGCAAAAAGGTCAGTGTGAAAAATCTATCCAAGATAGTGAATAAAAGTTAATAAAATGTTGATTGTGAGTGAATGATAAATGTTGAGTGAATGAATAAAATGTTGATTGTGAGTTTAATCGGGGGAAGTCGCACTAATTCCGAGTATGGGTCACCATACTTGGCCACATGTCACGTCACTTTCACTTTCATGTGTATGCTACCAATATGTTTTTTTTTTTAATGTATATTGTTAAATTAATTTATTTTTTGGTTTTGCTCCGTAGGACTGCAACTAAAGATTATTTTTGATAATCAACTAATATGTTAATTATTTCTCTCTCTCTCTCTCTCTCTCTGTGTGTGTGTGTGTGTGTGTATATGCGTGTATGTATATATGTTATTCCACATCATGCTTTATGATGTCCTCCAAATATTATACAAATAATAAAAATCTATAAAAAAAAAAATAGTGCAGAACTTGAATGTAGCCTAGACTAAATGATGTGCATTATGTGCGAAAAGGGAAATATTACATTCTAAAACAAAACAAACAAACAAAAACTGTTAAAATCACTAAATTAAAACTATATAAAAAGTAGCTATTCAATCACCTGAACATGTTATATTAGGCTATATTTATGCCATAGTCCTAGTTACTACTCTCATAAAAATACAGTTACTTGTGTTACATGTACTGTGGCATTTTAAGCCAATATAGAGACAACATAGTCAACATTCCTGCGCTCACTTTCTAGTCTGCGCTGGCTGTGGAAAATGGCAATACTTAAAGAATTGTATAACTTTTACAAATAAGGACATAACCGTAAAATACAAGTTATGCACTGAGGAAAGAGCATTAACCAGCACACACATCTGCCAGAGTGCCTGACAGGTAAGTTAAACATACGCTTAAGAGTTTGTTTGAAGCACATAATATAAAGTATTCTAATGTTTTGGATAACTTGGTTCTTTCCAGCAGTAACTCAGTCTGTGTACTATGCTATTTTTAATTTTTTATTCACTGTAAAGTGAATGGTGGATGTTTTCTGTGCAAACCGTGCAGACATTATTCATCGATAATCAAATTTGTTGTCGATTTTTTTAATTATTATTTTTGACAGTATAATGGTGGTAGCTTAGCATCATGCTAATGTCCAAGTTACTGATATCAGTTGTGAGTCTGAATTTGTATAGTTGCTGCCTGTAGTGTGTTTGAATCATTCACTTGCAAGGTTTCATTTAAAGGGATAGTTCACCCAAAAATGAAAATTTGATGTTTATCTGCTTACCCTCAGGGCATCCAAGATGTAGGTGACTTTGTTTCTTCAGTAGAACACAAAGAAAGATTTTTAACCGTTGAAGTCTGTCAGTCATATAATGGAAGTGAATGGGAATCACGGCTTTGAGAGTCAAAAAAACATACACAAACAAAACCAAATTAAACCCTGCGGCTCGTCACGATACATTGATGTGTAAAGACATGAAACGATCGGTCTGTGCAAGAAACTGAACAGTATTTATATCGTTTTTTACCTCTGATTCACCGCAATGTCCGAACTGTCACCTATCTCTCAAATGGATTATTGACACGCTATCTGCAATCTCAATTAGGAGTGTCAATGGTCCATTTGAGAGATAGGTGGCGGGAATGCATTTATAAGTCTGCGATCTGACGGAAAGCAAGAAGAAGAAGAAGACGTGTCACGCGCCGGCTGTTGAGAACGTGCTCAGAACAGTTCGGACATTGAGGTGAATCAGAGGTAAAAAACGATATAAATAAACTGTTCAGTTTCTTGCACAGACCGATTGTTTCGTGTCTTTACACATCAATGTATCGTCACGAGCCGCAGGGTTTAATTTGGTTTTGTTTGTGTATGTTTTTTGACTTTCAAAGCCGTGATTCCCATTCACTTCCATTATATGACTGACAGACTGCAACGGTTTGAGTTAAAAATCTTCGATTGTGTTCTACTGAAGAAACAAAGTCACCTACATCTCGGATGCCCTGGGGGTAAGCAGATAAACATCACATTTTCATTTTTGGGTAAACTATCCCTTTAAGTTAGGATGCTGACTTAGCAGGTAGTTGGCTTTGTGGATGTCAAGGCAGCTTACAGAGCTGCTGTCTTCTTGTGGGAAAGAGGTGCACAGCCTTAACCTTCAGACACAGGTAGTCTCAAAATCTCAAAACACATGTCTTAAGAACTGCTTATTACTTCCTTTTGACTTGCGGTTGATGAAGTGTGAATTTAAATTTAGATACCTTCTATACAGCACCTTGGTATGTCTTTATTGTTCTGAACGATTTATAGGGGAAGTACAGGGGATAAGAACCACCTCAGCTGTTGTCTTTTGAATGCACAAAAAAAATAAGAAACCTTTGCTCTAATAAGAAGATTTGGATTTGTTTCTAAGCAGGGTTGTTTTTTTGTTGTTATTTAAGGATATTTTCCTCAATGTTTGGCAAGTGGGCTAATCATTAAATTACACAGGAGAGATTTATTTGAACAGAAAACATGATATAACATAAGAATGTTTGAGTTACTAGAACTAATCCGGTGTGTTGAGAGGAACTACAAATGTTTGCAGTTTGATTAATCTCCCATCCTGACTGATGACACCAACCGTGTCAGAACATCGGCAGACTTCTCTTCAGACTCATGGGGAAAAATCAGCAACCAAAACTAATAAAGACTGATGACAAAGTCGCGGCTTCTAGATTCCTAATGGAAACCATCAGTAGTCAGAGAACGAGTTAATCTGGTCGCTGCTTGAACAGCTGTGGCTCACTGAGGTTCACAAATACACCACCTTCATTAGGAGACATGAATCTCTTCAAAGAGAGAGAGATTAAACAGCCATGTTCTCAGGTCTGTTTACAACACAAATTAAAACATAAATTCACAGGATGTGTGTGTGTCACATATATCTCAAGTTCAATCAGGTCTGGACTAGAAATTCTGAAACCTTTTTTTTCTTCTTTCCTCCTGTGAAACTCAAAAGAAATTATTTAAGGAATAATGGATGGCAGGCTGCTGAATTATTGAAAATTAATGCACACCCCAAGGTGAGAATGTGGCCACAACATGATGCAGAATGGCTGTTACACCATGGGTGTGAATTAATTTTCAATAATTCAGTGGTCCTTACATAACAATAGGAACAAAAAAGTTATTGTTTTTGTTGTTTTAACCCATGTTATGTTGTATTTTAATTAATAAGCTTATATGAAACCAAAATTGTAGATACCAGTTCACATTTAATATTCTCAATTTTAATTTTCGTTAATGTTGATGCTGCAGCAAAAACTACTCCCCTTACATGTACAGGGATTAAAGTTCCGTCGCTAAGACGGATTTCCGTCAGTTCATACAGACAGTCACTTGCTTCATTCCTGAATAATTCAGCTGTTCGAACGAATCAATTGAATGAATGATTCAGTGATAAAATCAGTGACTTGCCGCCACCTGCTGGCGGATTTAGTTTACATTTTTAGCGTATTATTTCAGTTATTTGAATCACATTTCTGTATTCAAAATTTTATATTTACAAGCGCTCCTAATTACAAGAAGAAAAAAACTGCTCTTAAACTGGGTGTGTGACAGGTATGGCTGAGGAAAAATTTTCCTCAAATTTGTTTAACCCCTGCAATATAATAAAAGTAGAATAAGACAAATAAGTTATCAATCATATGGAATTAGTATTAATAAATCAATTTGTACTACAGAGGTGGCACAGAAGAACACAAAAGTGGCTTGAAGGTACGATAAAATCAGTGACTTGCCGCCACCTGCTGGCGGATTTAGTTTACATTTTTAGCGTATTATTTCAGTTATTTGAATCACATTTCTGTATTCAAAATTTTATATTTAAAACATTAATCTCCACCTGAATGTATGAATTTAATTGCACTCATGCCACCTGTGAGCCTCATTAAACTTCTGGAAATGTAATGTTTTAAATATAAAATTTTGAATACAGAAATATGATTCAAATAACTGTAATAATACGCTAAAAATTAAGCTAAATCTGCCAGCAGGTGGCGGCAAGTCACTGATTTTATCACTGAATCATTCATTCAATTGATTCGTTCAAACGGCTGAATCATTCAGGAATGAAGCAAGTGACTGTCTGTATGAACTGACGGAAATCCGTAGCGATGGGACTTTAATCCCTGCATATATAAAGTTAAACATTATTTAAGACAAATGAACAGTCAGTAAATAGAAGTAAATTGAGAACAAATTACAAGCTATGGCACAAATAAATAAAGATGCTTCAATGCTTTAAGGTTTGTAGGTGTTTAGGTACAGACATTTAATATTCATCAATTGTAAAATAACATTGCAAAGTCACTATATAAATTAAGATGGGGTTTTTTACATTATTTTGTAGGTGTGAGATATATATACCCTCTCTCTCTCTCTCTCTCTCTCTCTCTCACACACACACACACACACACACACACACACAAGATGGCATTTAAAAATGATTGTCTTTCATTTGCAGTACTTCTTTAAAACTAACTCTTGTCATGCATTTCTTAGTATGTCACATTCATTTAAAAAACCTGATGGAAATTTCCTATTTGCATATTGACTGCCATTTAAGAATCTGCCAAGTTTCTGAGCTGGTGAGGACCAGTACAGACTCAACAGAGCAAACTATAAAAGCAGCACACCCCAATGTGTTTGCACACCCCAATCAATCACTAGCGCTTCCTAACGACATATTCATTAACTTTTCCCAAACATGCGTCTTGATGATGAGCGTGGAAGGCACGTGTTTCTGACGGCAGCTGTGGGGATCTGCAGTCGGCACTTTGTGGATTTATGAGCAGTATTAATTAATCTCTCCTGAGCTGGAACAGATCTTAGACAGGATTGCAGGAATAAGTCAGTCCAACAGATGGGCTTGCATGTATATGTGTTTATGTGAGTATGTGTACCATTATCAAGACTGGAAATTAATATATACGTATGAAGTATCTTGGCCAAAAAGAGTTATGAGGATAGTTCATCCAAAAATGAACACACTGTCATCACTGTCATTTTAAACCTATATTGTTTTATTTATTCTGTGAAACACACACACACACAAACAAAAGTAGCCCATATGACTTTTCCACTACAATTCCATGTTTTTTTCTGAAGCCATGCAATAGCTTTGTTTAAGAAGCAGAACAAAAGTTAAGCCATTATTAATTTTAAATTCATCCATCACTTTTTGGTTTGATTTCAAGTTCATTATAAGTTGTACCTTGATGTTGTGGTGCTGCACAAGCATAAAGCAACACATGGTGAGTCATTCAGAAATAATGGGTTCATTTATAAGGGCTGAATCAGGTGAAATGTCTATTTTTGCACTTGTTCAGGTAATTAGAAGCAATTAGGATCAACCTGATAAAACAACTGTCAAGAAAGGCTAAGAATTATGAAGAAAGATTTTACATATTTTGAAAATCAAAACATTTTTAATTATTTAAAAAGTTTTGCACATTAAGAAAAAAAAAGTACTTTTGAAAAAAAAAAAAAAAAGATGTACACTTACATTAGATGAAGACTCAAGTCATATCAGTAACCTAACAAAAGCAGTTTTGTTACACATGGAGTGGGTATCCTCATGGGGCAGCCATGTTGAAATCACATGACCATGCTGACTACTATTCACATTAGGTGCATTCAACTTCATGCAGTGCTGTGCAGACCAATCGGCAGCTGACTTGAAGCAGTGAATGCCGGTTAGAAATTCTGTCCGACTTGAACCGGCGCCAACGCCACGTCACTGTCACGTGTGGCGCAATATTGATGTGCGCATGCACAGTAAACACTGGTAGGACAATCTGACGGGTAGGATAAAATGTCAGGACACCGGCTGACTCAGCTGGCGCAGCTTTTTCAGAGCGACTGCAGGAGCTGTCAGTTTCACAATTGGCCAATTTCATGACATGACAACAATGGCGTGTGTTTCTAACTGAAAGACGTGATGGCGCTGTATCAAGCAGTATATAAAAAGTGTTTCTGTTGCTCATGAAAACGTTTCTGAAACGTCTGGTTATTTGACAAATATTGCATGTTATTCACTTCATCAGTGATAGAGTATGCAAACACTGTGAGAGCGTCACTACCGGGAGCAGAAAGTGTCCGACTTGACGTCTCCGCCCATCTGCAAGAGGCTACACTCGTCAATCGGTCTGCGCAGCGCTGCATGAAGTCGAACACTCCTTTTATCTCAGTTAACCCCCGATACACTCTTCCTTGTGGAATAAATGCATCATGGATTCCTGAAAACAATGGCATTAGTAACTCATCCTGCATAATCACGTCCAATTTGCTTTTCTGAGCAAATAGATTTATGAAATTTGTGCCATGTTTATACAGGACACACAATATATTGAAATAAATCACTATCACCATATGGCTTTGTGCAATCATCAAATTTAATAATAATAATAAAAAAAACGTTCTTCAGGTCTCAATTTTTCACTGTGTTCATTTACAAGCATACAGCTTATGATATGGTGTTTCAGCGAGTGGCTTGGTAGTGTGAACCGAGCTGCTCTAAAACACACAAGCACTGTATCGTGAACTGCACACATGAATAAAGACAGCGCTGCATGCCGCAGAGTATTGCTTAACTTTGCTGGTGAACCACATAGAAGCTTGCATTGCATAAAAGCTTGATGCTTTAATGTTTGAAAATGAAGACATTTAGATGTAAAAATAGGTAATGTAATCTTACTATTTAGGTAATATAAGTTTTATAATTATAAAACATAATATTTTTTTTACATTATATGAAATACTAAATATGTTTTTAGAATACATTACTATTATTATTATTATAAATTTTTATTTTTATATTCTTATTTAATAAAAATCTAAAATATTTTTGCTTTATGATTAAATTTAATGGGTTAAAACTGTGGGAATGTGGCCTGTAATAACACAGGTGTAAAGATTGTTTAGAATGGTTTACTTTAAAATCTGCAGAGTAAAAATCATTCAACATTTTTTTTCTATGCAAATACATGCCACAACAAAATCACCTGAATCATTCTACAATTTTTTATTCTTTCTAAAAATAGCTATTTGCATAATCTGATGATAATTCCTGTATTTTTCTTGCTGCATATATTTTATAAAATTACCGCAGTGCCAGTGCATATATATACTGTATATATAGTGCAGCTCTGTATGTAGAATAATCCTACAGTTACCACTTAGCAATGCACATAGCAATATGCTAAAATAAACTCTAAACTTTCTGAACTTTAACTGCACAGCAACACCGTGCCATTGTGGCAGCAAGTTTTCTGAAGGCAAGAACTTCTCACAATGTCTTCAGAAAATGTTGAAATCTAGATTTCAATCATATTGTTTTCAGTGTATAATTATATGTGTTACTAGACAGTGTGTGTGTTTTTGTTTCTCCTGAGATTTTAGCACAACAGGAGGTTCACTAAGCTTCTTTATTTGTCAGCAGGAGGCTCTTCAGATTTTGTTTTTGTCTTTTGTAGCAATCCCACAATGATCAAAAATGGTAGTGGAAATGAAATTATGGTGAGCTCTTAAAGAACCCCCCTGCTGGGGGCAGTGGGGAACATGTGTCCAGCTGTCATATCCAGGTGCAGACTGCTTAGTGGGGGTCTCGGGTGGACCTAAAGGTAACCTGCCATGGGATGGGGGGGGAGTAGAAGACTGGTGCAGACAGAACAGCAGGTTACTGCTTTATCTTATCAAAGATTACTGAGCGGTATTACCTTTGCTACGATGCCTCCTCCCTTTTTGTTCTTTTCATCGTGTACTTGAAAGTGTGCCCATTGTAAATGTGTAGATCAGGTTTTCCCAACCGGGGGTTTGTGATGGAACTGCAGAAGATTAGTGAGATTGTAATAGAAATATTAATACAAAATTTAACTGAATAAACACTATAACCTGTGGGATTAATCAAATATGTTAACACCATTGTATTTATTTAAAACTGTTAAGTGATTTTCCTCATTTTGGCATTAAAATTATGTCTACTGGTCTGAATAAGAGCACCACCGAGAGAGAATTAAGTGGAAACAAGGATAGATTTTTTTTAATTGTACCCAAATAAAGGTAGCACAGAAATGGGCAATTCGAGTCCTGGAGGTCCACTGTCCTGCCGGGTTTAGCTCCATCCCTGTTCAAACACAACGGGAAAAAATTTACCAAAGTCTTCAGAAACACTTGAGCATCACAGACATGTGTGTTTGATTAGTGATGGAGCTAAACTTTGCAGGACAGAAGTCCTCCAGGGGCAGAATTGCTTAACCCTGATATAAAATATGGTACATGTGGTAAAAGTAATTGTGTTAAACATATTTAGTTAATGTTATTTTCTGTGGACTATTTTATAATTAAACCCTATTTTATCATTTGCTCCTGTTTCTCTGTGATTTAAACCTGCATTTAAAGTGTTGTCTTCAAAAATGTGCATGTTTTGTCTCCATGTGTGCTCACATATTGCTCCATTTCTTGAAACAAAATATTTTTTTCTTCCGAAGGGCTTGGACATCCATCAGTAGTAACACCTCTCTCGGGGCACGACACTTATTAAAGTTTGACAGCCTCTGATTTGGGTCATATGTGTTTAGCTGACAAAAAGTTTGTGATCCCTGGTGTAGATAATTGCTGTTTTGATGTAATCTGCATTTTCTTTTGCCATACATTTCAGTTTGCCTTAAATATTCATTAGGTGTAGTTGCATGCAAATGACTCAAACTCTTGACACATTCATAAATGATTAAGCTGTATAGTTTCCGCTTATTCTCGATGCAATCAGAAAAGATAGCCAAGCCATTTAAGAGCACTTGTTTATGTTTGCATTTCAGAGATTCAGAACGTCTGGTAATGGGTATTGTGCTGTCTAATTGTTGCATTGCACGACATCAGTCTAAGTGCATATAATTTTTAATATTGATCAACATTACGATGGAGCTGGATACAGTGAAAGAGCACTCTAAGACACCGGCTACTGTTGATCCCTGGATGAAGTCATCTGCGGAAATCGATACGGCAGTCTGATGGAGCCGAGACAAAACCCTGGGCAATTTGCCATTAACTGGGCACAGTTTGAATCGGCTTCCTGTGAACCAAACATGCATTTGTTTGTTTAATTCATCTGTAGGAAAAAGGAATTTAAAAAACAGGTCAGTACAGGTCACAGTTGTGCTGTGAAGATGCAAGGGAAAACTCCTTGCTCTCTCAATTCACAGCTCGCCAACACCAGGTAAGAAACCAATTTCTGTGTCGCCTTGAGCTCTCACAAACACTACCTGGAGTGACTGACCGACCCATTCATTCCAGCTCTGCAAGACAAGAGGGAAAACACACTTTGAAAAGAAATTAGGTTTCTTTCTCGCACTTCCATCCCCACTCAGTTCCTTTTCACAATACTTGTCACACATCCCTTGGCATGTGTCTCGTTTATCACTTGTAATCGAGTTGCAGCTGTGGAGCGATGTACATCTCTCATCATAGGGTCTTTCAGATGTGCCCTGACACAAGAATAATCCAGTATGAATCAATCATGGTACATTTAGAGACGTATTTGGGAGGTAAATATGTTTCAGAGTGCCTGTCTTGAGTCTTTTGGTCGAGCTGTAAGGAGCCAAAGAACAGGAAAGGCAGAAGGAGTTGAGGTATTGTCAATACTGTCTGAACTGTAATGGATTATACCAGGACAAATGGGTTGGACCACAAGGGAAGGGGCGGATCGACATGTCAGCATTACAAGTTGAAGAAGAAGCTTGGTTCAGCCACCAGTGCCAGCTGAAGTTGTATAGCTCCAAAAGAGTGCCTTTACCTTCACTCCTGTGGAACTATTGATTAAAGTCACTCGTTAAGGACTGCATGGGGCCTTCAAGTAGATTCTTTATACTAAAAGTGTGGACAAATGTCCAGACATGTCAAATCACACAGGAAAAAAGAATCAACTCTTAAATCAATTCCTCGAAGAACAACACCTAGTCTGCCCAGGAACCAAGATAGAATCAAATCAGCTTCACAGGGCAAACGGCTAACTCCACTACACGTGCAGTATAGACAGCTGTGTTGATTATAATGGATGTGAGTTAGGGTACATGTAATATTTAACTTTACAAGAATGAAAACTAGGTTGTGACGATGTGAATATGCCTATCCAAAAGATTTATTGTGGACAAACAACTGTCTGGCTTGCATCTTCTTGTCGTTGTAAAGGTCAAAATAGCTGATAAATAGATGTTGTCATTCTTAGCTGTAAAGTTCTCATTTTTCTAGAGCAGGGGTGGCCAACTTCAATCCTGGAGAGCCTTAACCCTTAGACCTTGGTTAGTTTGTTCAGATGTGTTTGATTAGGGTTGGAGAGTGAAACTGGTCCAAGCTGGCTACCTCTGTTCTAGGAGTTGTGCTGACAAAATGAATATTCATAATCTGGAGAGCTTTGTGTTCACACAGAACATTGCAAGCAAACTTTGTTGGCAATGTGGACATCTGAGATGGTTTGAGATCATGTCCAAATGTCGCATAAAAGCAAGAATCCTGAAATGAACCAAATGTTGCCCAGGAGCTGACAAGCAAATGAGAGCTGACAATCTGCAAGCAGTATATGACACTATATTTGCATCTGCTTGACTGCTTTTCTGAGTGACAATCATAGTCGACTAGTAAAAATCAGTAATCATGAAAATCCAACTCCCTACATTTACTTTTCATTTGAGACAAAGTATGGTTAGCAGCTGTTCTATGTCAGTCAGGTTCTGATAACTTCAGAAACACACTCCTCTCACCAGTCAGACTCTGCAGAAGGATGTTTAATTGCAGTTCTCACTTCTTGAGTCTGCCCTTATGACTTCAGTGTGGTCTCTCTATCTAGAGAAGTAGGGCTCTGATCCCCAATAGGAGGCATTTCCAATTATAGTCGATGACCTTTCTTATTTGTATCCTGTTCCCTGGTGTTGAAAGAAGATGATTTGTTGTGACATGATACTAATGATATTCGTCTGCTGACATTCCATGCTGGATGGATGTGATTATGCACTAGCGACTACGATTGTTATTCTCAATTTCAGTCTGATAGTATCAGCACCACGGACAGCAGCTGATAGCGGCAATTGGAGGAATGGACACATGGTCTGTTCATGATAGAGTGGCGGCTGAGGGTGGAGTGGGGTGCGAGAGAACTGATGGGGTCACACTGGGTGTCATCCAGTCACGACATCCATCAGTGGGTGGAGGGAGAAACAGACACACGAGTCCCTCAGCACTTGAAGATTCTTCACTTATATTGCTGTGTCAGTTGTCCCACTCTGCAGGATATTGCTTTATCCAGCACGTCAGCTGTGATTTCCCAAACCACACATTGAAAAAGTCCAGTTTCATGTCAAAAATGTGCCTGGAGTTTTGTGCAAATAACTGTACACCTTAATGTGCTTTGGACTTACAACCTGGTATGTTTAATTAGTTCTCACCACTGTAGTAGTGAATAATATGCAAACTTATTATGGCAAAGTGTTTTTCTTTCGAGTTGGACAAAGTCAACAAGGTATGTTTCAGAGGAGCATATTTCAAAGTTTTTTTTTTTTTTTTAACTAGCCAAACTGGCTGTTTTATTAAACCAATTTAAAGCAGTTTAGTCTTGCATCAGCTTGTTCAATTCCCACGCAGGGATGCACTAGCCATAAGGAACGCCAGGACTTTTCCCAGTGGACTGATCAATTTATGGGCCAGTGACTGTAGTTAAATGCAATCAAATGTATCCTCTGGGATTTGAAAAATGGGCCTCTTTGATTTTATTGCATGTAGCATTTTTGAAGAATATTTTGATTGACTCTTTAATTGTTCTGCCTTTTCATTGTAAAAATGACATCCAGTGTAGTATAAATATAAATGAGTACATCAGGCAATATTTTATATACATATTTTGCTAAATATATCGGTAGGGCTACGGGTTACCCACTGGGGATTGTGATGAGCCAGTATTTGTCCTCAGCCAATTCATACTCTTTGTCCATCTCTGTCACCCAAAGCATGCTGGGAGCTGAACATTTGTGAAAACTATATCATTGTAATTGCAAATCTGATTTAAGTCTACTTGGAAAACCTTCATGAAGTGGTTAAGACCAGTTGTTGTTAGTTGACTTAGTTAACCTCAACAAAGTTGACTTCTATCACTTATTGTGAATTTTTCATTATACAATTAATTTACTCAAATTATTAGTAGCAGTATATACACAACTTCTAGTTTACCTCTACCCCTGCTTATTTTCAACTAATCAAAGCACATCAGAACCTGGCTCAACATGTTTTTTGCATATTGAAGTGCATTAGTCTGTTTTGTGCCAGAGCTGACTAACTAAATGATAAAATGCAATCTCACTGCACATAATAATCTGCAATCAGTGGATGTGTAGTGGGGGATGAATGGACTAATGTTCCTCTAGATAAATTCAAAGTGCAGCAGATTTGTCTATTAACAGCACTGATTGCTCAATGGAGAGAAAGACAAGAGGGTGATGGGATCACATATTGCAAAAGTCCTCTCTTCATTCTTATATATTTTTCCCTGCTGCCCTGAATCAAATTTTTCAACTCTGTCATCACCAAGTCAGTAGAAAAGTCTGTATTTAATTGCTAAAACCATGATCTGCACTCACAAAAATGGTCTTCTTTTAAAGTTTTATTTTACATTTATTACCAGCAAACGTTTCGGCTCAAGGCCTTCTTCTGTGCGTTGAATAATTTTGTCCCTCCACTCACTTTTTAAATCATTAATTATATTGACATCATGATTCATTTGCCAATGTTAAGTCTCTAAAAACATGCATATAGATTCCATTCAAATGCTCGACAATATCTTTTTGTAAATAACACAAATTTTCACATCTACCAGTACATTACATAACACATGATTGCACCCATGGCTATAACATGAATCATAGAGGATCCCATATTTATAACAGTTTCACAATTAAAGAGTTTGATAAATAGACAATCACCAACAATCAAATGCACAAAATAAATATCAAAATGGATAACAATGGAAGGTACAATGAAGGTAAAATAAAACATTAAAAGATATGGTAGAGAAATGAACATTCAATTCACGGGCAACAGTTCTGGTGGACATTCCTGCAGTCAGCATGCCAATTGCATGCTCCCTCAAAACTTACGACATCTGTGGCATTGTGCTGTGTGATAAAACTGCACATTTTAGAGTGGCCGAACATATTGGTTTATGGTAATTTAATTATGCTACAGTTACTACTGGCAGCTGATATAAATAATTGCAATTAATCATAATTAATTGTAATTATTTATACACATTTCCCTTTTGGGATAATTTGCTGCAGTTTCATAAAATAAATAAATAGATTGATGCACCAAAATAAAGTATTAAGTGACAAAAGAGCACGGTGCAAATGGCTTTACTGTATTTAGTTGCTGAAACACTTGATTGAAAATGGTCATAGTGTATTCTGTTTAAATACTTGAAGATAAAATGTTAGCTTGTGTAATGTCCTATTAAAGTCCTTTGAGGAAAAGTGAGTTGTGGGAATTAGGTGGAAATTTGCATTTAAAATACAATGTGTTGAATATTGGCAACAAGGGGAAAAAATAAATAAGAGTTTGGGATTGCAAACCAGGTCTTATTTGAAATCCAGCCATTAAATACTAGAAGACAAATTAAATTATGCTTTTTGTTTGTTTGTTATTGGAGGCATTCAACAACAGACATTCAGCACACCCAGTGTAGGAAAGACTCATTCCTTATTTTTTAACAAAAAAACCTCATAATTTTTATTTTTGTCAATCTAACAAATCACTGACTCAGTGAATCCATCAGAGTGCTTCTTGACATACTCAGTGAAACACAAGTCATTAATTTTGTCATGTCAAACTTTGTCTACTGACTGACTGTTCAAATAACACTGTAATTTCTGCATGTAGTCAAGAATGAATAATTACTGTTTTCACACAGGTTTCATGAGCACTTGCACTATCTGTCATTGGCTGCACAAACACAAACCCCTGCCCTAAACTCTCACCATTTTCTTGTGAAAAAGAAGTGTAATTAATTGTATTGAATGTGCACTTCAATGTGTACTTCGAATTTTTTAAGTATATTTAAAAAGTAAAATAATTGCAGATTGTGTATTATTAAAATGAAAGGCCACTTTAGTGTAATTAGAGTACAATTTTAAAAAGTGCACTTTGTATTCTTGTAAAATGTTTTACTTTAAAGTACATTTTAAATCTTTCATGTTTTAATTATCTTTTGTCAAGCTTTAAATAAGTACACTTATTTTGATGTGTTGACTAACATACTTAAACAAATGTAAAGTACTTGATTATAATTTCAACTATAGTGTTGTTATTTAAAACTATACTTTAAAGTTAATATATTTTACATTTACTAAATTTCAGCTTCATCATTACAAACATACAAATATAATGTGTAATATATCTAAAACATTACATTAAAACATTACATTAAATCATTTAGCAGTTAAGTATAACGTATATTATTTCCGTAATAAATTATCTTATTCACAAAGGTTAATTGAGGCATTTTTGGCACTACTGCACAATGGTTTTAATACACACATTTTTGTCATTTCAGAGCTTGTTAACTTAAATGCACTTTCACTTTCAATAAACGTACGTTAGTTGCCAGGACGCTGAAGGATTCTTCAAAAACTCTCCTTTTATATTCCACAGAGGAAAGAAATCCATACAGGTTAAAGGTGACATGAGAATGAGTGAATAATGACACCAATTTTTCATTTTTGGGTGAACTATCCTTTTAAAAAGCAGTGTCTTTTTAAACTCAATATTACAGCCAGACTCACTGATTGAGGGGAGTACATGTGTCTCTCAGATCAATAGGTCAAAAGCCACTATTAAGAGATGAACGCAGCCTGAGTTATGGATGAACGACAGAGGTCACACCTGGCTTTGATGCAGAGCCTTGCTAATCATGTCACTTCGCCTTTGGTTTCCCTTTAAAAGTCCCTTCAAATTAGTAGATTTACACTCGTCTTTTTGAAATCTCAGATTAATCCAAACTGTAATTAGACTTTGTTGTCGTCTGTTCGTGCTTCAAACAGGCCCTTAATCTCTTATCTCTGGCAGAGTGATTTTATATCACGTCTCGCCTGCATAAATACCCTGTCCCGCAGATGTTTCCTCTGTCATCAATGAAAAGAGGCAATCTACCGTTCCGTTAGCAATATACCACTTACATTCAGTCAGCATCTGCTCTGCAATAAAGAGCAATTGCTCGCATTTCCCTGACATGATAATGCACCTCGCCATCTGCACTAAAACCTTACGGTGAGTCTGCAGAAGTCTGCGTGCCATAAAAAGGCTGGGTAAGAAATCAGTTAGATATATGTTTGTGAATGCATGAGCAGTCTTTTGTACATACACCCACACAAGCTTTCCGAACAAAGCAATGTAAATGGCACGATGAAACGTGATTGCATTGGAATGCTGATGTTTTCTGAAAGGCATGCACAAATATACAAACAAATTAATGTATTTACGCACATACATTTGCAAAGGCCTGTGTACATTTTATTGTCCTCTTTGAATATTGCCGCTGCAGTTCAGTCATGTGTTTAAAGTGTTTTCCAGACATTTTTCCGTGCAAACAATCACAGATCCATAATGAGGAAGAGTCGGGTCAGACAACCACATCCTCACTCGCCCAAGAGTCAACATAAACGCAGAGTGTCAAACCAAAGTACTAGTTGCTTCTGGCAGACCAAGCCATTGCTTCTGCTGATGCCATCTGTGGTCAGAAAAAAAAAACCTCCTGGTCCACAGACCAGTAGGTTAAACCTCTACCGCTACATACACACACACACACACACACACACACACACACTACACAAGGTGACCGTGATTTCACCAAGTACAACATGTTCCTGGATCAACATCCTTGTTGATCCTGGAACAACATTCCTATCAACCAATCAGAATTGAGGGATAACTTTTCAGGAAATATCTGTTTTAGGCTTACAATCAGGGTTAGGTGCTTCTACACCCTTGTTAATTAGCTATCATTTCACACTGTTTTTAGGAATAAATTATGGGTAGGGTTAGGTTTAGGGGTAGGGATTGGGTTAAGTCTATATTTTTGGACAGTTATGTTGATCCAGGATCAACAAAAGATGTTGATCCTGGAACATGTCTTACTTGGCAAAATCACGGCGACCCACTACACAATCCTTCACCTCTCCCTTCCGCCAATCTAGATACAGCCTCACTTATCAAGTGCAACATTGTCAGGTGATGGGAAATTATTGGTCCCTCATCTCTGTTGCGCCTGTAGGGAATGCGATAACATGCCGTCAGACATTTTTTTTCTCATAAGTCCTCTCACTCCAACTCCCTGACTTACACTGACGCTCATTAGCTGAATGTCAGTGCAATTCATATGGGCTTGAGGGGGCGGGGGGTAGGGGGGGCTTGAGCCCCTGCCCTTTTAATCGCAGACGCTATAGTGCCCTTTCGGTCCAGTCAATGGTCCCCCTGACCGCGAATTCTACCGAGGGGGAACTTTGAATGGCCAAGGACCACCTAAGGGGCCATATGATTGACAGGTAAAGCAACCAATCATGTTTCGTTTTATGCCGTGTCATGTTTATGGAAGTGGAAATGTCCCCACAATAACAGTAAATCTCTTGGATGTATTTTAAAGAGTCTATGCCTCAAACTTTACATATTTCACATACTTTTGAAAATCTGAAGGCCTACACTAAACCTAACCAATAGTGTTAACAGAAGCAAACATGTTGCAAACATGACTTAACCATGCCATTTTTGCTTGCTTCGAGCTGAAAGACTTGGCGCTCTTTATCATGAGCAATACTGTACCAGGTGAGCTACCAAGCAAGGGGAGCAGTTGGGGGTTCGGTGCCTTGCTCAAGGGCACCTCAGTCGTCAGTTGAAGGTGGGAGAGAGAGCTGTACATTCACTCCCCCCACCTACAATCCCTGCCGGTACGAGACTCGAACCCGCATCCTTTGGGTTACGAGTCCGACTCTCAAACCATTAGGCCACGACTTCCCCATGCATGTCACTTGATCTTATTTATAAAAGGTAATTAGGTGTTTCCAACATGCGCATAGGCACCTCTTACTTTTGGTAAGAATACACCTGTGCAATAATACCTGTGAATCACTGTGCAGTATACTATATTTGCAGTAACTGCACATATGAAAACTGTGCATAAACTTTTTTTTATTGTTAATTATATGGCATATAGTTGTAATGTCAGATTACTTTCCTTAGGGAATTAATTATTATTAATTAATTCAGGTTTTGAGAGGACTCGAATCTGAAAATTCGGAGTCAACCTGATTAGAACTGATTTCAAATTTGATAGTTTACACTTTATCAACGGTCGTCCAGCGAGATGTTAACGTCCGTGTACATTACTGATTCTGTTCATATTACTTCGTGGCCAACGACACATAAACAAAATGGTAATCTTATTAAATTTGAGCAAGGTAACAAGGATCTAGGCAGAGTTTTAACTTTAAAATTACAACGCAAGACAATGATTCTTTATAAATGAAACAAGAATTTATTGGCTATTCTAGATTACATTAAACTAAGCTAAAACA
>NW_015653021.1:258105-265490 GCF_001515625.1 Sinocyclocheilus rhinocerous | reverse complement strand
AATGATGTTAACGGAGTTCTGAGGAAAGCCCAAAGTTTTAGCAAGATATTCGCTACAGTTCTCTTACTGGCAACCTGAGAAAATCACAAGCAGAGGTTTGTCTTACGTTTACTGCTTAAATGGTTCAGCACCTATTTCAGCGGATAGAAGACCTTGTTTGTACTTGCGTTTGTGATGGCAGCTGCAACGGGGTTTCCTCGTAGCCAGAGGGAATTCCGGAGCTTCTGGTTGGTTGCTGAGATGACGTTTGGGTGACGTTGTTTCTGGGAATGTCCTCGGCGGTGATTGGTTGGTTGCCGGGTTGCGGAGGAGCCTCGAAGTTCTTCTGAGAGAGTCTGCTTTAGCAAGACTTTGCGTTCTGCAGAGTTACGAAGCTTCAACTGAAGTGTTTGAGTTCTTAGATGGTTGATCGCCTGATGGTTCAGCTTGTGAGCACAAGTTAGAGTGCTCTCCACACGGCGACAAGGCCTTGCTCGGGAGAGCAAGTGGCGAAGAGCCTGCGTTCGGGAGAGCAAGCGGTTCACTCGAGTCACTCGAGAGAGTAAGCAGCGAGAAGCACTTGAATCTGTGTTGCAGTGGGGTTTTGACCAGTCCGTCCCTACCTTAACATGAAGCTTCACTTTTATCACATGAGGACACCATCTATAAAAGTTGTGTTAATACTTCTATAAAGTTTCTTAAATGCAAGTATTGTACATACTATTAAAGTTTACTTCATTTCAGCATTCTGCATTTGTCGTGCCCATTCGTTCAAGATTAAACTTCACATATTACACACATTTTAATAACCTTATTTCCTGAAGAGGGTAATAAAACACTGATTAAAGTTGCACCGATTACATGAAACACGTCAAGCATATATAAGACATACAACATATTATTTGTGAATATGGTTGCCCTGTTATGCGCATAAATGATTATCTGTTGAAATTGTCTGTTGTAAGTTTCATGTCCCTTTGTCTGACCGAAGAGAGAGAAAAGGGTGCGTCCTTTTTTTGGAATGCAGGGAGAAAAGGGGAGGTGTCCTGAGGTCATGCCCATGTCACGAGTGTAGGTCTGCCATCCTTCTCGCTGGACATGGAGCTCTTAATCTGTCGCTTTCTGTTTATCGGATTTAGCAATTTACGTGTCAAACGGTCATGGGGTCCAGGAGTGTCTTGTGCTCGAACTTTTCCAGATACCAGGTTCTTTGTTCTGTTGTCTCTTAGATAGTTATTTATGCTGAAACCAGTCTCGTTACTCTGCACTTCTGATCCTCGAGGGGTTTCCTGACAGGGGGAGTGTCTCCTCCCCTGGTGAGTTAGGGTTTAAGCACTGTTTTTATTTGAGTCTCTTGAGACGATAAGCTAGATGGTACAGGATCTGCTGAGACACTTCACTGACCCTGCATGAGTTTTACGACCGCAGATGGAGATCATAGGGTGCTCCTCAGTTTGTCTCAATGGAATGTGATTGTTTCATGTGTGACTCAATAGTGTGAGTGGGTAAGTTTGAAGACAGAGATCCTACATAGTTTAAGTATTTGTATGCATTATTCTGTATCTGGTAGCCTACTGTGCAATGTTATTGTCTAATGCTAATGCACCCACAATACCTATATTACCTTTCTCTAATTATTATTTTTATTTTATCTTTTGCATTTATTATTAGGGCTCTAGCTGAATTCATTGGAGAATAATAGAAACCAGCGTATTTAGTGAACAGCAGTGCTTGCTGCTGCTAAGAGTGCAATTGTTCCAGACGCTGAACTTTGGCTGTGCTGAACAGTCTTTTTGTATACCCATTAATTGCATCCTGTACTTTAAAATGCATGCAGGGCTAATGCATCCATGTCCTGAACTTTGTGGCAAACAATTGAAAATAGCTAGTGTTCAAAGAAGCACCTGCTGAGTTGAACAAAAAATATTTACAGTGTATAAATAATGTGCTCAACTCCAGTAATGTTCTAAAATGGGGCTTCTATATATACAGTCCACAATTAAAATGTGGGATTCATAATGTAATAAACCTGGAAATAAAGTTTTAGGATTTTGAGAAATATTAAAGGACAAAAAAACTAACTCTCAGGCCATCCAAGATGCTTTTGATTCTTCATCAAAACAGATTTGCAGTGAAAGGTGCCGTCAAAATGAGAGTCTAAACAGCTGCTAAAAACATCACAATAATCCACAAGACTCCATCCATCAATAAATGACTTGTGAAGTGAAAAGCTGTGTGTTTGTAAGAAACAAATCCACCATTAAGATGTTTTTAGTCCATAATCCATAATAATGCTTCATACAGTGAAAACGTCCATCCCCCGTTGTACTCTCACATCAAACTCTACCAACATATTTATTTAGAACTGTTTTAGATGGTTTTCACTTGTAAATTATGCTTGATTTGTGCATATTTCTGTCCTAGATATTATGGATAAATGACTTGTATTCTAGACATTTGAAGTTAAAAACTTAATGATGAAATTGTTTATTACAAACACACAGCTTTTCTTTTCACAAGACATTAAGTGATGGACTGGAGCCGTGTAGATTACTTGTCCATTATTGTGATGTTTTTAGCAGCTGTTTGGACTCTGATGGCATGTCACCCATTTACTGCAAAGGATCCATTGGTGAGCAAGTGATGTAATGCTACATTTCTCCAAATCTGTTCTGATGAAGAAACAAACTCATCTACATCTTGGGTGACCGTATGATGAATACAATTTCAGCAAATTTTCATTTCTGGTTGAACTATTGTTTTAAATAAAGTCATATTAAATGAGTGACTATTTAATATTCTGCATTGCTTTATCCTTTGGAAAGAAGCTCAAGATGTACTTTGCTGTCATTAAAGGGGTCATATGATGCGATTTCAAGTTTTCCTTTGAGAGGCGGGGCATAGAGGACCTACAATAATGTACAGTATTTGAAAAATAATGTGTTTTTTGAACATTAAAGCATGTCAACATATTCTGTTACACCAAATACACAAAATAATGATCTTTAAAAAAGCATCATATGACCCCTTTAAAGCAAAATGGGACTTTCCAAATACTGAAACATTCTGAAATTCATGTGCATTTTACAATTCTAAAACAAAAGCATTGGCGTGTAGTTTGAGGTCCGTGCATGTTGTGTTCATGCTTTTTTTTAAATATTGGAATATATGCAACTATAATAGTCCATTGCATGGAACTGGGGAAGAACTGATGACGGCATGGTTTGATCTTTGGCTAAAGGGGAGTTTCCACCCACCTGTAGACATTGAATAATCAAGTCGCTTGTTTATTTTAAAGCCCTGAACTTAAAACAAAAAATCAAACCGAAATCTTATTTATTCGCTTTTCTAATTTTTCTGCTTTCAATGTTAAATCAAAAAACAAATGAATGCAACATACATGCAACCAGGAGGTTCTAACAGTTACCTTTGCAAACCTCTGATTAAAGTGACATCAGACCATTGAATTAACCACAGCAGATGAATGTGGAATTGAAGTAATGTGGTTGAAAGGCTCAGTCAGATAGCCCTCACCGCCTCTGAGACCGCTACATGCAGCAGCGTCGCAGTCAATTGCAGAGCAGTGTACCTCAGATGGCTTGCCCTGAGTGGGTAATGGAGATAAATTAACATCTGTCTCTCCCTAGAAGGCCCTCTGCTCATTCAAACAGAAAGGACTTACAATTTTCTCCTTTCGGTTCCCTTTCATAGCAAAGCAGCGAGTCAGTAATCCGCAACATCATCACAAGCCATCTGTAAGCCACAGATGTCAGTGCTTTTGTGACAATTCAGAGGTGAGGAGACGCACGGTTTTCATATCACAGGAGGAAACGGAGGGGCCTGCTTTTCGCACCACCGGCAGACAATAACCAAACATGCCTAGTAGTGGAACGTGATCATAATATGAAGTATGAGTTTCAGTAAAAAAGCGAAGAAAACACTATATTTCTATGACCACTTATAAACTGACCCTATTTACTTTTCAATGTCAGTCAGTGAATTATTGGTGTTCATTGGTGCACATTGCCTATACATGTACAGTAAGTCGGTCGTCATCACTTAATCACCCTTGTAGCACTCTGAAAAGATGTATGTTGTGATAACGACCGGCTGGCTGTACAATATGTCGTATTATTTTTACATTATGTCTTATTACATGTAAACAAGAAATATCGATTTGAGTTGAAATTATTTTAAAATTTGACGTGTATGCTATCTTAAATGTTCTGCTATGAATTATAAATAAATAAATCTTATGTCCTCTGAGTTTTTTTTTTTGTTTTGTTTTTAGTTTGTGGCCAATCAAAATATATTGGTCAAATATGGTCTTTATAATAAATGATATTTTTACGTTATATAAACGTGTTTGTGTTTGAAAAAAAAAATATATAATATATATATATATATATATACATTTACCATCCAACCTGATAGAACTGGAGAGGATCTGCAAGGAGGAATGGCGGAGGATCCCCAAATCCAGGTGTGAAAACCTTGTTGCATCTTTCCCAAAAAGACTCATGGCTGTATTAGATCAAGAGGGTGCTTCTACTAAATACTGAGCATTTTTCAGTTTTTCTTTTTTAATAAATCTGCAAAGATGTCAACAATTCTGTGTTTTTCTGTCAATATGGGGTGCTGTGTGTACATTAATGAGGAAAAAAAATTAACTTAAATGATTTTAGCAAATGGCTGCAATATAACAAAGAGTGAAAAATTTAAGGGGGTCTGAATACTTTCCGTACCCACTGTATATATAGAATACATTATATATAGAATATATATAATTTGGAAAAATAAAGCTGTACAAATCATTGGCTGTAACATATATTACAAGTATTCTTCAGTTTGTCCAGATGTGCATTCCAGATGTGTAACAATCCAAAATAATCATTAATATTTTTTCCTAACAATGTAGTAATACATAATAAACGTTTTAGATCGCTTTTACTTTTCAACCCCTCCCCACCAACCACCTGTCAGAGAGGACACTGTTCATGATCCAATTAATTCCAGATGGATGAAATCATGTACTGGCCTACATTTTTTTTTTATTTTCTTTCTTTCCTCCTTGAGATTGTACACTCCAAAATGTGTCAGATTATGAAAGTAAAATGGGTTGATTTAACTCAGCTGGGTTAAGACAGCTTAAAGGAATAGTTCACCTAAAAAAAGTAATCATTTACTCACCCTCATGTCATTTCAACCTTATTATTCTCATTCTTTATATAAAAAAGCATGTTAGGCAGAAACCTGCTCTTTTGGAATATAGCATGTAAGTCTCTTTTTTGATTGATAGCTGCCTTCACTATGAACTGTTATTTTATGGAAAAGAGCGACATGGGTTTCTTCAAAAATTCTCTTTTTATTTTTAAAGGGAAAAAAAAATAATACCGTCCAGGTTTGAAACCACGTGAGGACGAGTAAATTATGACAATTTTGTCATCCTTTTTGGGTGAACTATTCCATTAAGTGATATTTCATATCTAGTGCCATTTGGCCCACCTGCACTTAAGTCCAACAGCCTATTCTCACAAGACCTGTTAACACTCACTCTTGGAAAAGTCATTTTGTGATGTTAAAATCAGGTAGCAGTGGTAGATGAGAGCCTTGATTACATCTCGTCTCTACTGTCTGAAAGAGCTGATGAGAAAGTAAGTGGATTTCGAAAGCCCTAAGAGATTGTGATTTGTTGCTAATTACATGAGACCGAGGTAAAGGATCGCTCTCTCTAAACAGGAGAGATGCATTACCCCCTTGAGTGAGTATTTAATTGCCTCCAGCTATTTTACCTGCACTAGACAAAGATGACCATGGAAATTTATTTCAGCAATATTCAGAGAAGCAGTTGATGAGGTTCATAGTGCTGGAGCGAGTCACAGTGACTGATTTTCATAAAACAGATGATTGGATTAAATGATGAATTTCTGATAGAGCAATATATGGGCCTATGCATTGATTTTCCATTCAAGTGTTTAATTAAACAAAAATCTCCAGGGGTCTGATTACTGTACCTGTGACTTGATGCAAAGTGATGGTATACATAAGTAAGTTGTCATTTAGCAAACGATTGCATCCAAAGTGATTTACAATAGCTTTATGATAATTCCACAGTCACATTTTTTCTTGAGAGTATTTATTTGTTTGCTATTTTTGAATTGTAGTTTAAATATAAAAATTTCTAAATAAATAAACAATTAAAATGTCCTAAAAAAAATTATATATATATATATATATGCTTTTGATATATATACAGTAATTTATGAATATGTACATCAATATGAGAACCTCTCTTGGATCCAACATGTGAAAAGAAAGCCAGTGATATAACTGCCTATGTACACAATTATGTTCTTTGTTTAAGTCTTACAAGCTTTGAAAACATTTTTCAAATGTGTTTCTACATCCAAAGTAATTTGATTCAGAATTTTTGTCATCGCATGCTGCTCCAGTTCAAATTACTAAGATCCATGCAGTATATACAGTGTATATATATATATATATATATATATATATATATGGAGCCAGGTTTTTTTTTTTCTTCTCAGCCCTGAATCAATGTGGCAGTTGGCACAAACACTGGTATCCTGCTGTTGGGATAGTTTCTTTACAGTACACTTATTACAGGTTCGGTCCCCCTTGATTAACACCTCTTGAGTCAAGGGAGTTGATCAAGGGCAAACAGGTCATCGTTTATGGTCCTTGTGAAGTTAAAACCTGCAATCTTCCACTTGCTGCCCCTGGGCTCTATCACCACACTCTCACAAAGACATGACACTTCAGCAACTTTTACCTGTGTACACAAAGTCCTCACTGGCAATATTTTCAGCCTGTTTTGGACGATTCAGTTTATCTTTAGTTTTACTTAACCTAGTGTAATTTTAGATTAAGTTCACCCAACTGTACAATAACAAAATCTTAAATTTACAAATAATTTTTAAATAGGATTTATCATCCTATTTCAGTCAAATTCATGACAAACAAAATTCAGTTTGTATATAAATATATTCCAATTTGGTAAGTCCAGTGTCACTGACTTTTTTCCCTCCCGTAGAACACAAAAAGGAGTTATTATCAAAATGTCAAAGCTCTCTTCCCTGTTTTGTGCAATGAAAATGCATAGTGATCATTGGCTTTCAAGTCCAGGTGTAATTTATTGCAAAAATAAATAAATAACAATTACATAATAGATTGGGTCTTGAACCTGGTTCTCTTTGATACTGAACAAAACACTAGAGAAACACGTCTAAAAATATAAAGAACTACTAAATTATAGTTTTTCTTCAGCCATTGTGAGGCAGGATATCCATCAATTTGCACTCGAAAAAATGCCTAATAATCTAACTGACGAACTAAATAACTATATACAGTATATATATATATATATATATATATATATATATAAA
>NW_015653021.1:247440-258082 GCF_001515625.1 Sinocyclocheilus rhinocerous | reverse complement strand
AAAGCTAATACTAATTTTGGTGGTCCTCCAAAACATATTATACTTACTATAAGTATGTTTGAAAGTACATGCCAACTTATTCTATTAATAACCCTAACCATAACCAGTCTACTAATAATATAATTAGAGTTAATTGACGTGTACAGTAGTTACAAAGTTTCTTATCAAAAGAATGTTTAAAGGGGACCATAAAAAAAGTCAACTCATGTAGTTTTGAGAAAAATATTAAAAACTCATAAACTTTTTTTTTTTTTTAAAACCTCTAATCACTAACATAACTGGATAAGCTGAGCTCCGGTATCTGTATCTGAAAATAAACACCAATAAACATGCTCTACTTAACCTAAATTCCTGGATTTCTAACGTCAGGTAAAACAAAGGGAGGTTTTGAAACATCTGTCTACTGATGAGCCCTGGAAAAAAAAAAAAAACAAGATCAAATTTTACAGTGCTTGAACGCATACAGAGTAGGACGAAACCTGTCAAATGAAAGGGTGCGTCTTCAAAGTGATTGTAAGCTGGAAATGTTATTTAGAGGAGCACACTTTGGTGAATAAGAGTGAATAAACGCAGCCAGTGTGAAATGGAGCTAATGCACACAGGGCCGAGAGCAGAGCAGAGACTTCTGTTTAATTAATGATGGAAACAGAGACTCCTACTTCTCAGACAGTTATACCGGCTGAGCCTATGAGGACGAGAGATGGTATTTTTAAACAAGCATTTGCTCTCTATAGGTCATCTAACCGAGAATACATTCATTTCTTCTGCAGCTTTAGGCCTCTAAATATGCATTACCTCAAAAAAAAACCTGATGAACAAACAATTATGTTGCTTGAAACATTATTATTTTGGAGTTTTCTCCCTTTCAGTGCATTAGTTTGTTGACTGGCGTCACAGAACACTGTACCCAAGTATCCCAATATATACAAATTAGCCATGAGAGATGCAGAGATGTGGAAAGTGCAGCCCACCTCAGAATCACTTGTATCAATAAAAGGATAACAGCTCCCCCAGAGGCCAAACATTGATCCTGCCGCCCAGAGGAGCTGAGCATTTTGCACATCCTTCTCATACAGAACAAGTCATAATAAAGAGCCAGCGAAGTGTAACATCCCCCAAAAGCAATAATGCATGCAGTCGAATGTCTGGCGAGGAAAACAACAGACGTTTGACTTAATCTGTCTGAACCCAGAGTTTTAGACCAACGCTTTTGAGAAGACACAAGCATATTCAATATTTCAAACCGATTGGCTGCATGCACGAGCACAAGACGTCTTGACAACAAAGATCCATGTGCTTAATAAATGAATAAGCCTGCAAATTACAACAGAAAGCTTTATGGAAATGAGATTATGGATCTGGTTTTAAGCTTTCGGATCTGAGATGAGACATTTTGATTAGTGATGTGGCCTTTCTTGTGGCCTTAATGAAGGGTTCGTGTAGATGTTAGCTTTTGCTGACAGTTGTTTAAGTTATTAAAGCATAATTCTGGGATATATTAGAGGATTGTGCTCAAAGCTTTATGATCTGGTCTTACAGAAAATCTACGCTTACGCTGTCAACAGGGAGCCGGTGGCAAACAGTGCCACTCTTTCACTCCGTTTCTGTCTGTTGGGTTTAATTTGGC
Source organism: Sinocyclocheilus rhinocerous (assembly GCF_001515625.1). Classification (NCBI taxonomy): domain Eukaryota; kingdom Metazoa; phylum Chordata; class Actinopteri; order Cypriniformes; family Cyprinidae; genus Sinocyclocheilus; species Sinocyclocheilus rhinocerous. The sequence continues at coordinate 256,455 of NW_015653021.1, read as the reverse complement.
ATGAAGATCATACCAGTTCCTTTCGTAAAACCATGAAAGTGTCTGATCGTGTGACTTGATTTAGGTGGATTAATGCAATGCAGTGTCAGTGCTAAACATGAGCTGTGAAGGTTACTCCAGAGAGCTGGATCTCAGAGTGTGTGTTTGCATTTTTGTTGCTCTATTAATGTTTTTTTAATTAGAGCATGATCGTGTTCCTCAAGCAGAGGAAAAAACATCCTGATGCACAGATAGAACCCTCAAGGCCCGCGTCTGTGACTTATTCAGTGTCATTGCGGAGGGGTAGACTGTGCCTGACAAGAGAAATGAGACAGACTTGACAGAGATGAATAAACATAACATGCTGATTTAATACAAAATGAGAGGTCTCGAAACAAGAGTCAGGGAGTACAAGAAGACAGAAAACTTGTTTGATCCATTTAGCCAGTCTAAGATAGTGAAGACGCCAAATAAGTTTTAAAAGACTGAAATGCTTTCTCAAAACTATCTTGAATGTATATAAAATCAGTATATGATCATACTTATAAGCTGAAGCATTATGTAAACTCTCTCATTCCAGATAGCATTAGTTCACACCTCAGTTCACATTCATTTCTATACAAATAAACTTGAATTGAATTGAATTTCTAGCAAATATTGAGTTTAGAACTACAATATAAGGTGGTATTAATGTATTGAATAGTAAATTGTCATTTATTTCAATCTAACTGGATTTAGTCAACAAATATCGGCAATGTGTCATATTTTTAGTTATATTTTCCTATAATTAAATGGGTTTCTGATCATAAGAAACGTGAAACATTTTGTAAAAAAAAAAGTGGTTTCTGACTGAAGAACTAAAAATGAAGCATTTACTAAAATGAGGAAGTCAAAAAACGTATACTTATTCTAAATATTTATAACAATCAATATGCTATTAGATAGTAGGTATTTAATATTCAATTCTATTTAAAATTACGTTTAAAATGTTTATAGTAATATTTACATGAAAAAGAAATCAAGAAGAATTAACTATTTCATACAGTTAACTATTCATTCAGGTAAGTATTTATTACCCAATTATTTGAAGTTTATATAATTATGTTTAAATGGAAATAAAAATCAAGAAGCATTTAATATTTTGTAACAAATAATTGTATTCACATACAACTATTTTGTTTAATGCAGTATTGACTCAATATCAATTAATATTGCAAGAGTTTATATGGTTTTGACTGTAAAAAAAAATGGTTGGTATGGTTTCTGACGGCTAAAAAAGGCTATTTATGCTTATATATACCATAGGCTATTTATGCTTAGGCTATATTTCGCTACTGCAATAAACCTACTGCAGTAGCTTAATTATTTAGTAGTACATTTTTCATATTTATAAACTCAAAGTTATGCATGAGTAGAAAATAACAAGTAAGAACCCTAAACATTGTGTTAAAAAAAAAAAAATCTGGTCTTAACTGGCTTTAGAAAGATTTTGTGTGCTTGGCCAGGCTAGATGAGCATCTAAAACCATTAAGCTAACCGCGGTTTAAGCTGTAGCCTAAGCTTTTTTTTTTTTTTTATCCTCAGGGGAATTTATACAGTAGGTTACAACACGCTTTGTTTCAGTACCATAGCTGGCAGCTAGTTTAATAAAGTTTATAACTGAGTTAATAGCGACTAGGTACATCAGAGTTTTTCTATAAATACATTTACGTAGAAATCGAAATAAAAATGTAGAAATTCGGGATGGTAGGCTACGTTTCTTTATAAATGCATTCTAAAACATCAAACGGCATTTTATTTGAATGAAGTCGGCCGTTAGGTGTGCGCGCAGTTTTTTTATTTTTTTATTTAGGACGAGCCAGAGACGCGCGAGCTGCTTCGAACAGTAACTCACAGCCCGAGACTCCAGCACGCGACGTTCCGCCAGCAACTGCGCATCCTCTCTCTCTGTTTCACACCGCTTCAGTCGAAAGGGAGGGAGAGAGGCGTCTGAGGAGGAATCGTAGGTGAGGTTTGGACCACAGCCGGCGAGGTGGAGGAGGAGGAGATCGCGCGCCTCGTACACATTTGAAGGATGCGCTGCCGCGCGCAACGGCGCGTACTGTAGAGATACAGCGAGCTTGCGGGATTGAGGCGTCAGGGTTTCTTTCTCTATCCATGTTTGGCTTTGTTCAAGAAAACCTGTCACTATCTGACACTCCGTGAGCAAACAGCATCACTTTACGGACGGAAGAAGAGGAAGGCAGGAGTGGGCTGTTTCTCTTCTCGCAAACATCCAGAGTAAGTCGGTCTGATTTCTGCTGAACATGCTGCTTATCAATGCAATTACAGCTGCTCTGAGAGTTTCGTGTGTCCCACCTGAAGCAAGGTGTGCGGTGATGATACACTGTTAAAACCCTGCAAGTGCCGATTTATATCATACTGCATCATCTCTGTATCGGCATAAATGATACTAGGGTTGCGCAGCTGGTACTAAAACGATCAGAAATGGTGGCATGCCTGCACTGTGTACATGCATAGATATTCACCCAGATGTTTGGATTTCTACAGTCATGAAAAATCTGAGAAAAATACATAATTAGTGAGTTCCACATATCCATAAGTCTTTGAAATTAATACACATTTTTAAAAAGTCATGCATTTTTTTAAAGAGAATATACACTGAGATATTGTGAGAGCAGTTTCTACAGTATTATCGTGTAATTATAAAATTCATAGAAATCATTAGTCAAAAGCTGTTTGGAAACCCTAAATAAGTTCACAAACGTGTTTGCACGCACCTATGTTGTGTTGGATAACGTTTTAGCATTGGACTTTCTTTCTTTGCAGCAGTTTTGTTGTGTTGTTACTGTACTCTCGATGTGCTTATAATTGTCAGATGACTGATGATAATGACCTTATTAGTGATTTGTTCACTCTTGGGAGGAATAGATTAGCTGTGATTGGTTTGGTTTTTGTTAGATTTTTTGTCCGTAAAGTTGTCACAGATCAGTCAAATGAAAGGATAGTGAAACTTCCTTTCGGCCCTGTAATATCTTTTTCTCTCTTCGAAGTTATCCCTCGGACTAAAAAATATGTCATGAAAATATCCCATGAGCAAGCTCTGGAAAGTTTTCAGACTGAACTTTACTTTGATGTCAGCTTTCAGTATTTGCCCTTATGTCTCGCTTTCAAAATGAAGACTTTTATGTCCGTTATACTGTTGTTTTGTGATATTTTCTTTGCTTTTTTATATATATTTTGTTGGATTTTTTTTTTTCTTGGTTCACAGGCTTGTTAACAGAAAACTTTCTTTGACAGTTTTGGTCAGGTCTGTCAGTACAGTACAGTAAAATAGTTATGTCAGGTAACTTAAGAGTGATTTTATTTTTTTCTCTTTACACTATGATGCCGTTTATAATTTGCATGGAAACTCTATTCGTAAGTGTCATGCACTGGTTAACATTTTAAACAGCAGGTGTCAACCAAACCTACGGTACTGTGTATTGACATTAACATGAACTGTGTTCACGTAACGCTGATAGTTTTCACAAGACAAAATGACTTCTTAAAGTAAATTACATGTTTTTGATCGCCATGGCCTCCAGCAGTCATCCGATTTTCCTGGAACATATTAAGATCCATAAAGATGTGTCTCCCTTGTACATTCATTTATCTTTTGTTTCACAGTTAAATTAGTGTGTAACACTTTAATGAGGTTGTTTCAGCTTTGCGAGTAAATATGAAATCGGAGCACCCTGCTGTTTTGTGGGTAGCAAGTTGATTAGATTCTCCTTTGCGCACACAGTAGGAACGTAAAAAGGCTTCTTGCGTTCATTGGGTACTTTGATTATAGTACCCGCAGAATTCACATCAGGGCCAGCCAAATACCAGACACTAAAGATCTGAGGGGGAAAGAAACTGTCTGCGTGCATTTTCAGAGTCTGGTGGTTATTATATTAGAGATGGTTTGTTTGCATATTCTTAATACTGCCGCTCTTTGCATTAGAAGATATTAATATCCGTTTCTGTCTCCATTTATTGTCTCTTTCATCTCCTAAGCATTGCAGCAGGGTGCAATTAATGAAATTCAGTGGCACTGCTGTGCTTTTATTTGTGTTTTGTCCACTAAGTTTTAGAGGAATGAAATATTAACAGTGAAAAAGTGAGTAAATTCTTAAAAGACTTTGGTAATAGTCGCAAATGAATTCTGATTAAATTAATGTTGTTTTCACTAATGATTTCATTTGTAAACAATAAAAGCTAGTTATTGTAGTGTATCTTCAGGGATTTTTGGCAAAAAATACTTTGAGTGTAAATGGACGGGATAAGTTTATGTTAGAAGAGTAACTTAGTTTAAGATAGGTAGAATAAACATAAAAGAAATCAGACAAACATGGAATGATGTGGCATGGTGTTATAAACACCCCGGTGTGGCCGCATGTGGTGTTCACCACAGCTCCTGTGCATGGCCCGTTTGAGTAGTTACTTAGCAACACCTCAGACACTCTCCAACTGGGTCAGACCTTCATTCAGGAGACTTAACACCGCAGACACACACTTGCTCACATGACCCGTTCATGTGGAGTCTTCAAAGAGGCTTTTACAGAAACTTCATGTCAGGGTTTCCGTTATTTCTCACATCTCCATGTCTTGTTTTCCATGCCAGTACTTTAAAGCAAATGGAAGTCACTCTTTTCTAAGGAGACAAAAGTAACTCGCAGTGCAAAACATTAAAGATGCGGCATGTGCCATAATGGCACAGACCCTGTTAAGAGCATGGGAAAAAAAAATGTTGTTTTGAAGAAGCTGCGTTTTTACTTGGATCAATATTTCTATCTTTCCCTAAATGCAATATTTTACACTTCTTAAAACTTTGCTTATCTTTGAATCTGGTTTAAATTGGATAAATCTCCCAAAGAAGGAATGAATGTCCAAGGCATATTTCATTTTTAAAAAGGGGAGAAAATGTACAGTAAATTAAGGCCACACACACACACACACACACACACACACATATGAATGCTGTGAACTCCATTACTGCATGTGCTGCGAGTTTAGCGCACGTTTGGGAATGCAATAGCCACCAGTTAGGCTTTATTTTCGCGGCAGATGATTATAGCATTTCACTAGATTTGTAATGAGACGCATTTTTGTGAGCCTGTTTTCACTGAAGCTGGAGTTTTCCTTCAAAATAAAAGCTATACTGCCGTTTCCATCAAAATGAAACTTAAAAGTGCGGTATGCATTGCTGACAGCTAGCGGTTTAAATGCAGTCCAAATTCAAAATATCTCTTTCAAGTGTAGAAATTAGGAAAGAAGTATTGTAATTTCCCTACTGTAGTGTAAAGCAAAAATAATATATCTATGAAATATTCATTTTCATTTATTTTACAGTGCAATTGTTTTACAATATATGGCTATTACTGTCATTGTTGTTATTATTATTATATTCTAATTTGCTTGGCTTCCCAAAACACCAGTTTGAATGTAATTTAGACTGAGACAGTATATCACAAATAAAAAGAGAGTTGAGTTCCCTTTAAAGTTCAGGTACAAGTCAATTCACTTACTTTTTTCTGAATTAAGTTTTCTTAGTTAAGATCATGGGTTGGAGCTCTTAATTTTGAACTCTCAAAGTACATTAGATAGAATAATTTAACTTTAAAATGTACAACATTTTCTCTTTTTTTCCAATTCTTAATTTGTCTTTTTTTTTTAAATATCGCAATAAATAGTGCATCGTGGACTTCATATTGCGATATTATCATATTGTGAGATTTTAATATCGTTTCATCTCTAATATATATATATATATATATATATATATATATAACATTGTACAATAATACTTTCCTGTGTTCCTGTTAGGACATGTTGATACTTCTTTTAAATAAATTCATAAATTCAGTTCAACAAATACTACAGTACCTCAAGATATTCTCACAATTGTACTTACTGTACTTGCAAATATACATTTCAAGCAATGTTTTTTTTTCCACATTACAGTTAATATTTCAGGCTACTGATAATTATGTTTAATTGTCATGAAAATATTCATGCCGTGTAGTATCTGTGAAACGTTATACTATTATAGGTTATTATTGTTAAACAGTGAAAATGTTATAGTAAACCGTTATAGTATAATGTAACAAATTATCTGAATAAAAAAAAAAAATCTGGAATTTTTTTGATGAATTATAAAAATGTAAAGGCTTTACTGTCACTTTTGATCAATGTAATGCACCCGAATGAAAAAAAAAATCCTACCGAAACAAGTTATTCAATATTAATTGTTTATTTATTAAACCGTTTCATGAAATAAATAGCACACTCGCAATCATGGCATTGTTCTGAATATCAGCTTGACTGTGATTACTGCACTCTTGCTTGTGTGATTAGAGTTAGGGTTAGTGCAAACCCTGTCTGCACTATAAATGAGTTAGCATTTATGAAGTGTCATAAGTAAAATGGAGAAATAAAGAGTTTGAGCAGTTTTTTTATCCAAACGGTCTCAAAGCTGATGCAGCTAATGCCCATTACTAATTGCGCTGTACTGTTAACACCCACATTCATCCTACTTCTGTGTATTTCAGCCAAACACATAACAGCCACACAATTTGGTAACAAACAGGCGCAGATGATTGCATGTACTGCATAATAATAAGCTGAAGAAAAACTGTTTACTTATGCACTGGATGACTGCAAATAAAAACATGAGTTTTAACAGTGAAATATCTGTAAATAGATTCAATGGAGTACTTCTGCCATCATTAGTGTGTGTTTTGCTGAAAAGAAAAAAAAAAACTTTCCTTTTGGTCTGTGCTTGTAATAAGGGATACAGTTCTTGTACTTGCCTAAGTTCACTCACTATTTGACACGGAAGCACATGCATTCAAAACACACTGGACGCATACTACTGTAATTGCGCTAAGGCAATATATGCTTTTTGCGCAATTAAACGTGAGGTCAGATGTGCCCATCTCCTCTGGGGTTCAGAGCCGCTACTGAAAACCATGCACTTTGATGTAAATTACTCTAAAATGGTATTCGACTCATTTCAGCCTGTATCTCTGAGAGGGTTTATAGAGAGGCTGCATAGCTATTAGTATGAGAAAATTTGCCTTTCTGGCCTCGACTCCGTCTTGGTAGGTTGAGTGGTGTGCATGGGCATCACTTCTTATTAAAATGTGGTGGGGACAGTGTTGAAGCTGTTTGGAAGCTGTTCTGGTTGTGATGTTGTTACATGAATTTAGTAGCTCATGAATATTAAAGGAATAGTCCCCCAACAAATAACAATTCGCTGAAAATTTTCTCACTTTCAGGCCATCTAAGATGAGTAGATGAGTTTGTTTCTTCATCGGAACAGATTTGGAGAAATCCAATGGATCCTCTGCAGTGAATGGGTGCCGTCAGAATGAGAGTCCAAACAGATCAAAACAATTCTAAACCGAATATGCCGGTGGATTTTGATGTCAGAGGACGACAGGGGATGGACTTTTTAACTGAAGAAAGTGTTGTAATAGATTATGGTCGGTTTAAAGTTAAAACACCTTAAAGGATTTGGTTCTCACAAAGGTTTATAGGATGTTCATTTATGGACTAGAGTCATGTGGATTATTGTAATGTTTCTTATCAGCTGTTTGGACTCTCGTTCTGATGGCACCCATTCACTGCATGAGCAAATGATGTAATGGTAAATTTCTCCAAATCTGTTGCGATGAAGAAATACAATTTCCTACATTTTGGATGGCCTGAGGGTAAATTTTCATCAAATGTTCTATTTTTTGGTGAACTACATGCCTTTAATTTGCCCATACTTAAATATTTTAATATGATAATTTACAGTTTAAATACATAAATAATACATGTGAAATTAGATCAGGCCTGTGATACAGTACAAATCTGAATTGTAAACTGAAGGAAACAATTGATAATATCATGATAGCTAAATGTACAAAATCATCGAAACAGTTTAATTGCACATTGAGTGGCTTGTTTCACAATAAAACTCAGTTGTCAGATATTCAAGTGCTCCAACTGAATTTATGATACATTTTATTTTGAGATTTGCAAATCATTGTATATGTCAGCTTGAGGATATCAAGGTGATTAATTGGTTGTTTGGGGACACAAGGGATTCTACATCTAAGCCGTCTTAATATGTTTTTGTTTTAATAAACTGAAACTGTCAGTGGATGTACAGTATATCATGAGTGGGGATTAAAATGACGGATTCAAGTGCCGGATTGCCACTCATTTTAATATCCACTAACAAAATGAAAACTCCTGTTCATCAGTTGGGCATGCTTCTGTATTAGAAACATCCCTGCCGTGAGCTATTAAAAAAAAAGAGACCAAATCGGCCATGACAAAGAGTAGTGGAGACATGTCCCTACCCTGAATGACGCCTGTGGTGATAAGCTATACTGTTTTCTATATTTAAAAATGTAATTTTGAACATATCCCTACAGACAAAGTCTATTAAAGTAAGTTTATTAATGTAATATCAGCTCACTGTATATGCCTTAAAGTTCATACAGCAGTTTAATTTAGATTTTAATTTTCATCACAGTTTGACATGGTCTGATGTCTCCATCTACACTTTTTTAATCCAGATTTACAGTATATAAAACATAATGGATTTGTACCAAAATATAATAGAATTCAAATTGTGTGTAGTCACATGGGTGAGTCAGAGCTAGCTTTGTCAAAAGCACTTACACTTTGGCACAAAGTTGATACTACTAAAAAAAAAGTAATATACCAGTGTTACAATGCCAGATATCATAAAAGTTGTTACCCAGCAGCTTTCCAGTGCTCATATGTGTATGCGGGTGAGTGCTTTGTGAATAGTACTTGTACCTTGTGGTGACGTGGCTCTGCATGTGACAAATGGTCAACTCCACTTCTTGGTCAAAATGTTGTATTAAATGTAATAATTTTTTTTTGAGAATGGTCTTTGTAAATTGTAAACAGATGGGATAAAATATCTTACATTGGGTGTTACCTGATAAACCTGTCACTCTCTACACTGTTGTGAGTTACCCCAAGTCC
>NW_015653021.1:245148-247345 GCF_001515625.1 Sinocyclocheilus rhinocerous | reverse complement strand
CAGTGCGCTCCAGGAGCGGTGCGTCTGCAGCAGTGCTGCGATCGTTTCCGCACGGAATCTATTTCTGCTGTGCTATACGCGCTGAATTAAAGTGACAGCGCATTATTCGCGGTAAAAATTAACATGGATGTACACGGACATTTAGTAATTACACCATAAATGCATATAATTACAGTCTACTGTTTCACAGTCAACACATGGCTTTTTGGCTAGATTTAAAACAAGGAAAAGTGCACTTTTAGATAAACAAGGCAATAATAGATGGCACTCGTGGTGGTAGTTAAACAAATAAGTTATATTTATTGAGTTTAAACGTGAATATGTCTATGAAAGATTGGATTACTGTATTGTGATAAACGAGAATCACAATGCACCGTCTCAACATGTTCAGTGTGAGGGAGTGAAATAAATCTGACTGTAACACATAATCAAAGCATTCAATTTACAATACTGTGCTGGACAGCCATTTATCAGCTCCCACAGTTTGTGTCTTAGTTATGTCGGCATGAAGTCACACAGCATAATGAAATAATCCACCATGCAAATTATCTCTTTACAACAGTGGTCGCTAATTAAATGAAATCAACCAGATTAAGTCATGCCTTGTAGGGATACTTTTCACTTTTATCTGGACCGGAGCAGATTTAATTCTCTGCATCAGCGTCCAGTAACTGAGCCTTTTTACCAGCAGCTGAAGTTGTTTCAGCTGCACAGCAGCAGTGTGACTGAACACGGGCCTGACAGTGACTCCAGGTGTACGAGTGAATCATACCAATGAGAATCTGTTCTGGTCTGTTATTAGAGAACCCAGAAACCAGGAGTGAAGGACAAATGATTAGGTCACATAGGAAACAAAGAACAGAGCGGTTTGAAGGGCAGACACTGTCCAGTTAAATGAATGAAGCCACTTGACTACTACAAGTCAAAGTGAAATGCATTATTGTGGCTCAGTTCACCCCTACTGTTATACATTATAACTACACTATTTGCATCCAAAAAGCATCTTTCTTTGTTGATGGCCATTCAAAAGTAACTGTAAGAAAGTTTCTGCAAAAAAACATAAATCATAAATATTTTACAGTATATGTTAGGGCTGAACGATCATAAAATCGCGATTTGAGCATGCGCGATTTCTAAATCGCTTTACAGCACGATTTTCCGCTCCCCCGACCTCCCGCAGTATGCTATCCGAACCAATCAGAATGCAGCGCGCCTAAATGGAGCACGAGAACAGAACAGACCGGGCGGGCATACAAACGTAATGCCAGGTTCACACACTCCGTCTGTGGTGCGTATTTTTTCCACGCCCATGTCAACGGATCGGAGCATTCACACTGCACGCGATTGCGGTCTGGCAGTGCGCTCCAGGAGCGGTGCGTCTGCAGCAGTGCTGCGATCGTTTCCGCACGGAATCTATTTCTGCTGTGCTGCACGTGCTGAATTAAAGTGACAGCGCATTATTCGCGGTAAAAAATAACATGGATTGGCACGGAAATTTAGTAATTACACCATAAATGCATATAATTAATGTCTACTGTTTCACAGTCAACACATGGCTTTTTGGCTAGATTTAAAACAAGGAAAAGTGCACTTTTAGATAAGCAAGGCAATAATAGATGGCACTCGTGGTGGTAGTTAAACAGTTATATTTATTGAGTTTAAACGTGAAAATGTCTATGAAAGATTGTATTACTGTACTGTGATAAAAGAGAATCACAATGCTGAAAAAGCATTTTCAGAAACAACGTTTGGATTTGAAATCAAAATAATGGATACATGTTGTGTTTGTGGTAAACAGCCGCGGATCAGGAGCGGACTGCAAACGCGTCCTGTGCGAAAGCAATATGAGTCCGTGCTGCTTCTGCACCGCATACACATACTGTATACGCACTGCAGGCAGAGTGCGTGTGAACTTGGAGCAAAAAATCTAGTTCAACATCTGAGGCAACGCCACAAAGAGCTCTATGACCAATGCATGGCAAAAAAAAAATCCCTGGACACGGGATTTTTTTTTTCTTTCTGCCATATATGTCTATTCTAGAGACATTTTACAGCTTTTTGATAAAGCTCTAATTGGTTTTCTTTTGGAAATATGTTTCAAATTCACACTGAATGCATTAATGACTGTAGCATGTCTGTGTGTGTCAAAATCGTGATTAAAATCGAAATCGCAAAATTGATCAAAGAAATCGCAATA
>NW_015653021.1:239465-244784 GCF_001515625.1 Sinocyclocheilus rhinocerous | reverse complement strand
ATGCAACGCAGCGCGTAAAAAGAAAGTATAAGTCATTATAATCAGTAATTATGTCCCCACTAGATGCAACAAATGCCTAGTTTATAATGGGTTTTATTTGTTTTGTCTCGTCGCGCCAGGACACGGCATCACAGTATGGTAAGGGGCGTAACATTTCCGTCACACGCTTGAGGAATTCGGCCAATCACAATGCACTAAATAGCTGGCCAATCAGAGCACACCTCACTTTTCAGAACGCTGAGCTTTGAAAAAATCGACTCGTTTCAGAAAGGCGGGGCATAGAGGAGAAACAATAATGTACAGTATGTAGAAAATAATGTGTTTTTTGAACCTTAAACCGCATAAACACATTTCATTACACCAATTACACAAAATAATGTTCTTTTTTAGCAACGTCATATGACCCCTTTAACATATTATGACAGTGTATCGTGTCATATACTGTTATAAAATTACTCATACAGTGACATAAGTTTTTGGTCATACCGCCCACCCAACCTAAAGGTTACTGAGATGAACCAGCGGTCCAGAGATCAGGGCTAATTGAAAGTGACAGATGCACTGTGAGGCTTGAGGAAACTGTGTCAACACGCAGAGGGAAAACCAGCAGCGTTTTCCTGAGATAAGATAATAGGACCTGGAGGGCTTTTCACTGACTGAGAAATGCAACTAATAAAATGAAAATGGACAAGAATGTCTGCAGGATTTCTTGCAGCAGGAGCCTTAAGTAAAGATCTTAAAAGTAATGTTCCGGGCAGTTGCTTATGCTGTTGTTTATAATCCACGCATTAGGTGTATATTCTGATTCATGAAATAATTTAATATCTGCTCATGCATTTGAGAGATCATCTAACCTCGGTGATATGTCATTTAAAACGTGTTCTTAGTTTTACAGTGCTGGTAATATATTTGAATATATTGTGAGATATATTGATATATTGTGAAAGAACTGAAGAGTCTTATAATGGCTAAGAGTAGATTAAGTCTGTCGGTGTTGCAGTAGGTTTTAGTCTGTCTGTGCCTGGTTAGTAGACTCGATTTTATTTGTCTAGACAGACTGCATTGTAGTATTTGTGAGTGTACGCCTATGCAAATAAAGTCATCTTTTAGTAGATGTATGCAATTAAAATACCGTCTTTCTCTTGCTGGGAAATGGAACAACAATATTGATGACTCATCTTGGACGCATTAAGATGCTTAGCCAATAGAACATTCAGTAGAATGATACAGTACAGAGTTATACATTCAACCCGCCACTGACCTGATGCTTCAACAGTCAGAAGACGGTAGCTCAGAGCTACAAACTCCCGAACAAATAATTAGACAGCTTGTCATTCAGACACATCGACTCTTTCCTGATGATGACCACAGGCCTCTTCATCAGAGCTGTCACTCTCAGTTCTTGACACAAATATATATGACCTTATTTCAAAATATTGTTTCCCTATCTGATTCTTGTAGGTCTGCATGCCTTGGTGATTGCATCAATAATTGAATTCTGAATTTTTATTTATTTTTTTTATCACAAAAGGGATAGCACAAAAAGGACTGAAATTATGTTTGTTTGCCTATTTTATGTGGGGGTTTTTATTGTCTTCACTGAGTAAATCTTCATTTTTGGATTATGGTTTGGCTTAGCAGCCTACATGTGCTGTGTGCCTGTGTTTGAAGACATCTTGACCTTGTCAAGATGCTGTAAGTGTGTCTATTCTTGTATAGTAGCTTTTCAGTTCTTTTGGTTCTTTTTGTCTTGCTTGCTCGTTTTGAAGATGCTCATTATATGATAAAAATGGAGAATAACTTAGATTTAGAGTTCTCTGACTCAAGTCTTTGACTGAGAATCAATCATTTTAGATTTTTTTCTTAGACCAGACAAGTTCATGGCATATCTGATGATAAATGAATGTCTCCATGCCTACATATGTGGTCATCAGGGGTTGAGTATAGATGGGAAAGGGTAGATGTGTATATTATTTGCGGTTGGTGGCTGGTTCAATTTAAGTGTATTCTGTGCTTTTAACTGGTAGGTTACTAGACTTGATAGTCTTTCTGTTGTAGATAGTTGTGAAAACAGCGATTCTCAAGCTTGTTCATGGTCCAGATTGAGAAACACTAATCTAACACTCTACACAGGTGTTAGTGATTCCTCAAAGTGCATGGTTTTATTTTGTTCTGCTTTTTATTGCCATAAAATTGGATGTCACTTAGCCAATGGTCAAAATGGTTTATTAATCTGCTAGAATTGTTGGCTTGCTTCTTCCATAAAGCATTTAGTGAATAAGACATTGAGAAATAAAGTCAAATTGTGTTAAAGGGTTAGTTCACCCAAAAATGAAAATTAGCCCATACATTACTCACCCTCAAGTCATCCTAGGTGTATATGACTTTCTTCTTTCAGACGAATCCAGTCGGGAGTTATATTAAAAATTGTCTTTGATCTTTCAAGCTGTTTTATGGCACTCAGCGGGTGTTGCATGCTTCAGTCCAAAACAAGTTAAATAAAAAGCGCCCATCCATAAAAAAAAGTGTCTCACACAGCTCCGGGGGGGTGAACAAAGGCCTTCTGTAGCGAATCGATGCATTTTTGTAAGAAAAATATCCATATTCAAAACGTAATAATCACTTTAATGTAGCTTGCGCTCACTGTTGTAAAGGGAAGCATTTCCGGGGGCGGATGACGTATGGAGGTCGGATTTGCGTTAGACTTTCCGCGATAGACGGTGCTGACGGTGATACCGGTGTTAAGCCGCAACACCGGTTACATCACTTGCCCACCGCGTCACCGACCCCCACCGTCGTTTTGATTTTTTATAGTAATAAAAATAATTTAGTTCAGTAAAAGAACAGACACTACAATTAAAAAATGAACGTGGCTGCTCCATGCAGCGTGCCGAATGACAGTTGCATCACAGATCAGATTTTATTTCTCCAGTGAGGAGCAGACAAGAAGAGTGGGGTGAGACAAACAAGACGATCGCGGATGAATTAGTTTCGAAACGAAATGCAAAAGCACCTGTTTGGCAGAAGAATGTCGGAGGATTTCGATATAAGCCAAGAGGAGACTGGTTTTCCTTTGCTAAAGTAAGGAAACTTTGCTTCCTTTGCTCCTGTTAACAAACGTTGGTTTTCACGACACTCACTGGCGCATGCACATCGCTGACCTCAGAGGTCATCTGCCCGGAAATGCTTCCCTTTACAACAGTGAGCGCAAGCTACATTAAAGTGATTATAATGTTTTGAATATGGATATTTTTCTTACAAAAACGCTTTGATTCGCTACAGAAGGCCTTTGTTCACCCCCCGGAGCCATGTGAGACACTTTTTATTTTAATGGATGGGCGCTTTTTATTTAACTTGTTTTGGACTGAAGCATGCAACACCCGCTGAGTGCCATGAAACAGCTTGAAAGATCAAAGACAATTTTTAATATAACTCCCAACTGGATTCGTCTGAAAGAAGAAAGTCATATACTCCTAGGATGACTTGAGGGTAAGTAATTTTGGGCTAATTTTCATTTTTGGGTGAACTAACCCTTTAATGTTTAAATCTTAATTACAGTTCAAGTCAAAAATTCTGTGTAGAATTTAGTTCATTGTGTTTTTTTATGTTCATTTATTGGTTGAGTTCTTGACACTTGACTAAGGTAGAGTATACCACAAGACTACTTGTGAAAGTAAAAATTCTTACATTTCATATAAAGCACCTATAACATCTTCTACAAATGATTTAACAAAGATTACTAAAATATATAGAGAGTCAACAGATGTTATTAAGCGCTCTGAACCAGAAGGAAGCTCCCAGTGCTCCCTGAGAGCACAATTTTTATGATTATTTTAGAGTAAGGCTTTAAAGGTAAACAAAGAGGATTTTTGACTTGCCTGGAAAGTAGGCTAACTTTTAAACACACATCTATACTGCAAACTCTAAGTATAAGAGGCACTCTAAGGTCTAAACTAACCTCTCTAACCATTCACATGGGAAACTGCATTGAAAAGTCACTCCATCTTCTGTCGCAAACAGTTATTTCCAGGCAGAAGATGCCACGGAGGGGAGGTGAACCTGGTCGCTTGCCCAGAAATGCAGTTCACTTTCTGACCTAATGATATTTGGCTCAGACTGGTACATCTGCAGTATCAGAGTCTCATGGCTTCAGCATATGTTGGCTTATTGTATGGACAATCCCAAAGAGGATTCTGTTTTGGGCTTGTTGATTCATGTTTGTTTTCTTATCGGATAAAATGATCCGACTCAGTTGAGCACACACATTTTTTATTCACATTTTTAGAATTTATGTTATATTATTTATCGTTATTCTATGTGATATCCCAAAATGCCCATAAAAAGGTGGATGGAAACACCTGTTGTAACATCTGTATCAAAATATGCAATGTAGTTAATAGTACATTTTTCAAATTTTCAAATCAAGGTGAATGCTGTTTGCATCATATTTTACTCATATAATCTGATGTGATTTGAGTGAAACTGCATATTTATTGAGAAAAATGTAGGGCAGGCCTTAATTGTATTTGTCAAGAATTGATTGGATTGTGAAAAATGGTATACCAGAATGAAGGCAGGTGGTTTGAGGGGAGGGATTAAAATGTGGGATTCAGAATCATTCAAACAGGAGGTCAAAGTTTATCTAATCGGCAGTTAACCCCTGCTTGTAGATGACTTAATTTCCCCATTATGCCAGCAAAGAAAAGCTGTTTCTCCATTTATGCTGTGAAAACAGTGCTTCTCAACCTTGTTTGTGTACCAGAATTCAGAAACACTAATCTGACACACTTGCATATGTGTTAGTGACTCCTCAAAGTGCATGATTTTATTTTGTTCTGCTTTTCATTGCCCCAAAATTGGATGTCACTAAGCCAATGGTTAAAAATACAAAAATCGTCCATTTCTTTTCTGAAATGATGCCTTTGGCTACATAGATGTTTCTTGATCTGCTAGAATTGTTAGTTTGATGAACGAGATATTGAGAGCTTAACGTTTATCTGATTGGCTCTGGAGTATAATATGTACTAGGGTTGGGCGATGTCTACCAAATTGGCATCGGACGATGTCTACAGTGAAACATTGTGATGGACGATGACATCGGGGGGCGGGGTTAGGGTGTGTGCCCGAAGCGTGAATCCGTATGCAGAAAGGCACGGAAAACAAATAACGCGTTCTACAGAGCCACTAAAGGGACATGGTTAGGCGCTTGCTAGCGGTAAACTGTTACGTTACAGTACATGAAAGTTCACTTACCACATACACAGAGTAAGGAGAAATGTCTGATAGGACGATGGCGAATGATTTGCAGATCCTGAGCAC
>NW_015653021.1:230594-237048 GCF_001515625.1 Sinocyclocheilus rhinocerous | reverse complement strand
CGTATGCAGAAAGGCATGGAAAACAAATAACGCGTTCTACGGAGCCACTAAAGGGACATGGTTAGCCGCTTGCTAGCGGTAAACTGTTACGTTACAGTACATGAAAGTTCACTTACCACATACACAGAGTAAGGAGAGATGACTGATAGGACAATGGCGAATGATTTGCAGATACTGAGAACCACTGACAAATATCTAATCTTGTAAAATGTGTGGTAGGTACTGCCGCTCCGTAGTATAGACTCCGTGTGATCGCGAATCTTGAAAGTGAAAGTGAAAATAAAATGAGTGCTCGCATTAGAAGCGGTTTCAATGCCCTGCATATTAGTAGCGGCTCCCTGATGGACGCAATTTAAATACAGTATAATTACCCAACGATATAATTGCGAGAGAAAGTATTGAAATATTTTTTTATCCTCCCATCTCGTAGGCTATTTATTCCCTTTAGGGGTTCCGTAGTACACTTAATTTCCTGTCCGAACACGGACTTGGAATGCGGGAAGGGGGGTTTGGGGGGACAGATCACGATTAGAGCCCGGCCGATATATCGTTTAGCCGATATTATCGGCCGATATGAGCCTGTCGCCGATATATCGGTATCGCCGAATATGCCGCCGATACGCCACCGATATGAACATTTTTTATACAGAGCATAATGCAGATAAAATGCTTGAAGTGGTGTAATTACTTAGTTTGTCCAGCAGAGCTCCATTGTTTGCTACTGGCGACCTGGATGAAACGCTTTAAAGCTTAAGTCTATGGAAAACCATTGAAACTTTGAACGGCCATATCTCCGTAACGGCGTGGTGGATCCGCACCAAATTCAGGGGATCCCTTCAGCTCGAGGAACCCTCTCGAACGCGAATTGAGTGTACATCTTGAGGCCCTCTTTTGAATGAGACCACCTGCCCCGCGAAGTGGACTTCACATGATATTCCGCCATGATTCCAGATCGAAGGGAATGTACATGTTACATTCAAAGGGCATTAAAGTGCACGAGACGTGAATTTATATTTATTTACAGAGGTAGCCTATATTATGTCACACTTCACACATCTCTAGTAAGTTCCGTCTGTGTGTGAAAACGTGTAGCGCAAATCCGTGAATGAATGTTCTAAAGTGAAATAATCTTCAACGGAATAAAGTTGAATGGAATTGAATTAAAGTTGAATAAACTTCAACTTTACTGTTCAGTGCACTGATGTCAGACTCATTTTGGATAAAGTTTATTGTTAAAATGTTAAATGCCCTGCCTCCATCATTACATATCTTTGTCACGTCATTATAAGTGTTTGATCACCACATTTGAGTGATCATTGCAAAAAATGTGTTTATGTATATATATTCTGTTTATGTATATACTGTATTCTATATATAGTACCAGTCAAATGTTTGGACACACGGATGGGAAAGTGTCCAAACTTTTGACTGGTACTGTACTATAATTTTTTTACTCCCAAATATTGGTATCGGTCCCCAAAAACCCATATCGGTCGGTCTCTAATCACGATGCTGGCTCAACATCGTGATGTCTGTCAGCCATCGGCGATGGATGTTTGCATCGTCTATCGGCCCAACCCTAATATGTACTGTACCTCTATGTACAAATCGCTGCAGTTTACAGTTGAAACGAACACTAGATGCAGTAAAACTTTTTTTTTCACATAAATTATGATTCACAGGGCCAGAGTTTCAATTAAGAAAGCGTAATTTTTACACGATTCCTTGCACAATATTATGTTATGACCTCAAAACAATTTTGTCATGCTGTGGAATTTGAAAACCGATACTTTTGAATGTTAGAGTCACATTTACAGTTTCATATGTATGGGTTTTTTAATGCCGTAGCTTTGCTTGGTAGTTTACTTTGAAACTGCTGTGAAATGTGCAATAAGGTACGTAATATCAGTGTTGCAGAAACATTGTCACAAACATGTATTTCCAATGAGCCTGGGTTGAAAGTAACAGTGTACAGAAGACGTTTCACCAATGACATTTCTTTTTTCTAATGTTCAGTGGTCAGTTACATGAAATTCATGTCAAAAAATGATGACATGAATAAAAAAAAAGTGACTGACTGAAAAAATGTTTCCATGGATCAAAGTTGTCAACTTCCTGGTTGCATACTTTGGGTTGAACACTAAGCTTTCTAAAAGTATTGAAAGTACTCACATCCAAAAGGATATTTGTTATAATAAAGGTCATGAAGTCAAACATTTTTTGGAGTAACGTATACAGAAAGTAAATAGGGTCAAGTTTACACTCCCACTGTTAACTTTTCAATGCTGAAAATTTTCAATACTCAGCTCTGTACTGCATTTGAGCAAATGTGTCTCACTCAACGTGATTGATTCACCCAATTTTCCCCTTTCCCTAGTGGCATTCAGGTTACCATGTTCCCATTACGCATATCATTCACAAATAGCCTCAGGCAGTCGCCTGTGCAGGGTTACAATGCCAGGAAGAACACGTACAAAAGATATTCACAAGATACTTTAGATTTAATTGTATCTCTTTTCAGTGGAGCAATGTCATGAAGGGCAGGAAGATTCGGATAGATCCCAAACAAGACACTCAATCACACCTCGGAAAAAGGTGGATAAAAGCTCACTGATGCATTGAGATCTAGACTCCATCCATTTTGACTGGATCGGGTCAGTCTTGCACTCAAATTCACGGCACGATGGGAGAAATGAATACTCTCAGTATGATTTCAAATTATTTGCCGCTTGGCGGCACCTTAAAGCGACTCCGGGTAATAACGCAGAGGTTTAGCTATTTGACTGTTGGCCCAAGTAATTTGGTTTGCATAAAATATTAAAAGCACATTTGCAAAATGCGATGTGAACGTGTCTCCCTTGTTTTGCATTTAAAGTGAAACTCTTCAACCTCAACAGATGTAGACCTAATTGAAGCCCTTTGTTTACGGAGGCCTCCAAGTCTAATCAGTTTTAATTATTCTTAACTGGTCATACTGGGAGATGTCAGCATGGGGTCCATTACAACGCGGAGGCAGTCATCTGTTTCATGGTAAACAGTTCAGCTTTATACCACAGCCCTGCTTTAAAGAGAAGCACAAAAAGCTTTGTGTGAACACCTGGAATGGGAGCAAATTTTGGATCCCAGATAAATCTGAGATTAGGTGTAGATTTAGGAGCGTGAGCTGACGAGAAGTGTCTGTAGGGCGGAGAGATAAGAGAGCTTGGTTTAGCTATTTGACTGTTGGCCCAAGTAATTTGGTTTGCATAAAATATTAAAAGCACATTTGCAAAATGCGATGTGAACGTGTCTCCCTTGTTTTGCATTTAAAGTGAAACTCTTCAACCTCAACAGATGTAGACCTAATTGAAGCCCTTTGTTTACGGAGGCCTCCAAGTCTAATCAGTTTTAATTATTCTTAACTGGTCATACTGGGAGATGTCAGCATGGGGTCCATTACAACGCGGAGGCAGTCATCTGTTTCATGGTAAACAGTTCAGCTTTATACCACAGCCCTGCTTTAAAGAGAAGCACAAAAAGCTTTGTGTGAACACCTGGAATGGGAGCAAATTTTGGATCCCAGATAAATCTGAGATTAGGTGTAGATTTAGGAGCGTGAGCTGACGAGAAGTGTCTGTAGGGCGGAGAGATAAGAGAGCTTGGAGACACTTTCAATGAGAGACTAAAGAGATCGCTATCATAGGAAAGAATGTATCACTGCTGGATTGTAAACTCTAGCGGTAGGCCTACTGTTTTTCTTCAGCAATACAGGCTTTGTTTTGATGGGACTGTTTGAGGTGAGACAGGAAACAATTGGAGAGGAGAATAGGACTGGGAAAAGTCCACAAATCAAGACACAAACTCTGCATCATTGTGGCATATATTGGTATGTTGAAAGGTTATGGCTCCAAATTTAATGTAACCAGTAACTCAGTATGACATACTGTACTGTTGTGGAATTGAAAATTCCTTTGAACATGTTTGGAAAACTCACAGGCCCCTAGTTGGATAGGTGCATTTGTATTTTAAGTGCATTTTATATATACATTTATGCATTTGGTAGATGCTTTTATCCAAAGCTATTTAAATTGATTCAAGTTATACATTTTATCAGTTCATGCTTTTTTTTGAAAATCAAACCTTGGCATTGATAGTGCCATGCTGTACTGTTTGAAGTGATTTATTTACTTGCATATGTTTTATATAATTGACAGACAAAGGAGGAATACAACAAAGTGATTAATCCAAAAGAGACCATAACATCTTGTCAATTGTTGAAAACATGACTTTATAAATGAGCTACAATAATAGTTTTAAAAATTACTTCATGAATAATGGTTTCATGCATGAGGCCCACCAACTATTCTATCATCCTGCTAAATTCGTTCAGATCATACTGAATGTGAAAACAGAATATTTGCATTTTTTCCAACATTTCACTCTGATTCAGGAAAAAAAGGAAAAAATAAAAATGTGTGAATTTTTTTAATGATGCTACGCAATAGCCAAATAATTCATTTTAATTATGTGTATTATAATATTAATTACATTAATCCTTATTATTTAAAATAAACAAATAATTCAAATGTATACACCTTTTCCCTCAACCTCTTTTGAGTACCTGAAAGCGTTTGATCCATTCCTGTAAGTTTTTGTGAACTGTCTGTTTAATAAATCTGCAAGGAATAATTTATAAGATTTTAATATGTTTTAAATGTTTGTAGTATTATATGTAGGTAGTATTATAGCTGTTTAGTACTGTTGTATATGATGAAAATTCCAATAATGATAAATATTACATTAATTAATGGGATTTGTTAGTGAAAAACAGTGGAAAGCATGCCTTTTAATAAAAATAAAATAAAAATTATAGTTTTATTTTTTGACTACAGTGGCTAATTAGTTGAAATGGTGCTTCTTCTGATTAAAAATAAATAAATAAAATAATAATAAAAAACAGAGTACACATTTTTAGCTATATTGACCAGCCCTTGTTAGCACACAGTTTAATCGTATTCCTGCAATGTAATTTTGTCCCATATTCATCCATGATTCTTGGCTCCCTCCAAACACGATTGCTCACTTCAACACTTGGCGTAAGTGCGGTGTTTGGGTGGGGATACCGGTGCTGTGCTGTCACATGCATGCGATGCCAGTGATGAAAATGGTGCCTGCGGACCCTCCGGCTGTGAAAGGGCTCCTCCACTTTCTCTCGCTCTGTCTTGATTTCATGTGACAGAGAAGCGACCTTATCTGGACAGGCTCTGTTAAAGAGTCTCTCGCTTTGATGTGTTATTTTTGAACGGTCTAACAAGCGCGTGGCAGGTGCGGATCTGAAAGCTGGAGGGACAGTAATGAGAGGCTCTCTGGTGCAGGAGGAAGTCAAATAGCAGGCTGTGAGGCAGGGCAGGGCTGGATCTCTGTCAGTGAGATGTGAGGCTAAGACAAAGACACTGATGTTGGGAAAGTGAATATTTATGCCTGCTGTTTCAGACTTCACATCAAGTCAATGTGAGGCACTCGCAACCCATTTTACTTTCATACTGTGACATTTTTCAGTGAGATGTAGGAGGATTGAATCAGTGGAATTTTATCATTTTGATATGCTTGCACATTTTTTTTAAATTTAATTTCGGTTTTATTTTATTTTAGTTTTAATTTAGTTTTAATTTATTTTCAGTTTGTAATTTTAAGTGCTTAAAATTTTTATTCAAAACTAAACTAGAAATGTTGCCTTAAATTATTTTATTTTATTTTATTAACTTTTAGTTAATGATAATAATGCTGGATTGGATCATGAAAAGTGGTTGTAGCATAGCAGAATGGGTCCATTTTTATTTCAGGCTGACTTTAATAATTCCACAATATTAAAAATTAGAGTTTGACAATTATACTGTTATAGTTATTGTAGGGTTGGGGCGATGTCTACAAAATTGGCATTGGATGATGTTTTCAGTGAAACATCGCGATGGATGATGAAATTGGTGGGGGGAGGGGAGTTAGGGTGTGCCTGAAACGTGAATCCGTATTCAGAAGGCACGGAAAACAAATAACGATTGCTAACGGTTGCCTGTTACATTACAGTACATAACATTTCACTTACCACATAAACAGAGTAAGGAGAGATGACTGAGGACGATGGCGAATGATTTGCAGATCCTGAGCACCACTGACAAACATCTAATCTTGTAAAATGTGTGGTAAGTACTGCCGCTCCATAGTATAAACAGAGTACATGCGATCGCGAATCTCGAAAGTGAAATGAAAAAGCAATCGTGCATTTAAAGCAGTTTCAATGCCAGGCATAATAGCGGCTCCCTGATGCCCGCAATTTATATACAGTAATTACCCAATTATATAACTGTGAGAGAAAGTATTGGAATAAGCTATGTATTTTCCTCCCATCTCGTATTTATTCCCTTTAGGGGTTCCGTATACACGTAATTTTCTTTCCGAACACGGTATTGGGATGCGG
>NW_015653021.1:214117-230573 GCF_001515625.1 Sinocyclocheilus rhinocerous | reverse complement strand
GGGGGGGGATCACGATGCCGGCTCAACATCGTGATGTCTATCGGCCATTGGCGATGGATGATGGCATCGTCTATCGGCCCAACCCTAAGTTATTGGTAACACTAAAGTAAAGTTCAGTTTGTTAACAATAGGTAATGCATTAGATGTCAAGAACAAACAATGAAGACACTAAAGTATACATTTTTCTAGCTTAATGGTAATTTCTACATATGCTAACACTTTTATGACATTTTAAGTTGTATATATTAACTTTAGTTCATGTATTATGAACAAACATGAATTAATAGTGAACAATAGTGTATTTATAAGTGCTGTAAAAAGTTGTTGATTTTTTACTTCATGATACTTAATTCATTAACCAAAGTTAACAAACAAAGTGGTAGTTATTCATGGGCCTGTCGAATGCCGAGAACATGTTTTAACATCTCAGCATTGAACAAAAGCTCTTTTTTCCTCTCAAGGAGAAAGATTTACAGATATTTTTTTGGAATTAATGATGACAGCTTTTACCATGATGGCGTGGAGGCTTTGTAATCTCTTGATAATTCGGTAGGTCTCACGAGGAATTTACTGATTGAAGGAGCTGTTTCTTCAAAGCTCTGAACAGAAGCTCACAACAGCATGCATTGGGCTAATAGCTGTATTTGTGGGTAAATGGCAGGTTTGTCAAAACCAGTATAGGAATACAAAAGTACATTCATTTTCCCCTGAGATATGGAACAATGGAAACAGATTTCCTCAGGCTGTGTGTTACACACACTTGTGTCCCAGAAAACAGGCCTTACATTGGTATTCAAGTTATTCCCGTCACATGCATTTGGGCTAATAGTTGGAACATTTGTGTTGTTTGGAACAAATTGGTTCAAACTGACAAAAATCGTTATTTTAATACTTTTTGACCTATCACACCATTTCTGGAACTTAATTTATTTTTTGTCATGTGTTTGAAATATGATTTTACTGAATTAAAATTGCTACATTTACATTTTTTCAAAATAAAGTTTAAGACATTGCTTGTTAGAAAACACTCACAGATGGTTTCTAGTTGGTCCAAACTAATAATTATCTGGTCCATGCTGTTTTGGATGAACAACTAGACCATCTTAGTCCAGTAACAGCCAGCTACTGTACCATGTTCCACAACTAAGCTTGGCCACCTTACGATCTGTTTTTTTCAAGCAGGTTTCTGGACTACAACAGGAGCATGTTCTATCTCCTGCATGGTCTTAGCCGAACTTTAAAGCAGAAGTTCATGTTTGATCTTTAGAAGGTTCTTGAAAAGTTTTTTTTTAGCATTTTTAGAATTTTTCTAGAACTTTTGCGCTATAATATTTAATTGATTAATAATTGGATTGAGATCCAGCAAGATTTTCCTTGTTCAACATGATGAAGGGCCATGCCAGTCTAAGCTGGTCTTGGTGAAGGATAACGTTGAAGTGTCAGTTTTTTAGCATCTGACTTACAACAGTTCCCTGTAGTCGGCACCAGCCATCCGTTCTTCGGTTTTAACAAAAAGAGCAGTCTCAGCTGAAGCACAAAATGCCCTACAAAATGTTCAGTCCAGATATGTAATAGATCAAGCCTGTCTGGGAAGTAATTTTGCTTATCTAGTCTGTTTGGGGATTTTCATGGCCGTTCGATCATGCCAGTGAACTCTGAGTTGCATTAGCTGAAACAGAGCAATTCCAGCCTTACGGACATGACATTTGCAGTGAAACTGTGAAATGTAACTTCTCAGAGAAAGTACTAATTACCAGTATATCGAACCACTTGTGAGTAGAATCCTAAACCCCTGCAGACAAAGTCTAGCCATCAAGAAAATATCAATGTAGACTTCTTTTTTTTTTCTTGAGTGTAAATAGGGAAATGTGCTACAGGCGTGACAAAATGGACATTACTTTTTGGGAGGCCATACACTTTGTAGGAACTCTGCAAATTGCACAGTTCAAAAATAGAAATATCATCAGAATGTAGAAGAGCTAGAGTTTAATATATTTAATTTAGTTCATTGACATTTTCACTTGAATCAGGATACAAAGCACCCCATCCTGAAATGTAAAACTAGCCTGCACAATGAATTAAATTTAAATTTCATGAAGTATGACCTTGTATGACTACTATACACTACAAAAGGATTTTGTGAAAACAATATATATATATTTTTTTTTTCAGTCAGCTTTGTAATGAATTTGTTATAGTGACTGTTAATGTAGCCAAACTGAATCTGTTGGACAGTATAACTTAGTGATCAAATAAAGTAATTAATTTAAGCATGCAAATACAAATACAATGGGAAACCAAACTACTGGTTGCTAATAGGGCTGTCGCGATAACCGCAATATCGCAATATCGCGCTACTGACGAGCAAACCGCAGAGGAATGCAAGAACCGCAGCAACCGCGATTTTTGCCTGTTTTATTTTTTCGTAAGGTTATGTATGTATATTTATCGCGGTAATACCGCATACCGCGCTATTGAGCCACTCAAAATTACTGCAAGGGAAATTCCCTCACCGCGACAGCCCTAGTTGCTAACATTCTTCATATATATAATGATTTGAAATGAGGGAGAGTAGTAAATGATGACATAATTTTCCATTTGGATGGACTATTCATTTAAGGTAGCTTTGTATAGAAAATGTATGGACTTTGCACATCACTGAAGTGCAGTGACAAAATGTGGCTCATAAAAATTAAGAAAACATTTCTGTTATGACAAATTGAGTGTACAGGTGCATCTCAATAAATTAGAATGTCGTGGAAAAGTTCATTTATTTCAGTAATTCAACTCAAATTGTGAAACTCGTGTATTAAATAAATTCAATGCACACAGACTGAAGTAGTTTAAGTCTTTGGTTATTTTAATTGTGATGATTTTGGCTCACATTTAACAAAAACCAATAAAATAAAACCAATAAAAAAAACATTTTTAGTGAAATGTTGGCCTTCTGGAAAGTATGTTCATATACTGTACATGTACTCAATACTTGGTAGGGGCTCCTTTTGCATGAATTACTGCATCAATGCGGCGTGGCATGGAGGTGATCAGTTTGTGGCACTGCTGAGGTGGTATGGAAGCCCAGGTTTCTTTGACAGTGGCCTTCAGCTCATCTGCATATTTTGGTCTCTTGTTTCTCATTTTCCTCTTGACAATACCCCAGAGATTCTCTATGGGGTTCAGGTCTGGTGAGTTTGCTGGCCAGTCAAGCACACCAACACCATGGTCATTTAACCAACTTTTGATGCTTTTGGCAGTGTGGGCAGGTGCCAAATCCTGCTGGAAAATGAAATCAGCATCTTCAAAAAGCTGGTCAGCAGAAGGAAGCATGAAGTGCTCCAAAATTTCTTGGTAAACGGGTGCAGTGACGTTGGTTTTCAAAAAAAACAATGGACCAACACCAGCAGATGACATTGCACCCCAAATCATCACAGACTGTGGAAACTTAACACTGGACTTCAAGCAACGTGGGCTATGAGCTTCTCCACCCTTCCTCCAGACTCCAGGACCTTGGTTTCCAAATGAAATACAAAACTTGCTCTCATCTGAAAAGAGGACTTTGGACCACTGGGCAACAGTCCAGTTCTTCTTCTCCTTAGCCCAGGTAAGACGCCTCTGACGTTGTCTGTGGTTCAGGAGTGGCTTAACAAGAGGAATACGACAACTGTAGCCAAATTCCTTGACACGTCTGTGTGTGGTGGCTCTTGATGCCTTGACCCCAGCCTCAGTCCATTCCTTGTGAAGTTCACTCAAATTCTTGAATAGATTTTGCTTGACAATCCTCATAAGGCTGCGGTTCTCTCAGTTGGTTGTGCATCTTTTTCTTCCACACCTTTTCCTTCCACTCAACTTTCTGTTAACATGCTTGGATACAGCACTCTGTGAACAGCCAGCTTCTTTGGCAATGAATGTTTGTGGCTTACCCTCCTTGTGAAGGGTGTCAATGATTGTCTTCTGGACAACTGTCAGATCAGCAGTCTTCCCCATGATTGTGTAGCCTAGTGAACCAAACTGAGAGACCATTTTGAAGGCTCAGGAAACCGTTGCAGGTGTTTTGAGTTGATTAGCTAATTGGCATGTCACCATATTCTAATTTGTTGAGACAGTGAATTGGTGGGTTTTTGTTAAATGTGAACCAAAATCATCACAATTAAAAGAACCAAAGACTTAAACTACTTCAGTCTGTGTGCACTGAATTTATTTAATACACGAGTTTCACAATTTGAGTTGAATTACTGAAATAAATGAACTTTTCCACGACATTCTAATTTATTGAGATGCACCTGTAAAGTAGTAACTAAAGTAAAGTACTAAACTAAAGTAAGTAAAGAACACATTTTAGAAATGTACTTTTTTCAGGTTTATTATACATGCAAATATATTTTACTATGAGTACAGACCAAACAAACTGTTGAACTGTTTTGAGTGTTTTCTAATATCCGCTCCTTTTTTTTTTTTCATTTTCATTTTGTAGCAGCCCTTGTTTTTATTTAAGAGAAAAACTTTTTTGCAAATGCAAATGAAAAATATGGAGAAAGAATGTTCATAGAGCAACATTTTCATATGCAAAAAAATATTTAGGTTTATCTGCAGGTGAAAGTTCAACCTTGGTGTGAATATAGATTCATAGATATGCACCGTGTAACAAGATTTTGAACAGAAACATTCATGTTTGGTATTCTTATCCCATTAATGGGATTTGAACCTACAACATTTCAGTAACCCAGATCTAACCCCATGGCTACACCACCACAATTGATCTACCTATGCATTAAAATTCATTACATTAAAACTAACTATTGTACATCACCTCCACAGAAGAGGCCGTACACCAATCACTAATAGAGGAACAAATCTGATCCCTCACCAAGGAGTGATCATCATCAGCAGGGGTCAGGCTGATCTCGTCCGGGGAGGTGATAGATGAGCGTGTGGTGCGAGGCGTACGGGGTGAGGGCAGGGTGTCCCAGGTGTTGTAGCCTCTGGGCGGAGGAGTTGGCATCTGAACACCTGAGCGCTGACAGCAGTTTTCAGCATTAGACATCCAAGCTTCCAGGAGTTTCTCCCTGTCCCAGTCTAAATTTTAAAGGGAAACTTGGGTCAGTATGCATGGCCAAAAAAACAACAACAACAGTACATGAGGAGTCACAGAGATACTAAAAATACACATTTCGAATTGAGATCGGGAGGTCATTCCACCAGCTGGGCACAGTCCAGGAAAAGGTCCGTGATAGAGATTTTGTGCCTCTTTGGGATGGCACCACAAGGTGTTGTTCACTTGCAGAACGCAATATATATATATATATATATTTATTTCAGTAATTCAACTCAAATTGTGAAACTCGTGTATTAAATAAATTCAATGCACACAGATTGAAGTAGTTTAAGTCTTTGGTTCTTTTAATTGTGATGATTTTGGTTCACATTTAACAAAAACCCACCAATTCACTATCTCAACTAATTAGAATATGGTGACATGCCAATCAGCTAATCAACTCAAAACACCTGCAAAGGTTTCCTGAGCCTTCAAAATGGTCTCTCAGTTTGGTTCACTAGGCTACACAATCATGGGGAAGACTGCTGATCTGACAGTTGTCCAGAAGACAATCATTGACACCCTTCACAAGGAGGGTAAGCCACAAACATTCATTGTCAAAGAAGCTGGCTGTTCACAGAGTGCTGTATCCAAGTATGTTAACAGAAAGTTGAGTGGAAGGAAAAGGTGTGGAAGAAAAAGATGCACAACCAACTGAGAGAACCGCAGCCTTATGAGGATTGTCAAGCAAAATCGATTCAAGAATTTGAGTGAACTTCACAAGGAATGGACTGAGGCTGGGGTCAAGGCATCAAGAGCCACCACACACAGACGTGTCAAGGAATTTGGCTACAGTTGTCGTATTCCTCTTGTTAAGCCACTCCTGAACCACAGACAACGTCAGAGGCGTCTTACCTGGGCTAAGGAGAAGAACTGTACTGTTGCCCAGTGGTCCAAAGTCCTTTTTTCAGATGAGAGCAAGTTTTGTATTTCATTTGGAAACCAAGGTCCTAGAGTCTGGAGGAAGGGTGGAGAAGCTCATAGCCCAAGTTGCTTGAAGTCCAGTGTTAAGTTTCCACAGTCTGTGATGATTTGGGGTGCAATGTCATCTGCTGGTGTTGGTCCATTGTGTTTTTTGAAAACCAACGTCACTGCACCCGTTTACCAAGACATTTTGGAGCACTTCATGCTTCCTTCTGCTGACCAGTTTTTTGAAGATGCTGATTTCATTTTCCAGCAGGATTTGGCACCTGGCCACACTGCCAAAAGCACCAAAAGTTGGTTAAATGACCATGGTTTTGGTGTGCTTGACTGGCCAGCAAACTCACCAGACCTGAACCCCATAGAGAATCTATGGGGTATTGTCAAGAGGAAAATGAGAAACAAGAGACCAAAAAATGCAGATGAGCTGAAGGCCACTGTCAAATAAACCTGGGCTTCCATACCACCTCAGCAGTGCTACAAACTGATCACCTCCATGCCACGCCGAATTGGGGCAGTAATTAAAGCAAAAGGAGCCCCTGCCAAGTATTGAGTACATGTACAGTAAATTAACATACTTTCCAGAAGGCCAACAATTCACTAAAAATTTTTTTTTTTTATTGGTCTTATGAAGTATTCTAATTTGTTGAGATAGTTAATTGGTGGGTTTTTGTTAAATGTGAGCCAAAATCATCACAATTAAAAGAACCAAAGACTTAAACTACTTCAGTCTGTGTGCATTGAATTTATTTAATACACGAGTTTCACAATTTGAGTTGAATTACTGAAATAAATGAACTTTTCCACGACATTCTAATTTATTGAGATGCACCTGTATATATTTCTCATACATATTCTTGTCTTTTGGGAAAATGCTTATGATAACAAAGTGAAAATAAAGACTCATTTTATCTCTTTTGAAATGCCGCTGTCTAAAAATGTTATTTTAGTACTGGTGCACAGCTAATGTGCAGAATAAATGATGCAGTTTCCCTAAAAAATCCATTATAGTCCTTTAATATAGTTTGATATACTCCTAAATGCATTTCAAAGACGTTTGTTCCTTTCATTAGAATCTTTTTTTTTTTTCATGGTATGTTAACATTTATGTGGAATTGGTCATTTTACCCCGCAGTACAGGACAATACAGATCAATAGAGATCAAGTAACTTGCAAAATTAGACATTTTTGTCTCATCTAGCAATCTTTTGAAGTTCTAGCTATGTGTCATATAATGTATCCATAATCAGGCTCGTAAAAACCAAAATTATTTGCTTTTTGTTTAGTAATACGATTGTTTATAGAAAACTCTCATTTAAACCGGTGTTTTACCCACTGCTTATTTCATTTTGAGTTGCAGTTTTTGGAACACGGCTGCATTTCCTTCGGTTCAGTTGTGTGCTTTTTCTACTACCTAGTTTAATTAGTTTTATAGGGTTTTCCCTCTCCACTACACAACCAGTTTAAGGAATTTTATTTGTCTTGCCACAGTCACCTTTGGCTTGCTCACTGGGTGGGGTTTTTAAGTCATAAGTAGGCATAATTGTCTGTAAAGCTGTTTTGAAACAACATGGAGAAGTGCTGTACAAATAAAAAAAAAACTACTTATGAATTTTGAAGCAAGAAGGGCAATTTTTGATGGTAGTATAATTGTATTCCAGTTTATATGTGCAAAGAAAATTTAGCTAAATGACTGGTCATACCAATACTGATTTACAGGACAACATTTTTGCAAGTAATTCATTTTCAGTGAGAGTTGGTGATTTCTGGCAACATGATTGACCGTGGCTGTTGGTGACAGGATGTGGTCATGTCTAGTGACTAAAGCGGAGAAAAGTTTATCTTGTATGCAAATGAGCAGTACCACAGTGCAGCAACTACCAAAATAAAGTCATCTAATCAAGTAAGTATTAAAGAATTCAGAAAAGTTCAAAAGCAAATGAAATCAGTATCAATAAAATGTATCTTTGCAATGCAGAGGAAACACAGAAGCTGCATCTGAAGTGGCATTTAGATATATTTACACGCTGTTTAATGCAAGACATGAATGCATACCTGCAGTTACACATGCATAAATAATGTTTTGATATATTAAACATAAAACGTTGAATACTGTTATTTGGAATTATTTAAATAATAAAAAATATATATATATACTTTAAATGTGAAATTAAAACCACCAGTAGGTGGCAGCAAGTCACTGTTAATAAGTGAGTCATTGCGATGTAACCGAATCATTTAGACGGTTGATTCATTCAGGAACGAAATACTGTCATGTTGCTCAGAGATGCAAAACTGCTGTGGCTGTGTTTGGAATTATTTTTGTTGTAAAAATAGTGCAAAAACAGGCAGTATGGTGTCTAAAACGTAAGTCTCCTAATTAACTTCTTGTTTTTTGAACTGCTGTAAAAAAAAAATCAATATTACGTTTGTAATCATGGTCATTTTTGGAGAAAAAAAACGGCACTCTTTGTGTGATATTGATGAACTATGTGAAATTATATAAATGTATACATTTTCTGTCCCCATATCTTGAATTTTGTGATCATTCTAAATGCATTTTAATAGACTGAATCATGCAGTGAAAGAACACACTCAAAATGCGCACTAGTCTAGACTTCACGTAATGTATGCGTGCACTCTGTTGGGGTGTTTTGAATGGTTTTTGCCAAATACACGATACTGTCAAATTGCACAGAGTTAAAACATCAATTACGATATTATCGCAGATGATATATATATATTGCATACCCCTAAGTGTAGCATTACAATTTTAAGCTTATATGTCCATATCTCTACAATATGCATAAAAGCTTGTTTCCACATAGGGATAACATTTTTTTTTTAATTGTGACCATTTCTCGCAAAGATAAATTGGTTACACTTTATTTCGATAGTCCACTTCAGACATTCTACTAACAGTAAGTACCTTTGCAACTACATGTCAACTAGCAGTCATTAGAGTATTAGTAGACTGCCTGCTTAATATCTTCTAACACTTTATTTTGATGGGTCCACTACATACAACATACTGACTATCAGAAACTTTGCAAGTATATGTCAACTTATTCTACTAACCCTAAACCTACCCTAACAGTGTACTCTGAGAGTTAGTAGACATGTAGTTGCAAATTAATGATAATTAGTTGACATGTAGTTGACATGTACTTACAAAGTTACTTAAAGTTAGTAGAATGTCTAAAGTGGACTATCGAAATAATGTGTAACCGATAAATTTTCCAGAGAAATCTTGTAATTCTGATGTTAACTTGCAATTGTGAGGTAAAGATTCAGAATTCTGAATAGAAAATTTAGAATTGTGAGAAAAAACGTTGCAATTACCATTTTTCGTTTTTTTTTTTTCACTTACAAATTGTGAGATGTAAACTTAGAATTCAGAGGAAAAATGTCAGAATTGAGAGATGTAAAGATGAATTGTGAGAAAGAAAGTCAGAATTATGAGTTTATATCTCAAAAGAAGTCTGAATTGTGAGATACAATTTTTTATTTTATTTTATTTTATTTTATTATTATTCCATGGCGGAAATGGGTTTCTATATTTATATGATGTTTCTACACTGCTGTCCTATTCTGCAGAGACTGCAGTGACTTTCAGGGCAGATTTTAAACCATCACATTTCCCCCGAACGCTGCATTAGGATGACACTAATAAGAATCCCTCACTAAATTAACACCTCAGAGGGTTCCTTTGCTTCTTGTGAAAAAAAGCCTTTTCACATCCTTTCGTCAGTGATAGGCCGAGGCATCCTTCTCTGTCTTCTGCTCCGCAGGGGCCAACAGAGGTCCCACAGCCCAGGCTGAGTGCAGCTGTTGTGGGGACCAGGAAAGCAGAACCTCTGTACGTCAGCTTCACGAGCTCCCTGTGGCTCGGTGGACATGACAGATGCCAGAATCATTCCAGCTGCATTTTCAAGAGAGGTTTCCAGCAGGATAGTGGCTTTTGCCCAATTCTGATTGCGCCCGGCTGGTAGTAACTCCCACATGTTTCTTGCTTTGTTGTAAGAGCAGGTGGGTAATAATAAGCTGTTGTGTTGTGCTCCAGATGTACAGTCATCTGTGATGTTCTTATCATGATGGAACTATATCGTATCATATATCATATCATATCATATATCAAATAATAATAATAATTATTATTATTATTAAATTGCATTAATTTAACATTTAAATAAATACATTATTAATAATAATCTGATAATTTCTGCATGTAACAATTATGAACACGCTGAACATGAATTATTTGTGTAGTTTAACTTGCTGGACATTTCGTACGTACAACAACCAATGTAATAGAAAAATTGAAAATCATGTTCATCTGTTTAAAATAAAACTGAAAACATTTTTAGGTGAAACTCACTAGACATTTCACTTTGAAAGTGTCACGTAATATCATGACATCATTTTGTACATATGTTGCCACAGGCACATTTTTCCAGAGAGCCTGGGCTTACGATATTTTAGCAACTTGAGGCCCTGGTAACCACCCAGAACACCCTAGCAACCACGCAACGACGCTCTAAATATCTTTAAGAGCATCTTAGCAACTACACAGCAAATCCCTGACAACCTCTCCCGACTCGCAAGCTTCAATGATCCCGTTATCTCAAATAATCACGACAGGCCTAGATGGAACATTTGTCTTCTACTGGAGGGCACAGAAAACAAAATAATGCTTTTTGCTGCCACACGAGCACAAAAATAACTCTGTTAGAGCATGCACCGATTCAAGTGGATGCCGTGTGGTTCTTTAACCTCATATAGTGAGGCGGATTTTTGTTGCTTTCTCGCTCGCTCGTGTTGCCTCGGGATTAGAAGAGATCAGAAAGGCATGGAGTGTGACAATGAAATCCTTACATTCTCATGTGGCCATGTCAGAGCATCGCAGTGTCTTTATGAAGAGACAGGAGTATTTCTTCTAATTCTAATTTTGATCTTTTCATGGATACAACAACACATTCAGATAGGAAGTTACATGAGGAAGAATAAATTAATCCACTTAATCATGTAATCAGAAGTTTTGGTGCGTGTGTTTGTAACAGTAAGTATTTAATGTATTTGCCCACAAATATCTGCTTTTAAATAAAGGTTTTTCTTTAGAGAAGAAATTTTTTTTTTCTGTGTTTGTTGTGTGTTTGTTTTTATTCATAATTGAAGTTAAGCACTGATTATCAGGAATCCTGGGACCTTACATCTACTGCAGCAGGTGTAATCATGGAAATGTGGTTAGGTGATTCTTCAGTTAGAGGACATTTTATGTTCCTTAGGATGACTGTAAAGAAGAATGATTAAGACAACAATATATATATATATATATATATATATATATATACACACACACAGGGGTGCACATAAGTGGTCCGCAGGTCCACATGCATGACCAAAATAAGAAATGCGCTGTGTAAATGAGTTCAGAGCCGACATGGGCTGTTTCCCAAAATCATCGTAAGCCTAAGTAGGCTACATCGTTGACCCATTGCCAACTATGGAGCTACGATAGGGTGATATATATATCGTTTCAATTTTTTTTGTGTTTAACCTTTCTGTACTTAAAAAAAAATATTATTGAAAGAAATAAAGAAAGAAAGAAAGGTAAAGTGAATAATTTTTCACACCCCAAATGATTTTCAGAACACTCCTGCTTATTGGCTGATTAAACAGAAGGCAAATCACAGTTTATATGCCTGAATAACTTATTCAAAATATGGGTTATGTTTATCTTTAAAGTCAACTTGAACTCAAAATTAACCCTATTAAAGGGGGGGAAATTATGTCATGGTGTTTTTTTCCCCCCTGTGGAACACAAAATAATATTTTTTGAAGAATGTTGGTAACTAAACAGGTTTGATTGTCACTGACTTGTGTATGTACAAAAATAAATAAATAAAATAAATAATAATAAATAAAATGGAGGTTAATAGGAAACAAAACTATTTGGTTCCTTGTTCTTTTGTGTTTAGCAGAGGAAATAAATACATACAGATTTGGCACGACATGAGCTTGAAAAATTATGACAGAATTTAAAGTTTTGGATGACTGTAAGACTTATTCATGCATGTTCCTGATGTTATTGTGAATTAATTATCAGTACATGTTATTTTGCCTCTGTAAACTTGAATCAAAGCAATATGTCCTCATCCTCTGAAATGACCTTAGTTTCCTTTTTAGGCTACACAGTCTATTGGATAATGTAAAACAACAGCCAGATCAATAATGCTTATGCTTTGTTTTAGCAAACTTGTATTCAGTCTGGTTCCAATCTGATACTCTAAACGACCCCTATCAAATGTATTTCCAATGTATAAACTGAAGTCCCATCCTATATTATTTCCATTTAATGTCTTTCAATTTGTGTTCAATTTGGTATATATGCCACATTATGAAAGTGTAATAGGTTTCGAGTCAGTTTAAGTTGACTTTAAATGACCTCCTTTAATGTCAGCAGTTTCCATCCATCCATCTAGGGGTGGGTGATATGACCAAAATATTATATCACAATGAGTCATTTTATTTCATGCTAACAATATAGTTATTTTTGCTTTAAATAAGGTCTTTATGATATTAACCTTTTTGATACCATAGAAATGTCATAATTATTGTCACCAGTGTCAATATCACAAAAAAACTACTACTAATAATAATATTAAAAAAACAACCAATAATAAGTTCTTCTTATTAAAGTTGCAAAAGTGATTTAGTAAAAAGCAGTGAGAGATTTTCTCTTTTGTTGTTTGATTAAAATGAATGACAGACAGCAGGAACATTAGACTGCTGTCACTTTAAGAGCTGCCCAGATCCAATATACTGTTACACATGTGTTTCCTTCTCAGCTGTTTGCTTTCACGTAAGTCCTAAATTACTGTGTTTATGAGGATACTTACAAAGACGGGCATTTTGACACATACAAGTCTGTGTATTTAACCTATAAAGCGGCAAAAATAACCAGAACTCAGAAACAGTCTCTCAAAAAGTGTATAGTAAAATTAGTTCTCTTTCACTGCTGATTGCATTTCAGCAGCTTAAAATCACTTGTTTGTAAACCGCAATGCTTAAAACTTGCAAATTATTCTTTTATTGTGACCACGTAGCACAGCAACGTCACATGAGCGTGTAACCACGATAGATACGATAGTCCTAAATCTCTACCGGTTGACAAATTTCTACTGGTTAATCGTGTCTACACTCTAAAAAATGCTGGGTTAAAAACAACCCAACTTGGGTTATTTGGCAACCCAGTGCTGGGTAAATATTGGACAGAACACATGTTGGGTTATTTTGACCCAGCTGGTTGGGTTAAATGTTTTTTACCAAACATGCCGGGTTATTTTATTTAAGTCAACTATTGTTTAAAATTTATTATATTGCTGCCTTAAAATTGGCTGGAAATTTAAAACACACACACACACGCACACACACAGAATTACTAGAGGCAACAACAATAATCAAAAGAAGAACATTTATTATTAAGCAAGAACACATGGACAAAATACAAGACAAATTGAATTTATTTGGGTGAATACAGCATAGTTTACAATATTTCATACATTTAAACTCATTCAACATGCATTTTAGAAATAAAAAAATTAACATTTAAAAGTAGCATTTTAATTTAAGTGTATTCAACCATTCTCTGTGATCACTTTTTACCAAAATAGTGCTAATTTGCGTGCCGGCATCTTTCACTGGCTGAAATCTGAGCCAGTGAAGGGCTGCTGTTCGCGGGGGAACTGCTTGCATTTCACTTGTAACTGAAAGATGCCGTGACTGACTCCATAACCTGCCCATAAACAAACAGTACTGAGATTAGAGAACATATTTTAACATCAAATTTAATTAAACTAACTCAGTATTATAACAAATAAAATCCATTTATGTTATGCAAGGCATAAGACATTTCCATCATGCAAAACAACCGCTGCTGATGCAGCTGACTGACATCTCGTCCTTATGTTGCGTTGCGTACAATAGTATAATTTACAGCACAGTAAAGACTTTATAAATGTAATAAAATGTATACAAACCTTTATTTCGCTGAAGAAGTGCACCAAACCGCTCTCTCCTGTAGAGGACACAAAAAGCCCTCACTCTGACTGTAGTTTTTCTCAGCAGCTGGGTTTTTCTTTGGAGACAGGCTCAACCCAGCGGTTGGGTAGAAAAAAATAACCCAGCATTCAAAATGACAGAGCAACTTCAAACTACCCAGCACCTGGGTAAAAAAACAAAAAAAACAAAAAAAATTCAAAATTACCCAATAAAATGGCCCAACAAGCTGAACCCAGCATTTTTTAGAGTGTACTAGTGTATCACCCAACTCTACCATCCTTCCATCCTTCCACCATTGTTGTTGTTTTTTTCTTGGAGCACCAAAGCAGAACTTTTCCACAGAAGAATCTTCCACACAGAAGAAAAAAAATACTTAATGATAATTTATGCTGTCTGTGACCTCTGGATAAAAATATATTGAGATATTGAACACCTGAATGTAATGACTATGACATCGAAAAAGTATAGGATGACTCCTGTTTGCTTATGACTATAAATTTATAAGCTGCACATGACAGCATAAAGTTTTAACTAAACTATGTGTGAATATATGTTCTCTGCCTCTTTCCAGATGCGGTCAGGCTGTGTTTAACCTTGGCTTGTGTGACCGTAGACACAGTCAAATTATGAGACCATCTGTTCAACTCCCCTTTCACATTTATTGTATGTCATAAAGTAGCGAGTCTGCTCCCCGTTAGCCTTTACGGCTTCAGAAACACGCTTTTTAGATGCACTGAATGAGTGTGTGACAGCCACAGGTGAATCACATGAGACTAGCTTGATTAAAAGTCATATCATACTGTCAGGCTCTTTAAATAATTGCAGCGCAGTCTCGATTGCTTCAGGCATACAAATACGTTTTGGAGCTAGACAGAGTATGGCACCTAATTTGTTGCTGGACAACTTTGACTTGTTTTTGGCCCAGTGTTTCACGCCAAAGCAACTAAACATACTAAATAGACATGATTATTCAAAATCAATAATCATTGTATAAACACTGTAATCAAAAGTCGTTTATTTGTAGCACAAAATAAAATATGCTAAATCATATAAACACATATACAGACCCTTCAAGTTCTTTTTGGATATTCATGCTCAAATATCACAAAAAAGGTCCAACTCACATGTCACCCCCTAAAATAAAACTAAAATAAAACATTTTTTTTTTCATGACAAAGAATCATGCTAATTTTTCAACTTTTTATTTTTAAATTATTATTAATTATTTATTTAATAATTGTAATTTAATCAATTTAAGGTACATCAAGTATTATTTATCATTTAAATGTACAAATACTTACAATGTAAAGTATATGCATACACACACACACACACACACACACACACACACACTGGTATAATGAGAAGTGAGTTGTGCTTAATTGTCATGAAAATAATTTCACAAGCCAAAAAAGTCGTAATGGTCCTAAAAATAGGTTTTACTCACCATATGAATTATCATTTCTTATTTCTTTCTATTTGGTGGTGAAATATGACCATAGGACAAATTATTGAC
The DNA here is from genome assembly GCF_001515625.1 of Sinocyclocheilus rhinocerous. Classification (NCBI taxonomy): domain Eukaryota; kingdom Metazoa; phylum Chordata; class Actinopteri; order Cypriniformes; family Cyprinidae; genus Sinocyclocheilus; species Sinocyclocheilus rhinocerous. The sequence goes on along the minus strand of NW_015653021.1, from coordinate 214,983 downwards.
AGGCTTTGTGTGATTCGCCCATAAATTGCACCCAAGCATTTAAAAAGCACATTGTCCTTTGGAAATATTATTTTCATGGAAATTACCCGCCTGACATCCACACTATGATCTTACCTTATTTCCAGCCCTCAGCTGTTAGATTCCATAGGAATATTTGACAGGCTTTGCCAGATGAGAGAGACTTTAATCTGATGGTGTCATGAAGGCAGGCAACCTGGGGCACAAAGGAACAGATAGTGGTGATATTTTCAAATGTTTGCATGCAGAGATAGCTTCCTGTTCACACAGCGGCTGAATATGGATTTATCTCTCTATATGTCCTGTCTTTTTTTTATTTTTTATTTTGTATTGCATTTGTAGACATGGATCTGCATTCTCAGATGTGTGGCTTTGTGAGATCAGGGAGAAATGTAACATAAAAAAGCACATTTTGAAAGAGAGAAAAAACATCTCAAGGGTAGATACTGTTGGGCACTGATACTATTACTCTTGTGTGTAAAAAGTACAGTAAAAATACAGTAAAACAAATAATGTGAATTATTATTATCATTTAAAATGGTTTTATATTTTAAAATAATTTAAAATCTGATTTATTTCTGTGATGAAATAGAAACATTATAAACATAGAAACATATGTGATGAAATAGAAACATTTTGTAACATTATAAAATGTCTTTAATGTCACTTTTTTAATTGAACTGTTATCAACTTTGCCACCACAGAAATAAATTACACTTTAATATATTAAAATTGAAAACAGTTATTTTAAATATTTATATTTTAGAATATTACTGGTTTTACAGTATTTTGGTTCAAATAAATTCAGTCTAGGCAAACACAAATGACCTCTCTTAATATATATATAT
>NW_015653021.1:205165-213875 GCF_001515625.1 Sinocyclocheilus rhinocerous | reverse complement strand
TTAAATATTTTGGACCAGTAGTGTACAATATGAAAACTGTTTTCAGTTTTCATGGTAAGAACCTGCATACAAGTTCCAGTTATCATGACATGACAAGTGAATTTGGTCTATTTGGTTAATTCAATGCACTGGGCAATTTCATACTTCATTCTCTTTTAAACTTTCCAGCAATGAAAATAATCATTTTTGAAGAGCAAATGATGCTCATTAAGTGTGCAATTGAGGATCTTTAGATTTGATCCTTTTTGTACTGCCAAATGGCATGATGGGCAATATAGTTTAGATGCACAAGCCTATTGCTTCATGATCCAAATAAGAGGTATTTTCTTGCAAGCTGTATGGGTATTCTTTAACAGCCAGCAAAAAAATAGTGCAAACCAAATTGCACAATGCTAATCCAACTTGAAACGTGTAAGGGCTTAGAGTTCCCACTGGTGGTTAGACTTCATGGTTGTGTTCATGTGCACTTAAATTATGAATATGATCTTTTCGACACGTTTGAATGCAGCAAACCAAAATACTTAAATGTGTTTCTGCTATTCTGTGCCATTGAATCTAGCCTGGCAGGGGAAAATCTATTTGCACATATCGGCAAACATATAGCACAGACAGTGTAATCCAGTTCACAAATGAATGACTCTCATGAGAAGGATTCTTTAATGAATTAGTCAGTCAGTGATGAATCAGTTCCCCTAAAAGTACTTTGAATTAAAGGATCCAGAGTCATTAAGTGGAATCAGAATCAATAAATTCTCTCTGATTTCCATCCATAGATGTTGTGAACTATGTTGTAAACATCTATGTTATATTGTACATCCTGCAGTAGTTCAGATTGCGGTTTTATTTCTATAGATCTCACTTAGGTCTTATAATACTGTAAATTGCAGATGTAAAGATAAACAACGCAGTTGTCTGGTGTATTTTCTTCTTCATATATGTTACTGCTTGTACTGGGCGGTATATTGGTTCATACCGAATACCGGTGTTTATTTTTGTTATGATATGCATTTTTAAAATACCGCAATACGTCAAAACCTTAGCTATGGTTCAGTTGGAAGATTTCTCCAGTGCTGTCCCGCGAACGTGAGGTCTGACTTTCCCGGAGAAGTGTCACCTCTCTCGGCGTCTGTTCTGTGCAGTGAGCGGCAGAGAAGCAGCGCATTCAGTTGGCCGCACCGCAGCCGACTCGTCAATAAATGAGTACAAAACAGTGTTTCCTAGCACCTGTCGCTTACTGATTGTTTGGAATTATAAATATGAGCGTAGTTCGTCTGTTAATATCACATGCACTTTTTTGTTTGTTGTTTTTTTTTAGTTTGTTACTCAGACGCAGGCAGTGCGCTGCATGAGACAAAAAAGTAATCTAGCCAAAACAACCGCATAGCTGCTCTTTAGTGTAGATGCATGTTGATTTTATTAGACGATGCCGCGATTATAAATGAGAGTGACTCCTGCTTAACATGTATTCAAAGGGGTCGTGTTTAGTCACTATTTAGTGTGGTATTTTTTTGACAATATTCACTCATCATGACAGTAAAATAGGTCATTCTAAGTCAATATACTGCAGTATTTCCTCTCTCAATCAGTAGAAAATATGGTTAACACCCGGTCATGCATGAAAAAAAAATACCGTCATGTACCGTGAAACCGGTATAATTTTGAAAAATACCGTGATATAAATTTTGTGGTCATACCGCCCAGCACTAGTTACTGCTATGATATGATGTTAGAAGATTTGGAATGTAGCGCATGAGTGATGGACAATTGTTATACACATTTTTTGTTGCTTTTTGAACTTGACAGATCCTGTTTTACTGTATGTATTAATTACATGGAACAAAGCTGCTTGGACTTCTTTTGTGTTCCATAGAGGAAAAAAGTCATACAGGTTTGCAAACGTAATAATAAATGCTGAGAGAACTTTCATTTTTGGGGAAATGTCTCTTTAAGAATGGAGTTTAAAACAGAATTTGATGCAGTGATACATGCAGAGGTGAAAGAGTTACTAAAGAACGCTTGTCCTTCTGATCTCCTTGTTAGATCCTGCTTAATTAAGCAGCTTAGATCATTTCTCAACTCAATTTCTCAGCTCAGATCATTACAATTCATCTATCAGACTAATTTGTCCTGCATCTTAATTAGTGTTTATGCTTAGATTAGACTGGCTAGCAACGTGTATCTACTAACTCTCTGTCACTTTTAGAAAATCTTACATACAGTAACTGTTATACTATTTTGTCACTGAAAATTATATATTAACTAGATACAGGTGTTGATATAATTGTACCTGATAACAACTGAAAGTGTGACAATCCGAGATCTGTTCCAGCACCTTCATCCACTAATTGACTCCCAGATATATACACACACAATGTATAGATATACATAATAGCATGTGTATATCATTGTTGGGTGGTATGGCTTCAAACATATGGTAGAGTTTAATTAATTTTATACTGTATCATTGTAATAATGTATTATATCACTATATACACCAGTTATTTCTGGTCCTCGAATCTGATTGGCCAAGTGCCTTTTCCAGTCACCGTTTGTATCACTCAAACGGTGACACTTTGTACACTTTGTATCACTATAATTTAATAAATATACTATAATAATAACAATATAATATATATTATTATACTTATTACTGTATAAGTATTATACTATATATAATATTATGCTGTTTTTGTGTTATGGTTTTGAGTTTTTTAGGCGAGGATGTACTTGTTTAGACTTCAAATATGCAGTTTGTTAATAAAGATAATGTCTATTTGAAAATTTGCTCCAATGGTTTTGGAGACGTGAGCTCCAGGACGTCAGCTTCAATGGTTTTGGAACGCTCATGAACCCGCCGGAGCGCTCATGATCCCGCCGAGAGCAGCCTCACCTCGGCCAGATCTTCTGGAATTTGCTGCTGACTCTGATGTCTCTATAGTGGTTAAACATGAGATATAATTTGTTTGGGGTAAATCTAATGGGCAGTCTTTGGTCTCATTAACCTGTTATTTGTTCCAGAGCAAATAGTTTTGGCTAAAGGCAAAACTGAGGGCTCAGCAGACATTCAAACTAATGTTTTATTGTGAATATGAGATTGAACTGAAGAATGGATGCTGTATCAGATGCAGGTAATCACAATCACTCAGTCCGTCTCTAATAATACTCTGCATAGTACAGTGAGCTTTCAATACAATAAGCTTTCAATGAAGCAACTCAACATTCCTTCATTACTAGTTCTAAAAAGTAACATTTTCGAATTAGTAACAGAGGCTTGGACTAAGCTGTTAAACTGTCAAATTGAGATTTGAATCTGTGGCGGAAGGAAGCAGGGTTTTTAAGACACTTTATTGTTGTCTCTGTTTTTATTTACACACTTGTGCCGTCAAACTTGTTTAAATGTAATCACTCATTTGTAGCCATGCAATATGGCTGTATATCAGCATGCTGTGGTAACCTACTCAGCCTGTGGCCTCGTACCTATGGCCAAATCACAGCCATGTCACATGGCTACTTGTGTGATATTGCTCATATATCATTATTTAAAGGGACTTTCACACTGGGCAGCACGTTTGCTGCATTCCGAGCCTGATTGTGACTATGTGTATCACATGAAGGCTTGCAAATGGACAGTTTTGAGGAGACAACTGATTACAAGCCATTCATTTGCTGCTCTGATTGCACTCACTATATGCGATTACACTGCACACTCACACTTGCTCGTATACAAGGTAAATCATCACCACTGTCATCCCTTATATGTGGTTTGTTGAACTAATGATGTCAAGCCAAAATGCATGCACATGTTAATTTACTTCCTGATCAAGTGTGCACCCCAGTCCAAGATGCTTTCACGCAACCGTGCCACAGTTCCACTGCAACCAAGCTCAGACCACCTCGATCAGTATTCTTGGTTCGGTACCCCAGTACATTCCTTGGTCTGCATGACAGCTTTCACATTACCATTTTTTCATGCAATGTTTTTTTCTTTTTTTTTTTTTTCTGCCAAGTGATTCCAGAGTTTTCAACCAAGGCGATTCCAGAAATTTCGTTTTCGCCCCAGAATTTTCATTTCGGTGCATCCCTAGTAGCCCTTATAATCATAGACTTATAATTATGTTATAATAAGGGGTTGTAATCTGAGTCTGTATAATAGTGTTTTTTTTTTTTACTGGTTTTGACGACACACACTTGCCATTTCTCAGATCAGGTGAGAGTGTGTCTTTCTGTTTAGCGAGAGTGACAAATGTTGTATGGAAAGCTCTTATATAGGAATTGTGTAGGCTATTATACAAATGACTAACCTCATGTACTCTGTCGTTCATTTAGAACACTCCAAATTCATTAAATTTAGAACATGACTGAGAGCACATTTGGGTGCATGCTAGTTATCTTGTATGTACAAATATGAAATAATCCACACAATTGTTAGCGAATGAGACCCATTATCTCTTTAGTCACCAGAATCAAAGACACAATGTGAGAAATGTCCATAAGTGACCTTCTTTCACTCTGGAGGAGGGGCAGCAGTGGGTGTGCTGAACACACGTGGGTGTTTTTTTCTTTCTTTGTCTGGATCTACTGTGTAGTTTTGAGTGGATGTGTTAATTGAGCTGCCTTTTGCCGGAAGAAAGCGCTTGTTTTCTCGAACGCCTGATCACCATGCCATTAAAACTCCATTCTGAGCTTGACTTGAGCTGAAGCACTCTCGTTACAGATATGAAACTATTGTTCCACAGCGCTGCAAGGAAAGGCGGCCCGCTGAACAGCTTGGCAATGGAACCCGCTGCTTTTTGCATTGAATGAACCGAGAGATGTGGGTGGATTGGCTTTGGTTTTCTGGATTTATGTTTTAAGAGTTAGAGGTAACGAAGCTTGGGATGTTAACGATTGAATCTACCTGGAGTAGTTGGAAGGCTTTGTTTCCCCAAATATCCCCCATATAGTAGAAAAAGGAGTCTTTGAGTCCAGTTGGATAGTTGAAGTGGGTGTTGTGGATGGTTTACTTTTTCAGCAAACCATATTCAACTTTTTTGGCTGCTTTGATGCTTTCCCATGTCGCATGATTGGAAGGAATCCATCATGCTTGACTAGATGTTTTTGAATGTGCAATTGATATAATTGTTCTTTTGTGACCAAGACAAAGTTTTGATACCCATATCAAGTATTGCTGCTATAAAGTACAGCTTTTCATGATTCAATAATGTAAATTGGTTCCACATGACTCCAAAACGTTACATGAGCATAATTTGTTCACATATCTTCAACATCATGGACTGCAATTATTTTTAAGTGACCCAGTAACCTGTACAGTAACCTGGGTGTGAATTTATATGGTTAATTCAACAGGGTTAATTCAAATTCTACTGTTAGTGAGCTGTTTTAACACATATTAGCATGCTAAATGCTAAGTAATACAATGCTTGTTGAGTAAAGCAACAAAACATCCTTTTTGTGTACTAATTCTCAGCCTTAGCAATAGCACCACTTTTCACCACAATGGTAACCCAGTGAAAAAAAAAAAACACTGTTCCAAATCCCATCATAATTAAACATTAAAGAAGTCTCCACTCTTTTCTCATTTTGCTCAAAAATACATAAAATAATACTTAACTTTTGTACTCTCCTCATTAAGTCCCAGGCAAAGCATGCAGGGAAAATATTTTCAGTAATTTCAACAGAAGACATCATTTCAAGTAACTTGATTGCTTCACATTCGCCCTACATAACTGAATATAGCAGACTGCACATTGTAGAGAATTAGACATTAATCAAAAGCAAACAAATCAGGTTTAGAAGAGGAGCACAAATTTAGTGTATTGGTCACATAAATAACATGATTGAGAAAATCAGACGACCTGAGTTTTCACTTTTTTTTTTCTTTTCACTGTAGAACACACAGAGGGTGCTTCCAATGTACACAGCTTCAGTGATTTTAATGAGAGCGATTTGAAGTTTGTCATGCAGCGACATTCCACATGTGTCCAGTGTATACAAGTGGATTTTTACATTGAAATTCCAGCCAAGATACATATATTTTGTGACATGTAAGAGTTTGCCAATACTGTGCACCCTTAAGCTGCAGTTGCGCTAGAATTTGGTCCTGCAAAATTTCAATTTATTGACAATGCAACAGAATATGATATCACACTCGGCTTCTGTTTTAATAAATAATAAACAAATAATAATACATTTTAAAATGTGAAAATACGTCATCTAACCTGCAGCTCTGAATTTTCTTTAGTTCTTTTTTTCAATTTGGCCAAGAAGTTAATCTGTGAATCTAAACTTTGATATTGGTTTCTGGTCTCCCGCCTTCGCATGTGTATGAATGAAAGTCAATGGAGCGCAAAGCATGGCGGTGCTATATAGATTAACACTTTAGCAAAGAATATCTGTAAAAAAAAAACTTATCCTATAAATGGAGCTGTCAGTAATAATGAACAGACACAACAAATCTGAAACATCTGCTGTGAATGCTGTCAGAATGGATCTTTACTTTCAATCTGTTTGCCAGAGCTTGTCACTTTGATTGTGGTCATTATGACTTTATGCGATACATGAACAAATCATACAAATTAAAAAGCATTTGTTGCGCCACAAACTCAGAGTGAAAATGCATGAATAGATTTTCACATCCAGACATCGATTACTCCCAAACACAACTTCCTATCCTCAGTTTGACGATGACAGTGGTGTCACTAATGTTTGTTGCTAGTCATTTTCCACTATGAAAACAAGCCCAATTTTGTGAGGTTTTTGATTGTGGGCAGATTAGTGCTGGGTTTTCATCAAACGCCGTATGTTTATTTTCTCCCATAGTCCTTAGAGACTGTTCAGATTCTAGAGGCAGTGCCTAAACCTACAGATAAAGGTATTATATTTGGAGAAGCTTGGGAGTTACATGTCTGGTTATTCTGGTTTCTTCTGTACCTGTTATTTCCCCAGAGAACAGCATTTTTCTAAACATTTTCCGATGGGGGAAATTCACTAGGAATTAATTGAGCCTGCTGAGACCATTGTGTATTTGTGCACGCTGTTTGCATTGTTTTGACACCCCGATTCAGTAAAGGAAAATGCAAATTAGCTAATAGTGTAAAGCCAAAAAAATAAAAAAAATCTGTGCTGAACACAATTTACATGGCTCAATTCCTCAGTTCATATAGGGTAAAGGTACCTATTAAGCTCACGTACCCATTAAGCACACTTCCATGTTTGAGCTCAGATTATAAAAAGAAAAAATAATTTATTATTCTACTTGATGTCTTAACCAATTGATGTACAGGTGCATCTCAATAAATTCGAATGTCGTGGAAAAGTTCATTTATTTCAGTAATTCAACTCAAATTGTGAAACTCGTGTATTAAATAAATTCAATGCACACAGACTGAAGTAGTTTAAGTCTTTGGTTCTTTTAATTGTGATGATTTTGGCTCACATTTAACAAAAACCCACCAATTCACTATCTCAACAAATTAGAATACTTCATAAGACCAATAAAAAAAAAACGTGCTTTTAAATCCATAATATTATAAATTGACAGTTTATTGCTGGTCTGTGGTTTTACACTGCTGTTATTTTTAAAGATTTCATATTATTGTAAGGTGAGCTTAAAGGGTACACTACTATGAAAATCACACAGGTTCAGTGTGACATCAATAAGAAAAAGTACAATTTCATAGATATTGTTAATAATAGTTGTTCATAATAAAATATGTATGAACTTAATACATGACCTAGATTATTTATTTTGCAAAATCTTGTAATTTTAATAAATATTACATTAAATTTATAAAAAATTGTTGCTGCTCCAATTAAGCTCAGTGTGCTCTCTTTAAGCTCTTCCACATTGAACGTCTATGTAAATACTTCAGAAACAGACTTTACATATAAACTGATGGTTGTCACTTTAAGTTACGTTTATCGATTTTCTATGGAATCAGTCGACTCAAATCTGCAGACTGGCTCTGACCTTTGGCAACTAGCATCAACTTCTCCAGACCGTAAATCAGTGGAAAATCAAGGGGAAAAATTGTGTAGTGTATTCCAGACTATACATAAGTTGACATCCATTTAATAAGAGGCTTCATAATGAGGCTAGTTTCTGTTCATCCCCATGAATGAAGTGTTTTATTTGGTTTGTTTTATTAGATTGTTTAATATGTGGTACTTCGCTGAATGTGGAGTAGTCTAGATGTTGCAATGTGCTTAAAGGGGTCATATGATGCGATTTCAATTTTTCCTTTCTCTTTGGAGTGTTACAAGCTCTTGGTGCATAAAGAAGATCTGTAAAGTTGCAAAGACTAAAGTCTCAAATCCAAAGAGATATTCTTTATAAAAGTTAAGAGTCAACCACGCCTACCTAAAACGGCTCGTTCTAACACGCCCCCACATACCTACGTCACGATCTGGGAAGATTTGCATAACGCCGCCCAAATCTTCACGCAAAGAAAGAAGCCGTAACTTTTATTCTCGCTGTAGTATTGTTGCCGCCGCCGCCATGTCGAGAAGGCGCTGTGTGTTTCGTTGTGAAAGCGAAACTACTTTGTTTGGCCTTCCAAAAAAGGACGATATCTGCTTCATCATGCCCGGAGCTGATCCGTGCTGGTTGCTGAGGAAATACAGCAACTGTGGATCACCGGATCGGCTTTCACCGTGGACGAAGAGGAGTCCAGCCCAGGGTCGTCACATGTGATTGCCGCAAGCCCGCCGG
>NW_015653021.1:193803-205155 GCF_001515625.1 Sinocyclocheilus rhinocerous | reverse complement strand
TTAAAGGGTACAAAAATTTACCCATTAAGCACAGCCAGACTTTTTACATTTAATTATGTATATCTTAATTGAAATGCTTTTTTCATTTAAAATAAAATATTTTTGTGTGAGAGATTAATATTTTTTTAACATAACTTTTTGTACTGAAACCAATATCTTGTGCACTAAAAACGTCTCAATGTAGATTTTGGTGAGCTTAATAGGTACGTTTACCCAATGTGCTAGGTTGTGGAAGATGCAGCAGCCTAGGTGAGCTGGCATATTTTAATATACATTCTCATAAAAAAGGTACAAAACTGTCTAAAAGGTACTAATATGTACATTTTAGGTACTAATGTATACTTTAAAGTACTAGTGTGTATTAATGAGGTACTTTAGTTTAGGAGTATATAATGTACAAAGATGTACCTTTCAGCTTTTGTACCTTAGAGTACCGCCCGTGTAATAGCTTTGTAACTTTTTAATGTACAACTTGATCTCATAAGCGTCACGGTGCGTGTGGAGAGATAAGGTGAGGACTCAAGTTGCAGGAAGAATGGTCTTTCTTTTTAATAATAAAATGAAACAAAGACAAACAAAACAACCCAGAGGGAGAAAAACAGGCAGGCAGGCTATGAACAACAATACAGGTAGACATAATACACACCACAAACACAAGTGACGAAAAACAAAGGATCAGCACAGGACTGCAGACACCAGGAGAATAAATAGGGAAACAAACGAGGAGGGTAACGAGGGAGACACAGGTGGAGCAACTTAAACAATAATGAGGTAACACGATGGGCGGGGTCAGACAATAGACAAGAGAGAGCACATGGCACCAAACAAACACAACACAAGCCATGAGCTCACAGAAAAACAAAGTGTCATCTGGTGGCCATCCTGGACAATAAGAATGTATTTTCACTTAAGTTGTGGTTTTACCACACATACATTTATTTATGTTTGTGTAGATACTGAAATATACAGTATTTCTATATATTGAAATCATCTCCAAGATAAATTCAGTTCATTGTGACTTCTGCTGTCAATTCATTTTGAAGGACTGCATAATGTTAAACAAGAGTATGCTTTATGACCTTAACATGAATAACAATCATTTAACCTTTATTTATTATGTTTTTTTTTTTGCTGTGGGACACAAAGGGCCCTATCATACACCCAGCGCAATGCGGTGCCAGGCGCGACGCAGGTGTTTTTTGCTAGTTTCAGCCCGACGCAGTTGTCATTTTCACGTCCTGCGCCACGTTGTTTAAATAGCAAATGCATTTGCGCCCATTTGTGCGCCTATGGGCGTGCTGGTCTGAAAACGAGGTGTGTGCAGGCGCATTGCTGGCGCGTTGCTATTTTGAGGCAACTGAAATAGACTGTGCCATTGACAAACATAAACCTGGTCTAAAGTCAATGGCGCAGTAGTTTTTTTGTTATTTAAAAAATGCGTTAGTATTGGCGGGTCCACAGCATGCGTACACTCTGCTTATTACACAAACAGGGACGCACAGCAGCACACAAACATGGCAAATATTAAAAATTAAAGGATTGCAATGTAAAATATTATTATTGTGTAGGCTACATCAATATAAAAATGCCTACATGTCATAATAGATAGTCATTGCATGTATCAGAATTAGGCTACCTATTTGCTCGCACACGAGCAGCTCCGTTTCATCTCTGAAGACGTGTTCTGTCTTTGTGCTTGCAAATTCCGCCGTGTAAATAGCAAATCCGCCATGGCATGAGCGCAACTGGCTCTTAAAGGGAATGGGAGATGAGACTCTGATTGGTTTATTGCACGTTATGCCCAAAACACACCCATTACTCATTAAGAGAATAGGGACAACCCTTTTAGACCATGCGCCGACCGTTTTTCCCGTCGTTAAACTAGCAAAAGTGGATTTGGACACGCCCTAAGTGCACCTGCGCCGTGCGCTTTAGACCTTGCGTTTAGATCGTTAAAATAAAATAAAAATAAAAGGTGTTTTCTCATTATAGGCCTGTGCTGTGACTGACAATATGTGAAATTTTACCTATTAAATGTAATTGGCATTGCAGTACCTTTTTTTTATGTAAGATCAGGATTTTTTTTTTTTTTTTTTACTCAAGTACAGGCCAAAAAGCACCATCCCTGCAAAGAAAAAAAAGCCTTATATAAAACATTGTATATAGCCTACATTAGTAATGAAGATGAGTTATATGCACAGGTCTATAGTAATTTTATTTTAATATCTATCCGCACTGGTATGCTCAGCATTAGAAAACTGTGCTTTTTATAGCTGTAATTTTAGCTGAATCAAGTAATATTATGTGTGTATGAGAGCAAGAGAGGGAGAGAAAGAGACTTTACATGCACCTGTACTTGGCTGTACTTTTCTGTTGATTTTTTTATTCATGTGTAAGAACACTGGGAAATGCAAAATAATAATAAATCTTATTTGTTTTACATGAACAATGCATTTTCATTAGGCATAAATGCATAATATAGTTTAGTCTTGTTACAACATTCTCAATATTAATTTACTGAATGCTGAGGATTTGATAAATCACACGCCAGCTTCTTTTCGACACAAGAAATGGACTAATAAAAAGGCTACCTGAGCTTGAGAAGCAAGAGAAAGAGACACAGAGTTTGTGGGGTGGACGGAAATTGACTGACCTTAAAATCCCTGGGCTTTCAATAAACACTTTTGTATTTGGCTTTGTGTTTATGAGATTCATAGTTCTCTTAAAGGACATCCCATTAATCCCTTGACTGACCAAACGCGCGTGCCGCCCCTCACTGCAGGTGTCACTTATCCAGCCGCCCCAGAAATGTCACCGTTTGCCGGATCGTCCCAGCGCTCGCCTGTGATGACTGAATGCTGGGAGGATGAAATGTCCATTGAGCTGTCATTCATCCACTTTTATATTTATTTAACTCTTTATTTCATGTTTTGCAACTTCCATGTGCATTCCGCAGGGGTTCTCAGTGGCAAGTCAAAGATGATGATTTTTTTATCAGTCCCTGTCTTTTTTATATTCTTCTGTTCTTCACAAAAAAAAAGCAATAGTTTAACTTTTGCGTGGAGTTTGAAAGTGGCTCGTTGTCTTTTTTTTTGTATTTCGTTTGACATTTTACCCGTCATCTCGCAAGGACATCAGGAGTGAAACGTGGAGAGATGAGTGAATATGCGGGCTGAATTTTATTGAGCTATTGTTCATGAAATACTGATCAGCTGAATGCTTTTCTTTGGAGTAACTCTGAAAACTGCCTTGAGTTTAAGAACTATAGGAAGGTTACTTTAAGAAGGTTATTCTTTTTTTGCCCTCTACATGTTTTGCCCTTGGCATAGCAAATGATCAGAGCTTTTACATTTTGTATTTTTTGCCAGGGGTTATAGTAGTTTCACAATTGTCAATACCGATTTCAGATATCAGATATGCTATTGTAGACTCTGATGGTAGAGATCTGATCTCACCATCATCCAGTCCATCTGGAAAGACATGAAGAAACACAAAAACACTGAGACAGACTAAATCCTGAAGAACTTTGGCAACCTCTCCAAGATGCTTGTAGAAACCTTCCTGCAAAGCAACAGTACTGTGACAAGTTTCAGGTACAAATTATTATTGGTCATACTGCCCACCCTAATTGTGACTTTATTTATTTATTCATTCATTCATTGCATATGTGAGCATTCAAATGTATCTGCCAATTGTGTTGGTATTTGGTGCTCTTGATGCTGTACTATTTTTCCACCTTTTTTTTTAGCAAGTCTTTAGCAAAACTTGTACAGAAAGCATGGGACTGGTGAACAACTAGCATATTCCTGTGTGTTGTTTGATGATTCAAAAGCCCATATTTTGTTGTCCCAGCCCACCTGACCACATTTGTTGAGTCTCAATATTGCTTGATATATGGTCCGATATGTCAGAACACTGACTAATAAAACAAAACACATGAAAGGTTTTGAGACAAGACAAAAATAAAATACACATCATCTTGAGTTTGTGGAAGACGAGTGATCTGTCTAATAACAAAATGCATTCTGTTGGGTGAATTGTGTTGGAAATGTCAGGGAGGGTTATTAATCACATAGAAAAGGTCTGATGCTCATGCGCTATGACATGCAGAACCTCGGTTTACTGATATTATGTCGACTGAGTGTTTTGATTCATTAAGTCATATTTTGAAATGTATTATACTGCAGTCTTTGCCGTCATGGCTGTTGTTGTTGCTGCTTCAAGTCTGGATCTTATTTAACGGCACTGTTTTATGTGGCCTCTTTAATAGTTTATAGTAACCTGTGTTTCAGTGAGTTAAATCAACACGGACTTGCTCCTCCCTTACTATAAACATAAAGTGAGATATTAAGATAATTACTACAGATGGTGGGAATCACATACACAGCTAATAGATGGATGGTCATGATATTGAGTGGGCTTCTTCCATATTGACGTGTGCAGAACTCCTGGTTGCTTCTGCTCAATAATTAAAAGCATAAATAAACACCAGGCCTGGCAGGTACTGAAGTGGGATTCTTCTCAAATATGTTTTTTTTTTTTGCAGAGGTGAATAAAAATACCATGCTGTGTGAAATAGCTAAAACAATCTTTATATTTAATTGTATTTACTTTTATTTTATTTTATTTTATATATTTATTCATACATTATATATTCTGCCATTCATTTATGTCCTCTAAATAGTTTTTTTCTTGTTTCTTTTTTATTTAATTTTATTATTAATTATTTTAACCATCCATTGTTGTGGAGTAGATTGAAATACATTTAATGCAAGAACTAAAAACAGTTTATGAGAACGAGCATCTAGGCAAGGCATGTTTGAACTGATTCAAGGAAAATGCATCAAACTTACTACACAGATTTTAAAACTATCTTTCCTTTTTATCTGACATCACAAATGACTTTTCAATCCCACCCCTCCAAACTCACTTTTCCCAATCAAGTGTGATTCCTAAAAATCTTGCTCTACATTTTGTCTTGTTGAATATCCTATTTCACTCAAAAATATGTCAGCATTATTGGAGAGCTTTCTACTGAATGCTGGTTTTGCAGCTTAGATTAATTCAGTGAAGAATTCATTGGATTGATTCTTACTGATAACTTGTGAATCTTTTTTAGTCAGTTTGTTTTCATGTGCAACCAGTGAAGAATAGCAGTGTTTTGTCAAAGCATTATTCCTTCACACATTAAAGTTAGTGGAGTACAGCGCTCGATTGAAGCGTTCTTTGGCTTAAATAATCCTCCAGCCAGGTCCAATAGCCTTGATTGAAAGTGATGAATGAAAAGGCAGAGAACGGCCCATGTGGGTCACACTTAAGGTGAGCATCGAGCCGCACTTCCGCGACCCTAATCATAACTCGCATAAATCATTGACGCTAAGAGCCACTGTCTCCATGCAGAAGGGAAGGTCCTCAGAGCTTGATTGTAACAACTGATCGCAACTCACCTCATTCAGTTGCTCATCACAGGTAAAATGGTCAGAGATGGATCAGGGATGTCTCCCCCTCCATCTTCAGAAGAGCCCTTCAGTGAAAGCATGCTTCACATCAGGTCATTTTAAGATAGAGGTAGAGTGCATATTTCCATCCACTGTTTTTTAATTACACTACTGGAGCTCCCTTTGAACGCACATAAATGCTCGCTTTTCATTTCAGTTGGCGTTTGATGGAGGCATGTCTCTGAAGTTATCAGAAATTAAACTTATATAACAAGCGAAACAATCTCACAGGAAATGTGAGAAACTTCTGGTGGCAGATTGGCTGCTGTCGAATGGATAAACATGTGGCTGTCTGAAGATGAGAGAGGATTGGAAAGGTTAACAGCATTGCTTGTCCTTCCTCTTCAATTCATCTGCCTATTCCTTGGAGATAAATGAGGGACACTAATACATATAGAAATAGCTTGTCCAGCTAGGAAGAGTGTGTTTTTTTTATATTAAATTAAAATTATTATTTTACTAATAACAATCCATTATTACATACCACACGCTTTTATCCAGAGCAACTTAAATTGCATTTAAGGTATGCGTTTTATCAGTATTATTATGAACAATTTATCTGTGGTATTTACTGAAATTATGCAAAAAAAAATGCAATCCAATCAGTTCCCAATTAATAAAATCTAGGGATGTGCTCATTCAATACTCAATATTGGTAACGGTCCGTTATGAACCTTTTTTGTCAGATCAGGTATTAACAAGATGGGACTGATCCTTATCCGATACTGTGCTTTATTTTAGTTCCAAAATTGCAAAACTGCAAAAAGCATCATAAACATTTTTGTGCGCTATATTCTAGGTCTTCTGAAGACATTGCATTGCTTTAGTTTCAGAACAAACTCTATATTAGTTTGTTCCATTTATGTTGATGGAAAATTAATTCAGCATTCGGATATCGGGTTACGTTTAACGTTACGACAGACGGCATGGTAAAACTCTTTCCAAGATGTTCCAAAGTTCCCATATTTTGCGTAGTCTGAACAGAAAGGTGTGTGCTTTTATTTTAAAAGACTGTATTAACCATTTAGTTTATTAGTGATTCTGAAATGTGTGTTTGATGCTCTTGAGCATTCAAGGTATGTTTTAGCAGTTCATGTATTCCCTGAGATTCGAACCCATGACTTTGGCATTGATAGTACAATGCTTTAAACCTTTATTTTATGGACAACTTTAAATGTATGGACAAATTATTATTCATTAATCATAATTTTAATAATCTTTTTTTAAGAAAGAAACTCTTGCTTGCTGCACATATTTGGAATGCATTGAGGGTGAATACATTTTCCTCATTGGGTGAACTATCCCTTTAAGTACAGACTCATAAGTGATTGATTGATTGATTGATTGATTGTGTATGTTTCATATTTGACTTTAGCCAGTCAAGCAAATGTAACAGTAAGGCATCTTATCTTGGCAGTATTCACAGTATTTTTAGCTAATCACTTTCAGTTCAGACCACAGGTTCACTACACAGGTAAACTATAATTTATTCTGTCACGATGCTGTTGATTTTAACAGGAACAAACTGGATTGTGGTAGATAAATGGCTTGCAAATGTCATTTCATGTTGACTTTACAGATATTCACATCATTTGAACCCTGTGGATACAAATAGCTTGCATCACACGTTCAACACTGTACTAAAAGTAGGCTACATGTGTTTGCTGCTGATCATAAAGTACATCCATTTGAGTATGTGGTAAGGCAGTATTGGGGAATGTGATAAAATTGTCCCATTTATAACTAGACATTCAGTTAAATACTGTTGTTCATCATTAGATTAAGCATTTTTCTTATTTTTATAGTGGTTAATAAGTTATTTCACCCTTTAAAAATTAATGCCAAATAAATGCAGCAGTGAGTGCCGAGATTAATTATTTCCTCTTATAGTATATACCTTTCCATCGCTTGAAGGGTTGTGAAAATTTTCACACACAAAAAAAGTAAAAATAATAATAATAAAAGCTTGGACAGATGATCCATCTAACATCAATAGTATACAGCAGGGTTCCTCAAATCTTGCCCTGGAGGACCAATGCGCTGCAGAGTTTAGCTCCAACCCTGATCAAACTCACCTACCTGTGATTTTCTAATGATCCTGAAGACATTGATTAGCTTGCTCAGGTGTGTTTGATTAGGGTTAGAGCTAAACTCTGCAGGAAAGTGGATCTCGTGGGCCAGATTTGAGGATCCCTGGTATACAGTATCATCCAAGTTCTTTTGGCATGCTATTTTAAATGCACCATGATGTGGGAACACACTGTTTCTAATAATGCATAATACTTGGAATGGATTTTATGCAAATTACTATGCAACCATAGCGTTTCTTCAGTGCACTGTGATATGTCGAGTGTATATCCAGTTGATATCATCAATGCTGTTCATCCTCAAAAGGGTCAGGATTTTTTAAATGACTATTTTATCCACAATTAAGTCCATTTATTCAGGCAGCACATTTGCAAAATGTAGAGTACAGTTCGATTCTTAATTCTGCAATCAAAAGCAGCGTGCTGCTGTGTCCTGAGACACCATGTTAATTGTAGTGTTTGCATGGCAGTTTGTCTCCCTTATAATGTGTTGCTTTTTTTCTCCAACGTTGCGGCACAGTGTGATGTCTAATTAGCAGAATCCTGCAGAGACCTGCATGTTGTGCACAGACAATAGTACAAACAGATTAAGAAAATACAACAAAAGGATTTGTGGTTGATATGAACAAATCATATAAAACTATTGTATGGCTTTTGTGAGTAAATGATGGAATGAGGGTGTGACGTGTGCCAGAGTAGACAGAGAGAGGTTTTGTGCCTTTTTTAAACAATATCAATGTTACGGTTCGAATAATTGTATTGTAATTATTCCGCTGGTTTCTGAGACATGGCATAATGAAAGCTGTATTATTCTCCGGCTTTCCTTTGTCATTTTTAATTAAAGTGTTGTGGAAGCAATTATATGGACTCTGAGGTTCCCAATATTTATGCATTTATTTTTATTTCTCATCACATGAAATACATTTTGACAATCTGACACTGTTAAATGGAATTCAAACAGAAGTTCAGGAACAACATGTTCAATTAATCCTGCCAATCACAAAGGAAAAGATAAACACTGCTTACCTGAATCCTTTTCAAATTATGCCTGCATCCCAAATTCACCTATACTTTTTATAATTAGGTCCGGAGGGGACGTTTTTTTGCTGAAAGCCGAACCTGTTTAACTTCATTATGTTATATGAACTTTTGAACTTGCAAAGTGTGTTGTTTGCTTCTTAGCTACTATTGAATTCTTGAAGTTCATGGAGTTTTAGGGGGCGTTTACATGACACAGTTTTCAACTAAATACGGAAAACGTATTTGTTTTGGCCGTTCATTTACACGACAACAGCTTTTTGGAAGGCTGAAAATGCAAACTTTTAAAAACTGGTTCCCTATC
Organism: Sinocyclocheilus rhinocerous; assembly: GCF_001515625.1. Taxonomy (NCBI): domain Eukaryota; kingdom Metazoa; phylum Chordata; class Actinopteri; order Cypriniformes; family Cyprinidae; genus Sinocyclocheilus; species Sinocyclocheilus rhinocerous. The sequence goes on along the minus strand of NW_015653021.1, from coordinate 196,228 downwards.
GATACTTCACTCGTACTGCGTCTGCTAAGACGCTATGGGGAAAATTACTTTTTCTCCGATGACTGAAGCCTTTTCAATAACGCAGTGTAACTGCACAGCCATTGGTTCGTGCAGTGAATTAAAAACAAACCAATGGCTCGGCAGCGGAGCTGCACAAGCCTATGGCGACGTAGCCCGCCAGAATGGGCGGGGCCATCTGGCTATATAAGCGGGCATATCGCCAAAGGATCCTCAGATTTCTTCTCCTTCAGCGATGACGATGATCTTCGCTAATACTACGATACTTGAAACTTCGTTGTGGAAACGCCTCGCAGCTGATCAAGACCCCTCTCTGCTTGCCGCTTCCCAGCCGCCTTCAGTGCCCGCAGCAGCGCCGGTCTTCCGGATCCCCTGCCGCCATCCGGCAACTCTTAAAGTCCTTTCTGCATAATGGGCTTATTCGTGCCTTAGGGCAAACTAGTGCTTAAACTTTGCCTTCCTTCTTGTATGCTCTTGGCCCTCACTGAGTGCCGAGGCTGTGCAGAGTTTTCTTGGAACAATTCTTAAGGCCGGGTGGACCTCTGCGAGCTTAGACCTATTTCCTCCTGCTGGGCTTTCCCTGCAAATTACTTGGTCTTTCTGGGACCCTTGTGGTGCTTAAGGCAAGTTCATGTATGAGTCGTTCCCCTAGCATAGCATGGCGCGATTGTACTGTTTCCCCATTGCGTCTTAGCAGACGCAGTACGAGTGAAGTATCGATAGGGAGCATACTCGGTTACTAACGTAACCTCGGTTCCCTGAGATACGGGAACGAGTACTGCGTAACTAGCCGTGCTATGCGACTGCACAACTCAGTCGTCGCTTCAGTCGAAATAACCTGAGGATCCTTTGGCGATATGCCCGCTTATATAGCCAGATGGCCCCGCCCATTCTGGTGGGCTTCGTCGCCATTGGTTCGTTTATAATTCACTGCACGAACCAATGGCCATGCAGTTACACTGCGTTATTGAAAAGGTTCAGTCATCGGAGAATTATGAGTTTTCCCCATAGCGTCTTAGCAGACGCAGTACTCTTTCCTGTATCTCAGGGAACTGAGGTTACGTTAGTAACGTTACGTTTTTTAGGCACATGACAATATCAAATTTTCATGTTGCGATAATTGCAGAAGCTTTTATCACGGTTTACAGTATTATCACAATATTAGGGGAAAAGTTGCAAAAAAAGTGTTGTCATAACAGGTTTAATATCTTTATTTAATTTAACAAAAAGAGCTGGAAATTTAAATACAATAAAGCAGTACACAAAAATTTATAAAGTAAACAAATGTTTCTAACAGATTAAAGGGCAACATAATTATACAGAAAAATTAGTAACAGTTGCTAGGGCTGGTCCGAATACCATTTTTTGAGCTTCAAAGCTTCGGTAGTAATCAACACCGAATATTCGAAGTTTCAGAGGGAGGGGACTGAACCTATTCTTCTCTCTAATGAAGGCAGGACTCTCTGTGTGTCTGTCTGTCTGTTTGCATTTTTATTATGTCGAGAACCGTTCATCCAATCGACTTCACGCGTGGCGGGTGTGTTGCTGCGGACCCAAGGGAGTGCAGTGTCGCATTTTGGTGCAATATGGACACGCGACACGTTCAGAATTAATAAACTTTTAATAAACTACAGAACAGCGCGAGCTGGAAGCGGCGCGCCTCACATGGGCAGGGCTTATATGCTTCGAGAACAGACACTGCACTAGTAATACAAAACACACAGGTCTGTTAAGAGCAATACTTTTAATATAGACAAATTATATATGGTTATTTTTTTTAATGACTGCCGTATTCGCAAGTATTTTCCAAGCAAATTAAGTGCACGTTTTTATCATGTGTAAAAATACTGATTAACATGGCGGATAATAGCAGCTTGTGTTTTTTTACACCAACAATATACTGTAGGCATACTTAAAGAACTCATTTCAAACTTGATGTGCTGTTGTGGTAGGCCAGTTTCAAATTGCATATTTGGCACACTAGAGCCCTGCATTTCAGCCCAGGCCTGACGGGCCCTGGCTTTTTTACGCCCCTCAGGCCAATTTTCACGTCATAGTTCAGACGTGGGCCGGGCCTCGGGCCTGTTTTAGGCTTCTCCTAATTTTTATATTTTAGACATCCATCAATTAGTTATGAAAAAATTGCCGCACTGGTGGAAACAACACGAGACCGTCCTGTCAAGAGCGGCTCTGTTTAGTGTCCTGCCAGCAGTAGCAGCAGCATGCGTGCCGTCAGCGCAGCTGAAGAGTTCTGCGTTCAAGTGCACGCAATAGGCTTAAATTTGCCACAAAGCATCGGCAAAAGTAATTACCATGAATGCGTCAGGGGGAAACAGTAAGGAGATATTTGAATTATTTACTAATAAACGGGTGTTTTCTGAGTCCGTGTCGCAAAGATGAAGATGAC
>NW_015653021.1:190255-193744 GCF_001515625.1 Sinocyclocheilus rhinocerous | reverse complement strand
GTTCATTTTTGTGAAGCGCTCCTGTTCAAGACGAGATGGCAGAAAGCGCATCATGTTTGTTTTCTTTATTTTATAAAAGCACAACGTTTTGTTGATATTGTGAGTGCGCACAAATACAAGTATACCCTTTACAGTTCCGAATGATGTATTATTCGTACCTTTATGAGCAAAAATGACAGTGTAGTCTATTTTAAGTTGTTTCCACTGAAAAAAAAAATTCAAGTGATTGCGCTGGCGCCTCCATGTCCTGCAAAGCATGCTTTAGGTTCCACTCTCCACACAAACTTGGATATAGCGCACATTTATTATAGCGCAGGTTTAATGTTTAAACATTGTTATATGCTTGAACTGTTTTAGAGATTAACTAGACAACTAGACAACTTTATTTTAGGCAAGTCGTGATGATTAGAGAAGGCTAAATTGATCAAACATAGGCTCACTATCTGCCGCGGGCCGCTTGGTCGTTACTTTAAAAAACAAAAACTTATATTTAACGAACAAAAAATTCTCCAAACGTTTTTCTAAATTAACTTAAAAAAAAAAACGAAACGAAATATAATCATTTTGCCATTACATACAAAACTGAACTATTTTAATAGCTGAAAGAGTAGTATAGGCCTAAGCTGTTTTGGGAGAAGGGGGAAAAAAAGACAGGCTTGGGTCGGGCCCGGGCCGGGCCGGTAATTCTGATAAGCTGTCGGACAAGGGCCGGGGCCTGAGCGTCTCGGGCCAGGGTCGGGCTAGGGCCTAAATTTGAGGTCCGTGCAGGGCTCTACTGCCTTTGTCTTGTCCTCACTCAATTTAAAGTGCTCCCACACAGCTAAGGTCTTCGGCACTTTTGTCTTCTCTTCCAGATTCACTTAATCATGACGTTCATGACATTCACTCATGGGCGATTCATATTCAAGCGTGAAGCGTTTTGCGGGGGATGCCAGGTGTTCGGAAAAAAAGAAAATAATATTTGAATCTCAAAATTGAAAATCGAATGCCAGCCCACCAAACGAATATTTGAATAATCGAATATTCTGGTCCAGCTCTAGTTATCGCTGCTCTCCCTGCTCTCATCCATGCTAGGCTGCATGGATGCGCAGGGAGTTCTTGCCCAGAACAGAACCATACCGCCAATCCAAACTGTATGCTAATTGTCAATCATCTTTGACGATAGTGGTCCTGACAGAAATAAGGTCTCATTAGTTAACCTTAGTAAATGCATTAACATTAACAATGAGCATATGCTACATTTGTTACAGGAGTTATTATTCTTACAGCTGTCATGTTAGCTTGGGTCCATTACATAGTACAGTTACAACTTTTGATTTTAATAACATGTTATTAAATGTTGAATTTAACTTAAATGCTTTAGAATAATTTTTCATTGGCAGTTTATGTTAACTAATGAATTAACTAATGGAGACTTAATGTAAAGTGTGACTGAACAATAAGGAATCAAAACATTTAAAAAAAAATATCTAGGCCATGTTGTAGTCCAGATTAAAATGTAAAAAAGTTTGAAAATAAATAGCTTTGTTGCTTTGTTGACGGGGTTACTGGGGTAACGGCTGCATTTCTGCTGTTCCATTAGCGCCATCTGCTGTTAGAGAGAGAATGTGCACTTTCATTCAGCACATCTCTTATCCGTGTTGGGCTTGTTTACATCAGAGTGTGCATGCGTCTTTGATGCTGCATTCAGCTGTGTTTCTGCATTGTAACCATCTGCTGCACAAAGTATTCTTAAAATTAATTAAAAAACCAGAATGATTTGTAATAAATTATTGTTCACGGTATTTTGAAGTGCCCAATATATAATAGAAGTGCCCAATAGATAATATTGTGCATGTTCATTATCATGATATATCGTATTACCGAATATCGGCATGTCTATTGATTTCATAGTGCAAGTTTTTGAAAAGGATGCTGTTATCGCCTCAGTGTAAACTTAGAAAATGCAAATTTGTATAAATGGTGACGTCATGTGCATTATGTGTTCAGTTTATTGGTAGGCCAATGTGTGCAGGCGCATACTGTTTCTTTACAAACTGACATCGTCAACTACTGGCCTGGCATGCATAATTTAATTGTTTTTGCGGATACATGTGAACAGGGATCGTTTTGATAATGTTGTCATCTGTATGTGTCATTTTCAAAAACTCAAACTTTTCAATTTTTAGTACAATCCTTGCTGTGTACCCTAAATTGTGACTTGCTGAGTCACATTTTGAAGCGTTTGTGCTCAATGCTGTTTAAAGGGTAATATAGTGCCAGACGACAGTAAACGAATCTGTAATTTTAAATCAGTGTTATAAGTACCCTGTCAGAGGGGGTCTATAGCCTTGGTGGATTTCATCATTTTTTCTGTCAGCTTGAACTGGAATCAATATTCCAGGCATTTGCTATGGCTGAGTAGTTTATCCTCATCTCCATTGCTGCAATCGATAATCAGAAACGACATGGGACTCTTAGCCAGAAAGGTTCAGAATACTGGCTCATGGATTCTGGGTAAAGCTGATTGTATCAGAAACTCTGGGCTAAAGGTCAGATAAAAGAGACCAACACTGTACACAACGCTGGCCAAGCGGTAAAGGTCACAGGGCATGTGATCAGAGCACGGTTCAGATGTCACACAATGGTTTACTCCTGTAGCTGTGCTGAAACCAGTGACTGTAACAGCCCTAAACAATTACTAATGTGTATTTTCAGCACACATGAGAGGTGTTTTATACTGGAGTAATATTTTAGAAGCAGACGTTTGACTGTAGACATAAAGTCTGGTCTACTTAGGGCATGTTTACTCTTGGCAGGTTTGGTTCGATTAAAACGAACTCTGGTGCAATTGCTCTTTTAAAGGGGTCATATGATGTTGCTAAAAAGAACATTATTTTGTGTATTTGGTGTAATGAAATGTGTTTATGTGGTTTAAGGTTAAAAAAACACATTATTTTCCACATACTGTACATTATTGTTTCTCCTCCATGCCCCGCCTTTCTGAAACGCGTCAATTTTTACAAAGCTCATCGGTCTGAAAAGCGAGGTGTGCTCTGATTGGCGGCCATTGTTGCATCCAGTGGGGACGTAATTACGGATTATAATGACTTATACTGTCTTTTTACGCGTTGCATTGCATCGCGCCGCGTAAAAATTAAACCATGTCTGAATTTGTGATCGGAGAAATTACAAACTACAAACGTTACTCTAAACTGCTCAAAACTCACGTTTGAATCGTCAGTGGCAAATTCTTTAAATATAAAAAACGTACTTACAGTCTGTGAGTCAGAACAGCCAGAATTGTAGTCTATTCTACCAGGATCAGGAAACAGTCCTCCATAAAATGCACTGGACACATCGGAATATTTGGGTTGAACTGTTCTGGAACAGTGTTGTAAATACAACTTAACCACTGATAAGTACAACTTAACCACTTAACACTGACTTCTAGTCGTGTCCTCTTTTGGAAGGCCGATCCGGCGATCCACAGTGCAACAACAAAACACA
>NW_015653021.1:187859-190245 GCF_001515625.1 Sinocyclocheilus rhinocerous | reverse complement strand
GTGCCTCAAACAAAACTCCTGAGTACCTTTCAAGGACATGATGCCAGTAACCAAACTTTGGCAAATCCAATAATCCTTCATCAAAAACGCTCATTGTATCCACCCAGAACCTTGTAAACACAACTTCGAACCAGTGCCAACTCTTGGGAATTGCGTAAAGCCAGCCAATCAGATTAAAACTGCCGATTTTTTGCCAGCACTTGCCAATTGTGTGTGCATTATCTGCGTCAGATGGTCACTGAACGGGCTGTGGGCGATCCGTGGGTGTGCCGTCTAATACTAGAATAGCTTGTGAGAGGAAATATGCAGTTCTCATAACTTTGAAATCATATACAGTAAAAGCAGTTACTCTAAACAGTTTTAGAGCTTATAGTCATCCGTTTCTCTAGCATCGCGAGGCAGCCAGTGTTATAATCTGTCAGACTGTTTACTAAGAAGAGATGAGGAGGCTTTTCGTTTACGTTTTCCGACCTGTTAGAGGCATAGTAGATTTTTATCTAATGGAAGTACAACCTCTTTCACTCAGACATGGCCACAGGCAGAGTTGGGTTACCTCATGATGAAACAGCATAATGTGTCCACAAGCACTCAAATCCACCCTGTACTCACTTTATAGATTTCTGGCCACATGATAAAGTTTATACTGGAGCCAGGATATAGTTTCAGGAATGTCACAGTTTATTTATTTATTTTAATTCCCTCTGAAGCACTTTGAGTCGTCTGTTGTTCTGATGGAGCCTGTTGCCTTGTCTGCGAAGCTCTTCAATCCTATAGAACAATGTAAATCCAATACATTGGGAAAGAATGGGATGAATTGGATGCAGACGATCAAATCTGGGGCACTATGGAGACCGCACATCCGCAGTCATTCCAAAACTGCGGGAAATGGGTCAGTGGTGCTCGAGGGTTAAAAGTAAATGAATTCTTGGTGGAGAGTCAACAGTAATTCCGGGATGGGGTTTACGCTGGGCTTATTGATAAAGCTGGCGATTTCTCTGCTAGGGCGAATCGTAGCTCTGGGGTACCAGAAGCTTTCGCCTGGTGTGGCCTTGTTCTCAAAGCCCTGAGAAAACACAAGGCATTATGGGTAGCTAAGAGCGCCGACCTGCACAGATACCTTCACCTGTCGTGGCAGGATAGTCATTTATTAGCATGTATTATCTTTCTCTCTGCTTTCTCAGTTTCACCACCGTTTTCATATCTGAAATATTTTGGAAAAGAAGCGCTAACCTCATTAGAGAACAGCTGCGGGGATCTGGTACCAATATGAGATTTCAGCAAATGTAAATGAAAAGATCTTGTTCCAACTTAATTTACAGAACGACTCAAATTGTGTGCCATTTGTGGTCGTCATTTTAATGTATATATATATATATATATATATATATTTAAAAAAATATAGAAAATTGATTTATTTGTTTCATTATGAATTTTTCTGAGACAAGACAAAATATATGGGATAAAAATACCTATATACATTATAATAATGTATTATAATAGTTTATGCTATGGGCCATTGAATGCTTGAATCTGATTGGCTGACGAACGTTCTAAGGTGTGCAATTATTTTCAGGGAAACGCACGGCGAACGTAGTTCCAGGCAGATCTTGACCGCATTACATGTCCATTTCACTTCGCCAAATGATTTGAGTTATTTCAAAGGTCCTTACAGCCTAAAACAGCAAAAGAACCAAAACCCACAACAACACTGGCCAAACAAATAAATATAGTAAACAATAGGATAAAAACGACAGATCATGTCCATGTTTTTGCCAGAAAATTATGTTTTATTATGTACGGAAATCACATATTCTTATCTCTCCCCCGCTCTCTCCCTCACAGACGCACATACAGTTTGCACAATTTTGTAAGCGCTACTCTACGATTTTATCAGTAACATAGTTTAACAACTTAAAAACTACATGACTTCTCACAAGCGAGGTAACAACAACGGCGCTGTTCGTGAAGAAAATGAACTTAAAGTTTTACTATTACTAGAGACATTGCTGCCGAACACTTTTGAGAGACGCACAGACTCAGAGGTAATCTTTCTCTCATAACTTAGTTAATAACTGCATTAGTCTGCTATCAACGGCTCAAGCCTCAGTTACTAGTTTTAAAATGACGTTTTGGAATTAGCAACGGAGGCGCTGGATGAGATGCGGAAGAAATAATCCTACTCTCAATAGCGTTTTAAGTAGAAAAACGCCTTGAAATATATCATCTTGTCGATGTCTTGAGGTGTGGTAACCGTAGTATAAGCGGAATAATTGACTTTGGTCTGTTGAATTATTAGAAAATAATGCACACTCGAGGTGGTGATGTGGCCACGACGTGAAGCGGAGAAGCCCGTCGTCAATTATTCCTTACGTAATTTCCTAATGAA
>NW_015653021.1:182467-184005 GCF_001515625.1 Sinocyclocheilus rhinocerous | reverse complement strand
CAAATAAATGCAGCCTCGGTGAGCAGAAGAGACTTCTTTTAAAAACAAAAATTATACATATACAATTGTTATATATATATATATATATATATATATATATATATACTGTATAACGATTGTATATGCATAAAAGACAATTTATAATTGCAATATGAACATTTATAGAAATATAAGCATTAAATTATAGAAATATCAGCGTTACATTTTCTTTTCAAGAGGAATATTGTCATTTCATTGTATTTAGCAAAGGCTTGTCATGTCCAGTCTGTCTTATTTACTTTGTCTATCTTTGTCGCGTGCCGTGAGGCAAGTGTTGTAATCTGTTTGCACAGATTTCCTTTGGCATTGCTAATGTGTTGTACGGCAGTTTGTCTTATCTCCCAATTCATGTAATTCTCATGTAACCCGTGAGTGTCGAAGCATCCCAAGAGAGTCCAATCGTGTGCTTAAACTCAGCAAACTCTGCATTACTGACAGAAAGCTTACCGATCACACTCGTCTACTGCAGACAGATGATGCGTGATGATTATTACAAGATTGCATCAGATTTTAACATAATTAAAAACATGTTCAGAGGGAATCGGTCTGCAATTATTTTTTACATTTGTACAGAAATAAGGAATAATAGAAATGCTCTGACAGCCATGTTTAAGTTTGACTAACTCTTCAGGCAGAGTGTAATGGGATGGAATAGAGGCGTTTATCCACTAAACACATCATACTCGTCACAATCCGCAATCCTCCATTTTTAACCTGGAAATACAGTTGTTCCAAAAATGCATTAATAGAAGCATCATTGCATTATCAAACCAAGTGTCATTTATTGAAAAAACAGATTGCTTTGATGCTTTGATCTAATGCGATGACATTTACACAGAGGTGTCCAAATCATTTTTAGGGCCACTGTAGTTATATCCAAGTATCTTTGTGTTTTATGTAAAGTGCATCAATCACTTATTTACACTGCTGGATTAAACAGCTGAGTTCCAATGAAATTACACATTTTAATGATGGCATCACAAGTGTGTATGTGAGTCATGTATGTGATCTAATTCTAACAGCTACTGTGTTTATTTATTTATGGCCTTTTTGACCGCTATTTATTGATAGGATAGTGGAGAGAAGAGGGAGGAATGGAATCTGGAAATATTGCTAAATTGATTTCAACTCACATCACCCGCATGAATGCCACGGCTTAATGCACCGGAGCACATGTGCGAGCTCCACTGCAGCACCATACCATAGCTAAAATATCGCTCTTATGATTTATTACGTTAATAGTCAATATATATAAACAAAAAATGTAATTATATAATTAATATAAAAGTATTTGACATATAATAAATGAAATAATTCATATGATTATATTGATTACAAAACATTAAATTATTATTTGAAGTACTTTTCAGTTAACTAAACAAAGTAATTATTTCAATGATTTTTGTAATTACACCATAAGCTCTAATTTATGAATTGGACATTTTAACGTATACCTGCTTCAAGTTTTATTCACTTAAGACTTAAATGTCTGTTTACCT
>NW_015653021.1:180467-182279 GCF_001515625.1 Sinocyclocheilus rhinocerous | reverse complement strand
TTTACTCTGAAGGTTGATTCATTGATTGTGAAATCATTTTAGGGCTAAACTATTTAGGATACACTTACAAAATTTGGTTGATCATAGTTGGGTTTACTTTTTAAAAGAACAAACTCAACCTCTTTCAGTAACCATTTTAGAAAAAAAATCAATATGATAATAATAATAATAATAATAATAATAATAATAAATATTATTATTATTACTTACATGGTCACATGACTTCAACATCACCAACCTTAAAGGCAGAGTAAGTGATTTCTGGTAGCCAATGTTGATATTTGAAATCACCAAAACAAACACGCCCCTAAATTTCAAATGGTTTTCAACGGTCGTTTGATCGCGTCTAGTGTAGGCAGACTTTAGCTGTTGTAGACACGGTGTTACTCACCTATTGAGAAGAAACAAAGCAACCTTGGCGTCCGATCGCAGGCCTCCGCTCCTTGAGTTCTCTCCAGCGCTGGAAAGCTGATCTGATATTTACACGGGTCCTACTTCTTGCCTTATCGTTCCGCAGACGTTTTCCTCTTTTGTTTTTTATCCGCCATCTCTATCTTTCTGTCGCTGGCTCGGCTAATGTCCGTCCCATGCACTGAACGCGCTCTCCTCCACATCACGAGTAGACACGCCCCTTATTGCTGATTGGCTACAAGTTTGTTTTGCGATTCGGCCCGAATCAGTTTTTAAAGCATTTTTGAAAAATCCCTCACTCTGCCTTTAACGCAGTTTTTTATTATTATCCGTTGCTCACTGGCTCTGAATACACATACAGACAAACCATGGGTCACAGGAGGGTGGGATGTTGATCAGTAGGCCTACTGGCTTGGGATGGGTGTCATTACACGTCTCAACCAATGAGAGCATTTGGGATGGGCCTAAGACTGCAGCAGTGCTCACTTGAAGTGCTCCGATGAAATTATTTAGGCTAAGCATCAACATTCACAAACCACTGTTCACTGTTATTTTTAACAGAAAAGAATGCAACGAGCTCATAATCACGACTTCATAAGTGGGAAATAGGAAATTTCCGATAGCACGTGAAGACAGCAGAGAAGCGTTCTTGCTCAGCACAGTGGAGTGCACCGTTTTGTTAACTTTGTGGCTTATTATTTTGAGTTGTTTGGGATGCGGTAACACACGGCCCTCTCACAATATATTGCTTTACAGGTCTCAGAAATGTACACGCAATCATGCTGCACGTATCAGAAGTTCCGCACTCTACCGCCGGTGGCGCGGTGTTGATATATATATATAATAGGGCTGGGCAAGTTAATGCGTTATTATCATGTTAACGCATTAATTGATTAACGCCGATAATTATTTTATTGCGCATTAAAGGCAGAGTGAGGGATTTCTGGTAGCCAATGTTTATATTTGAAATCACCAAAACAAACACGCCCCTACCCCAAAAGGGTCTTGCCCCTATTTTGATAGCAAACGATGCACTCCACTGTGCTGAGCAAGAGCACTTCTCTGCTAACTTTGTGGTTTATTATTTTGAGTCGTTTGGGACGCGGTAACACACGGCCCTCTCACAATATATTGCTTTACAGGTCTCAGAAATGTACACGCAATCATGCTGCACGTATCAGAAGTTCCGCACTCTGGCGTGGTTAGCGCTCACACTCACTGATCTATATATAACTGAACCGCGCTCTGGCCCACCTCTTCCAACCGAGCACGGCACGAAGCAATCACACTACTCGAACCGGGCTTTGGGGGTCAACCGCGCTCGGGCACGGTTCAAAACGCCTAGTGTGAGTACACCCTTATTCTCCCGCAACCCGCACACACGAGTCTCTACACTTTAAG
>NW_015653021.1:179777-180410 GCF_001515625.1 Sinocyclocheilus rhinocerous | reverse complement strand
ATGCAGCACACACGAAAAAAGCACCTTATTTGTTTAAAGTGTTTTCAAACCAAATATTATTGCACTTTTGTTCATATAGCAGTACTTTTAAATGAAAAAGTGCACAATACACTACTTTTGAATTATTGAATTCTGTGCATAATGCGATTAATCGCGATTAATCACAGAAAATCGTGCGATTAATCACAATTTTAAAAAAATGTAATCGTTGCCCAGCACTAATATATATAATTAATATTAATTATATATGTAATTTATGTATAAAAATTTATATATATATATATATATATTTATTTAAATTTTGTAACAAATAATAATAAATGAGGCTCAGTCATCTATTTATAAACGTGCATGTTTATTTTAGCACTTCCATCAGTGAATAAGCATCCTGCAAACACTAAAATAAATATCAAAGAAATTATACAGTTAAACAAGAAAGTAGTCTAAATAAGAAAGTTAAATACACCCTGTCTACCGGAAGCGAGCGGCGCTGCGCGACACGACAATATACAGTAGAACTCATTATAATCAGTGATGCTACACTGGATGCGGCGTGACACGACATGACAAATCCCCGACAGTAAACTGCCTCGTCCTATTTATGAGGTACTGACACAGAGTTCAAATGTCCTG
>NW_015653021.1:177999-178575 GCF_001515625.1 Sinocyclocheilus rhinocerous | reverse complement strand
AACTCATTATAATCAGTGATGCTACACTGGATGCGGCGTGACACGACATGACAAATCCCCGACAGTAAACTGCCTCGTCCTATTTATGAGGTACTGACACAAAGTTCAAATGTCCTGTGTAAACAGACTCAACCTGTTGCGACGCGGCGGTGTCGTGTCCGGTGTAGACACGGTTCACTGTTCAGCCACCAAGCAAGCGGGCACATTAACTCCTCGTCTGCACTCGCTCTCTTTGAAATAGGAACCGTTGCCACATTTCTTGTTAACATCTTTCATCTATCGCTGTCTCATTTGTATTTGGCCAGTTTGGAGAAAGCCTCACCAAACCTGACCAGCCAGGCGTTTGCGATTACGGGAACTTGAAGACACTTGTACAAACGCGTTGGGTGACATGAATGGAGATGACTCCAGATCGGCGATGTAGTATTTGGTTTCCCAACAAGGTCCATCACCCAACACAAAATTAATTTACTGAATGTATAAACTGTATTTTCCTGCGCTCAAACCTGCCAATCTGCCAAGCCGACCTCATACGTCATCCTCCCGGAACTGCTTCCGTTTACAACAGTGAGCGCA
>NW_015653021.1:170393-177900 GCF_001515625.1 Sinocyclocheilus rhinocerous | reverse complement strand
CAGGCGTTTGCGATCACGGGAACTTGAAGACACTTGTACAAACGTGGATGGGTGACATGAATGGAGATGGCTCCAGATCGGCGATGTAGTATTTGGTTTCCCAACAAGGTCCATCGCCCAACAAAAAATGTATTTGCTGAATGCATAAACTGTATTTTCCTGCGCTCAAACCTGCCAATCTAAAGGAAACGCTGTGTATGGCGTTTGAGGTAATTTGTGAATTACCATAGACTTATAGTCTAAATAAAACAATTTGCAACTATTACTGTTATTACACTTGTATACAAAACTTTGTATTATGCTTGTTATAGAGTGCGTGACATCACATGCACTACCGCCGGTGGCAGTAGACAACGGTGACGCGGTTGTCACGGCGACCGTCACAGCCCTAGTAGTGGACTCGAAAAGCCCACGTTCTGACTGTAACTCAGTAGACCCAACAACTTAGTTACAGAAGAACTACCCAGCACCTGGGTAAAAATATTAAAAACAACCCAGTAAAATGACCCAGCAGGCTGAACCCAGCATTTTTTTGAGTGTAGTATTATTAACATCTTAATTCATTATCAAACAATAAAGCATCAAGTTTTAATTTTGTACAGGTTGCCGGCAAATTTAAATATGTGCTACTCAGAGTGGTTTCAGAGTGAAGCGTGGCTCTGTGTTAATTTACACGCATACAACCCATGACATCAGTGTCTCAGAATGGTTCATTTCACAGTAAATGAACCAAACCGTTCTCAGACACTGAAACACTGCATCATGAAATACACATGTAAATGGCGCACTTGACTGTAATTCAGTAGTGCATATTTTAATTAAATCACAGCCTGCGCTATTTGACAATCCCACTAAGCCATATCGTGATAAGGATTTCAATATATCATGCAGCCTAATTTTCACGGGTGTGAGAGTGTTTGTAATTAGTCTCCTGTCAGTATTGTAGCAACACTGGAGAAATTAATATTGACTTGATACTGAAATACAGGTACTTTGGACATTCATACACAGCACATTAAGCACATAAAACCAAACTTCCACCATTGCACTTTTTTTTTTACAGGTGGACCGTAACCACACGTGATTTTCTCCCAATCAATGAAACGCTGTTAAGAAGCAACGTGCACCCAGGAGATAAAGGCTAGCTGTTGTTCTGCTATTTTCAGGTGAATGTTTGCATACACCCGTTTCCCAGAGTTCTCCACTGGGTGTAAGCGAGCTGGCACATTCAATAGAAGAGCAAAGCGTGTTTCCCTTTCATTCCATCTGAATCTAGCCATTTCCTCCGCCGCACACTCACGCAGTTTCTCTCGAGAGACCAGAGCGGTCCAATCCCGGACGGTTCTCTTTGAATTCACCTCACACACTTCTATTTTCAGGGCCCACCTATGTTCAGCTCCTCTAAATGGCTGTGGAAGGTTCGAAAATAAAAACATCAATATGTGTGGGTCACAAAGTCAGCCTTATTTTGAAGAAGCAGACTTTTTACCGGATAAACCGTGGCGCCGTTTCGTTTCCAGCGCACCTTCATTTATTGATAGCTTGGCTTTAGATGGTAATTGTTATGGTTATGGAATATAATTGCTGTAATGATGATGATGATGACATTAAGAACTGTGATGAATGGGCAAAAGCGCGTAGACAAACGTCATGCCCCATAATGATGTTTAACACTAATGAATCTGCTGGTGTGACACCTAGGCCGCGTGTCGCTGGTTCCAGCGAGTGTGACACCGCAATCTCCCATTCCTTCCTCTGATGATAAGTAGAAGTCATTAGGTTGTCATCAAAGGGGAAGGACATTCTCCAGTCATCCTTCCTCTGCTGCTACTTAATTGTGTCTATTTTTGGCTGCTGGTTGACAGCAAAGACATTTCTCTCGTTTACTGAACTGCCATTGCGCTTAACAAAACATTTAAGGTAAGTGCTGTACTGATTACTCAGTGTATTTGCAGTATAAATGACTTTGATGATTATGGATTTGTGAGATTGGAGTTTCAACTTGAATGATTTTGCAAAACAGATCTGACTCTGAATTGCATTCGATAAGGCACTTTTGAAGTGGAGTATATTAATGAGCCAAATAGCAATGTTGCCTGGCAACTGCAAACAACTCGTAGATAGGCCACTTAAGTAAATTACTTGGCAGAGGAATTGTTTTTTCCAATTATTAATATTAATTAGAGCTGAAGCTAATTACAGTTTTGATAATTGATTACTTTGATTTCATTTTTCATTTAATCGAGTAAAAAAGCCTAATCATTTTCCTGCATGCTATTGAAAAAATAAACCATACTCATTATTTCACATCTTGCCCAGTGTTTTCTTCTAAACAACGTACCTAATGAAGGCTATATGAACTACTAAAAAAGTTTGAATGTAGGCCATACATTATGGATATACTATTCTGTATATGCATGTTACAGTAAACAACCAAACAAAACAGTTGGAAGCAGTAGGATGGTGTAAAAAAAAAATAATAATAATAAGCAAGATGTAGAATGCTCTGCAGAGACATATTTACTTCTCTAAATCTTTTTTCAGCCTCTAAATATTAGGGGTATTTTGTTTAAAGCTTAAATTTGAATATGTATACATTTATTTATTAATTTTTTTTTACACATAGGAAAAATTGGTTCTCTGAAAGGTTCTTTGTGGAACCCAGCTTGTTTCTTCTGTTGCATCACTTCGCTTTTGGATCCTTTATTTTTAAGAGTGAATATATATATATATATATATAGCTAGAGGCTAAGTGTTATATATAAGTATAAATTCACTGTATGTTATAATTATATGTTAAGCATGATATGTATAGTAACCGCTTTTACAAAAGAAATGAGAAAGAAAAATGCTGTAGTGAAACCTTGTTTAATGGTGTTTGTCATTGGGCACAGTAGCTTCTCTAGCTCAGGGAGTTACAGGACTCCAAGAGCATCCACACTGACTTCATAAAAATGTGTCATGAAAAAGAGTTTACTCTTTTCACCTGGGATTTTAATGCTAGATGTTTGCAACCGAGCTCCTCATAAGGGAATTTTACTAGGTGTTCCATAACGGGAAGCAGGGTGTTTAAAGATTAGATATCAAGCCACTTTGGGCCAAATGATACATGTGTGGCCCCAAGGATTGCTTTTTATCTCCTGTGTTATGTCATTGTGTGCTTACAGTGGGCAGCATTAGTCATAACAATCGAGTTCCTACTGTATTTGGGTTATGAGGGCGGTCTACAGGGACAGAGATGTAGTGTGTGCTGCAAAAACAAGTCTGTACGACCATGTACACATGCACTGCAGAGTTTTGGGAGTCACAACCCCTTTTATTTGCAGAAGTGAATCTTCCCCAAGTTATCGTTCAGTGTGTGTACAAGTAGTAATTTCTTCGAGACCGTAGCAGTTTCTCACTGCTATAGATGAATGATGGCAAAGATTTAACCCTATTTCATTATATTGAATACCATTCGGTGGTTGAGTTATACTGTGCATTGTTTTATTTATACACATTAAACTGCTGCTTTAAAAAAAATTATAATAATAAATGAATAAATACATACATACATGCATAAATAAACTGTTCTCTCGATTACACTTCTCACACTTCTGCATTATGCGAATATAATGAAAATACAAGTGTTACAACCTGAATTTTTCATACATAAATTCAGTCATAGAATGCAGTTGTCAGTCCTGTAAATTACTGAACTCTATATGCACAGAATGAGTGTAAAAATAAACTACTCAGAAAAGGAGTGACAACTGTTTTTACCTGCCTTGTGACCATAGCGTACAGTATATGTTTGGGCAATTATATTCCCTGTAAACTTTAATAAATAAATACATGCACACATACTTTACATACATTTGTGCATATTCTCTCACAATTCTTACTGCTGTAATGAGGATCATCTTGACAGTTTTCTAAATTAATTAGAAATTTAAATTTTTCCATTTCTTTAAAATTGTCAAATAAATCAACAATTATTTGTACAAATGTAAAAAAAAAAAATCACAATGCAAAAAGAAACTGGTCACAATGATAGACTTTATTTTTTATATTCAAAATATAATTTGTATTACAATTATTAATTAATAATTCTACAATTTGACATTTTTTTAAATAATTTATAATTAACTTAGTGTTAACTGATGTAGAAACAAACTCATCCTGGATGGGCTGTGTTAATTTTGCGCAAATTAAAATTTTTCTTTTCTTAAAGTAGAACTTCCCAGAAATAATCACATTTGTTTTGCTTAACCTATTTATGTACAATTATTCTAAAAAAATATTTTGTTATACAAAAAAAAAAACATGTAGTCGGCCCGAGTAATTTGTACCATTATAGAATTGTGACTGCACAAATAATGTAGTAATTTAGGAGGTGGAAATACTGTGAAATTACATAGCCTACTGGCATGAAATTTGAAAGAATATAAAACGTCTATGAAACATCAGTCAATAAAGCATTTTTTAAATAAAGCAAAAACTTCTGTTTCCGCTGCTTGAATTTGTACTTCAATAATGAGGTACAAGTTTAAGACTAGCCTACGCTAGAAGTTTTCAAATGTGTTTTTTTCTCTCTATTTAACAGCATTAACTTACAATAGTGAAAGATGTCTTCCCTCAGGTAGACTGAATGTTTCCCTGCCTTGCTGGATGTTGGGCTCATGGTCAATAAGTTGTTTGCATTCACCCAAACTGATTTGGCAAAATCAAAACACGGATGGTTGAAGGGAATTGCCTTTAGCGTGAGTCCCGCTCGCTGTGAAGCAGGAGCAGCAGAGGATTTTGTTGGTCTTAAAGCGTTCCTTAAACGGCTACATTCACAAATAAAACAATTATTTGTGCAAAAAGTATGATTAGTTATCAATTGAGAATTTGTTATTTGTATGGTCTGGTGGTCATACGGCGAATGCCTGCGAATACGGGACAAACTGTGTTCCGTAGACTTCATACGGGACATTTCTTTGATGCCTTAAATATGGGAAGATTCAGTATTTTACGGAACGGTTAGCAACCCTAGTCAGGCTGCACTCTGCGAGTGGGGCTGCAAGTAAATTATAAATAAAAAGAGTTGGGCTGCTTTGAGTGCAGGCAGCCTAGTAGGGACAACATATTCAACCCCAGTGGCATGACAACACCGGCCTTCGCGGCCAAAAAAAAACAGACCTGCCCACCGGGAATCCTCCCAGTGCTCCCGATTAGCCAATCTGGGCCTGTTGAGCAGAGGGCGGGGTTTTATTTTTGCATTCCTCCTCTCATCTTTTACTTGCAGCAAACTAATGGTTGGAGGGGCGAGGTTATGCAAATTCTGCCCAAACCGTCAAACTGACGTCATCAGAGCATGAGTGCCATTCCGGAGCGGAAGCAAATGATCAGATTTTGATTAAAGATTACCAAGACAAACTATTTCTTTCAGAGGATTAACTTGCACGGATTAAAGGTGCACTAAGAGATTTTTGCCAAAAGATGTTGATATTTGAAAGCATCAAAACAAACAAGCCCCAAACATACCCCAACAGGACCTCGCCCTTATTTTGAAGATGACACGCAAGCATATTCAAACAAAAGCCAACACAGATAAGTTGTGTGAAACGAAGCAAAATCAACGTTACTCACCCATCAAGAAGAAACAACCTCTGCATCCGATTTGAGCCCTTCCCGCTCCTTGAGTTCTCTCCACTGCTGGAAAGCTGCTCCGATATTTACGCGGGCCCTACCTCTTGCCTGATCGTAACCCTTCTATTTAATGTTTTGTTTCTCTGATATTTTCCTCTTTTTTTTATCTGTCATCTCTCTCTATCTGTAGTCGATCTGCTAATATCCGTCCTTTGCTCTCAAATTGAGCACTCTCTTCTCTCTATCATTTCAAGTCACGCCCCCTTACTGCTGATTGGCTACAAGTCAGGTCCAAAGCGTTTGTTTTTTTCGAAAATCACTTAGTGCACCTTTAATTGTTGACCTTAAGACTAGCAATGTGCGCTAACAAAATAAATATTGTAAATTTTGATTTCATGCAGACTTTAATAGTAATAAAATAAAGATAGCTTTTATTAGTTTTGCAAATGGCTGCCAGGATCACTTGTATCAACAAGCTGATTCTTGAATAATAACCAATCCAGCACCATAGGAGGCACTCCAGGAATGTTTTTCAAATAAAGGATTCTAAATGAGGGCAGTGCTCCATCCTCCACCGCCATCACTCCTTCCTGCAGTGATCATAACTACCCCACACCCAGAGCGGCTGATATCTTTCCTTCACACACCTACCCTGTTTTCCCATTACCAGTAATGCGGGAAATTACTGAGCCATTCTATCACTCCTGGCAATGGAGCTCGTATTGATCCCCCCCCAAAAAAAAAATGCTTTAATCTTCTTTATCCGTAGATCTCATCCAGTAAGAAATGGGATTTGGAGATGGTTATTGAGGTTTGTCTAAATTTACAGTTACGTCTGTTGAGACTTATTATTTTTAACAATGAACAAGCAATTTTTATACATACAGTAATTGTAAGTTTTGTTACATGTTCGTTTAGGGCGACTGGTGTGGGCAGAATGAGGAGAAAAGTCACTGCTATCTATTTTTTAGCTTTGGCAAAGAAAACATTCATTCATTAAAAAAAAGGCATCTTGAAAGTTGTGTTATTTAAAGACAAATATTGATGTTTAGAAAAGAAAAGTGAAGGGTGAAATACAGTGTGTTTGTGCATTTTTGAAACGCTCATTAATCCTTATCAAAGTTTGATCAAAGTCATTGTCCATGGACTGAACTTTAACAGCCACTTTTGAACATACTTCAGTTGTTGTTCACATTAAAGATGCCCTTGAAACATATTTGACTTCATATTTTGCACAATATATTTTAACCATAATAAATATCAAGGCGAGAAATGGGAAATGAGAAAATAACTGATAGATATGGATACATGTCACATGACAGGCATCATTCAGGGACACACAGAGCAACATCTCCCATCTTCTTGACTATTTATAGATGTCTTGTCAAATCTTTGTGCTGTGTGTACCCTTAAAGCTCCCATCTGCCTTCTCTTTTTCCAACCTCAAGTCTCTTTTTCCCACTTGTCTTGTTTTTTGTTTTTTTTTATACCAGCCTTAGAGCTGCATGGTGTACTTTTTGGATGTTAAAATACATTCTTCTCTAAGCTATTCTTAGCTTTTCCCAAATAGGCTAAATTGTGTACTCTCTCTGCAGGTATCAAAACATTTAGTTTGTTTAAGTGTCCTGACCAGCATCACCCTGGTTCCCGGATTCTTCCATTGGCTTTTGGATTATTGCAGAAAATAAGCTCTGTGACCAACAAATGATTTCTACATGTTTTGTTTATCAAGTTAGTCTTCTTAAATGAATACAACTTGTATGGATTTTAAAGCCTAAATACAATCACCTGAAGTAAAAAGCTAAAGTTATAAGTGCACTACACCACAGTCGCATGATTTCAACATCACCATTATGAAGCTTCTTGCTACTCTTTCCATCTTTATTTAAAATCT
>NW_015653021.1:165766-170196 GCF_001515625.1 Sinocyclocheilus rhinocerous | reverse complement strand
GATTAGAGTTAAAATAGTTTGCAAGAGTGTTAATTAACGTGAACAATTTTAAAATAAAACAGCTGCATTTATATGAATTTCTCAAAAACAGGTGAAATGTGTCATGTCATGATGAGATTTCTTTTTGGGAAATGGAATCTACAGGTCATTTTTTATAATTGCTGGTCTACGTACAGTAGGTGTTATCTTTATATGGTATCACCTTTAAGGCAGTATGTCAAGTTAAAAATAGTTACAATAAATGAAAGAAACTTAATAAATATTCATAAATAACTGCAACTTGAAGTACAAACATTAAGTAATTGCCAAATGGCCAAATGTGATAATGAAATTAAATTAAACTGACTAGAGGGCATTTATTTTTTTAATGTTTATATATAGTAGACTTTTATAGATCTGTATATAGGAAATGTAGTGTTTTTTTCTGAGTTGAAATTTATAAAGTGCTTATATTTATTTTATTGTTAATGTTGAATTTCTATCCGTCCGTGTAGCTGATATGGCAATTCATTTAAATGCATCAGGTGAAACCACAGGTGTGACATTTTCCTGATGTAGATATAGACAATGTTAGATAAAAGGATAGTTCACCCAAAAATGAAACATTTTCTGTCATAATTTACTCACCTTCATTTCAACCTGTTCCATAAAATAAGACCTTTTGAGAAATGTCTCAATGGTAACAAAGCTATTTGGTTACCAACATTCTTCAATTCACAAGTTCACACTCACATATAATAAACAGAGTAAAGGTTATGCATATTTGGCATGCTGTCCGAGGGGAGGGCTCCGAGCTTGGAATTTTGGCCCGAACCCAGAATACCCCCTCTACAAGTTAAGACAGAAATAGTTGTAAGTGCGGAGAAGGGATGGCGGAGGGATGCTGGAAAAATGTCAAGGTACAGAGGTAAGTCACACCTCTTATCTTGTTAATTAGGTTGATTACTGATTGCGCTCCTCTGGTGTTAATTAGGTTAATTATCTGAACGTGCTCCTCTCGAACTTTGTTAAAACATAATTTGTAAAATTTGCTTTTTAGCTATATTTCGCAGCAAAACTTTTTTCTCAATCAGTTTCATCAGTAAGAACATACTGGTTGACGATGCGACGTCTTTGAAAATCGTGCAGTGTGAACTAGGCATAAGGTTCATGTAACTATGCTGACTCACCAACTAGACCAACACTAACCAGTCTGGACCAGTGCTCATCTATAAGCCCGTTTCCACCGCACAAACTTTCCCCAGGAACTAGGGACTTTGGGCCGGTACATTGTTTGTTTCCAAAGCAGGAACCAGGATCTAAATAAAGTTCCGGGTAAAAAATTGCCCCTCAGAAAGTCCCTGCTCGCGAGGTAGTACTTTTTCAAAGGTACGGAACTTTTTGGGGTGGGACTTGGGCGTTGGACATGCTGATTGGTTGAGTTCACGCAGCATGATTTCAACCACCATTTATTTGCATTTTTTTTTTTTTTATATTACTGTTATTGCGTCATGAAATGTAGTTTTAAAAGTATTTCAGGCGAGAATGTAGTTGATTAAAACTCAAATCTGCATTTTATTTATAAAGACAGCGCCTATTTGAAAATGTGCTTTGCTGATTTCGGAGACGTGAGGTCCACGTGATCACCGGGCGCTCAATGCTCATGTATCCCACTGAGAGGACCATAACCTCGGCTAGTCCTTCTGACATTTGCCGCTGACTCTGATGTCTCTGTAGTTAAACATGAGATATAATTTGTTTTGGGTAAATCTAACAGGTAATCTTTGGTCTTTATTATATATATATTAATATGTTAAAATCAAAATAAAGAGGCAATGCTGTGTGATATAATATTTTGTTTCATTGTAATGTATGTATGTTCCCTGAACTACATTTCTGCGACTATTAATATGTTTAAATGAAAACGAAAAGAGGCAGTGGTGTTTGATATATTTCGTCTTATTGTAAATACAGTGAGGAAAATTGCAGTAGCCAAGGCGAGCTGACTGATGTTATCAAGTACGCTGCTGTTCCATTTGCAGAATTACCGAACTTGCGTCGTCCCGTCCCCGGGAGTTCACACTCCCGAGTCGAACATGTGAAGTCCGAACTACCAAGGACGCAAGTCCGAAATTTGTGTACTTGGTATTGAGAAACGGGCGCAGACCTACGTCACCAGACTATTAGCTTAATCTTCACGGTACTTTAGACCGCGATGGAAATGCAGACAGCAACAGGTCTGCAGGAAAAAAAGGTCCTGGGACAAATTGTTCCAGGCAATTTCGGTGGAAAAGCGGCTTAAGCTGACACTTTCAGCAGGGTCATGATCCGTTTTGTGCCATTTTTCATCAATTTCCTATTTGCAGCTGTTTGATAAAGCCTCAGTTTGGTTTCTAAAGCTACAATAGCATCAAGCCGAGTCTTCCTCATTTGCACCCACATACCAAAAAGGCAATCTCTTCCACTGCTTTTAATATTTCACCTTAGTTTAAGGACAGATAGCATTGCAGGTACAAATTTCACGCTCGCCTCCCCCTCATCACTCGGTCTCTCCCTCTCTGAGCATTTGCTTGTTCTTTTTTTTGCCTCCGCGCAGGAATAAAAGGTGGCCGTCTCCATTCAGGTGTGGTCAATCTCGCATTGATGGGAGATAATTGTCTCCTGCCCTCACCTAGGTAATTGTCTTTTGATTGAGGTCATCAGCACAATCACGCAAACTGAAGGGGTGAAAAGTGACAGAGCAGAGAGAGAGAGAGAGAGAGAGAGAGAGAGAGACAGCAAGTTTGCTGAGACGAATGAGAGGTGAGCGTGGGATGTGGGTGACTTGTTGAAGGAGTCTGGCTGAGAGGAAAAGGCTTTGTTTACCTGGCAGAGCCCCATGCGGCCTGCTATTAGAGTGAAAAATTTAAGGGGGTCTGAATACTTTCCGTTATATATATATATATATATATATAGTGTTTATAGAGTTTTAGCTTTTAGTTTTAATTACTTTTTCTTATTTGTAAGTCGCTTTGGATAAAAGCGTCTGCTAAATGACTAAAAGTAAAAGTAAAGTAAAGTAAAGCAATTTCGTATGCAGCCAGATTGATCTGTGACATGCTATTTATGACTCAGTTGATTGGCTCATGAATCAAAGATGGCAGCATCCGGATTGTGTACTTTTGGGGGTCCTGCACCAGCTGAGCAGCTGCCATTGAGATGAATGGGAATGCCAACGTAGACTTTTCTCCAGGTATAGTCTATAGACAACCTTGTTCCAGTTAGCTTCTTTGAAATGACCACCAAAGCATACAAACAAAATGCCTGTTGTTTCAAACAATATGCAATTAGGCTGTTTCCAAGTCACAAAGGGGACATTGAGGGGATTATATAAAGGAATGTGTTGTTTAGCAGCAGTGGAATGAACAGACCCACTCAGAGTCGCGCTTGGCTGGTCTGAAGAACCTGCAGGAAGTCTGTCTCTTTCAGTGTGGAACTCAGTTGTATTGTTAGCTGTGGCAATGCTACGTATGTTTCATTTCAGGCCAGGAGTGAGATTGAGGTATTTGATACACAAGTTTAAAAAGGTTTAACGGTTTCCAGGATGTCTATCTGGAGAACAGCTGTAAATGGAATAAGTGATCAAAAGAAATTCCTCACCACATTGTTTGCTTGACATAACAGCATCAGATCTCAGAGATATTTACTATAGTAGTATTATATATATTGGTGTAATATCATAATGGTATACAGACACAAAAAGATTTAGTAGGTGCAATTTTTAGAAGTTCAATCAGGGTTGCAATAAAGAACAGTAGGCCATATTTGAGAGGATTCTGTTTGAACCAGCTGTGCGTAAGTTACAACTTAGCCTAGTTATGACATAAGCAATGATAAAACATCAGATGAATGAAGTTTTTTTACCTGACAAACTTCAATTATTTAGACATATATGATTATGATGTTGCCATTTACATTTTTACCATAAGTTATGGAAGGCAAAATAAGTTAGAATCAACCTAAATAGGATAAACATGATAACGTCTGCTCACAATTTTGAAGGCTGCTTTTGGATCATTGAAGGTAAATGTAATATTAGGCGACTATGCATTTTTCAGAGAGCTTACACCCTACTAGCTATGTGCTGCCTTAAGAGCAAATTCAACTAAATTAAGTATGGAGTAAGTAAGCTAGAAGTTACTTACCCTCGAGTGAGGGTTTTTTTTACATTCCAATTTAAGGAAGAACTTACGAACAGCTGGTGCAGCCCTACACAGGGGATTGATTAGCTGTATTGAGAGTAAGGCAAGGCAAGTTTATTTATAAAGCACATTTCATACATAATGGTAATTCAAAGTGCTTTACAAAAGAAAATAATAATAAAAACAATAAAACAAGGAATTTAAAAACTTTGAAAATGATTTAAAAATTGATTTAAGAGGTTTAAAATGAATTTAAAACAGTTAAGAATA
>NW_015653021.1:143820-165629 GCF_001515625.1 Sinocyclocheilus rhinocerous | reverse complement strand
GGTGTCATCTGCATAGCTGTGATAGGCAATTTTGTTCTTTCTCATTATTTGACTTAGTGGGAGCATATACAGGCTAAACAAGAGCGGTGCAAGTATTGAGCCTTGTGGGACTCCGCATGTCATGGACGCCCACTTAGACTTGTGCTCTACTATACTCACATAATAACCTCTCCCTTCTAAGTATGACCTGAACCATTTGATTACCATCCCAGAAAGCCCGACCCAGTTTACCAGTCTCTATAGTAGTATGTTATGATCGATCATTTATTATCTTAATGAGCGCTGTCTCTGTGCTGTGATGCGGTCGGAAACTAGATTGAAAATTGCCCAGGTATCCATTTGAGTATTTGTTCAGCTGATTAAAGACTACATTTTCAATAATCTTGTCTATAAAAGGAAGATTTGATATTGGTCTATAGTTGCTCAATATGGTGTTATCAAGATTGCTCTTTTTCAGAAGGGGTTTAACAACTGCAGTGTTCAGGGAGTTTGGGAAAGTCCCAAAAACTTTTCCAAAGTAAATGGAGCTTCATGACTTTCTGGATTATCTTTCTCTGTTTATGTAGCACAAATCATTTTAGAGAGTTTAAAAGCCTTCAATCTGATTCAGAAACCTTGGATGAGTGCTGTCTCTGTGCTGTGATGCGGTCGGAAACTAGATTGAAAATTGCCCAGGTATCCATTTGAGTATTTGTTCAGCTGATTAAAGACTACATTTTCAATAATCTTGTCTATAAAAGGAAGATTTGATATTGGTCTATAGTTGCTCAATATGGTGTTATCAAGATTGCTCTTTTTCAGAAGGGGTTTAACAACTGCAGTGTTCAGAAAGTCCCAAAAACTTTTCCGAAGTAAATGGAGCTTCATGACTTTCTGGATTATCTTTCTCTGTTTATGTAGCACAAATCATTTTAGAGAGTTTAAAAGCCTTCAATCTGATTCAGAAACCTTGGAGAATAATTTAATAACAGCCAACAAAATTTGGTCAAATAAATTCAAGTTCTAATACTGTATGCCACTTGGTGCTTATTATTTATTGTGGTTATTTTTTAGCAATATCACATGTGCAGTTGTGCTGTTGTATTAAATAGGCTTTTATGCAACTGTTTGGTTTCAGATGAAAACTGGCTGGATTGTTATTTCATAGAAGACAGGTGACAACCCTAAAATTTATATAATCATGAGTTATATAATTTTTTATATCAACCCGGCCGTTAAAGTAATAAGTCACAGAACCTTGGTCATTCAAAATCTTGGTTTTAAGAAAATGCGTGGAAAATTGTGTGGATGTCTGGTAATATCAGGAAATCTCGTCTCAATTTTCTCTGCTGTTCTATATTATGACTGCAGACCCGCATTATCCTATTTGATTAAAAAATATATATGAAGACAAAAATATCCTGATATCTAAAGTTATTTCAGTCTGAATTCTTATCTTGTCAGACATTAAACTTTAAAAATGTTGTTCTCTCTCTAGGCAGTGGTGGGTTCACTCATAGGTGACATACAGTAGAGCAGAAATGTTCGAGGGCTGTCACAGATTCTCTGCATTTCATTTTCACTTGTCCAAAACCTCTGTTTCAGTGATATCACATAAGAAAATACAACCAAACATGCCACCTTTACTAATTTACATCTACTGTCAAACAAATTATAATTTAATTTCAAACTTATGATCTCTTGCACTTAAGGCAATAATTATTCTACTGAGCCACGTCAGCTCATGTTCAGAGTTCCCCAAAGACTAAAACCCTAGAATCACCTCAGACAAGTTTTTCAGACAAGTAGGTCCAGTTGTGCTTTCGAAAATCCAACGTGTTCCCGATGTCAAAGTGACACAGTTTTGACTGGTATCTCAAAGATGAACCCTTCACCGAATGACCCAGAAGCGAGAGAAAACTTTCACATTTGCAGAACTTTTACCCTGCACTGTTCACAAACTCTAGTCTGGAGTAAGTGGAATGATACAAAGAAAGGAAAGCCCCAGTGCAGTTGAATTGTACAGTATGCACTCTTGGAATGTTGCTCAGCCAATCAAATAAGTTGACCAGCATGTTATATGGAACAAATAGGAGTAGTAGGGTCTTCTGTGGTTACATATTTAGACCTTTTGCATGCCCCAGTTAGTCAGTCAGTGTTTTTGTATGATGGTGCCTCCATCAAACCAGTTTCAGACCAGCTCCAAAATTCAACATTTAGAGCATTAGCAATACCTACAGTAAGCAAACACTGCCTACACTGTTTATTTGTAGGCAGAAACCGAATTATGCCTGAACAAAAATTGAAGATTTTTTTATTTTTTTTTATTTCAACCAACCGCTAAGCTGCACTAACAGGATTGTGGGATATCATAGATAGCTAACGATTATGGATTCCTAGAGATGCTGCCTTCAAAAATCAATCAGATCATCTTAGTATAAAGGATGTGACATAATGGCTACGTTCGAAATACTCTCCAAGTAGGTTCTTCTTTGAAATATTTACTTTACATCCTTGGAAAAAATGAATTATCTATATAGTATGAATGTAATCCGACATACTACATCCATCATGTTGTCATTGTCATTTGACCTGCCAGCATCAGTTGCGTTGCTTCACTGCCATTCATAAATCTGCTCCTGTAGCTTCATAGAATAGAAAAAAATATCCATTGGATGCACACTTCAGAAGCTCACCGGAAGTAGTAGGTCATCCTGGTACTTTTCGCCTACTGTTTTACGAATACTATGAATTTGGAAATACTACTATTTTCACATATTTTTTTGCCTACTATATAGTAGGGAAGTATGTGATTTCAGATGCAGCTGATCATTGGATTCGGACATGCTGCTTCCTGAGAAAACAGGCTTTCTGAACCAATAAAGGTGGTAAAATTTACTAAAGTATTTCAATATACTATGCTTGGTCATAGTATTTTTCTGAAAATGTTTCGAGACAGCCCACCCATTGTCATCTACAGGTAGTCCTGTGAATTCTCACAACGAGAGATCCCAACAGAATATTGAACGTTTCAATCAGTGCCTGGCATTCTCAAACAGCACTCTGACAGTTAAAGGAGAAATACCACAGACCCTTTCCACACAGGTGTTTGCTTTACACTTTGATGCTGTAGCTG
Organism: Sinocyclocheilus rhinocerous; assembly: GCF_001515625.1. Lineage (NCBI taxonomy): Eukaryota > Metazoa > Chordata > Actinopteri > Cypriniformes > Cyprinidae > Sinocyclocheilus > Sinocyclocheilus rhinocerous. The sequence continues at coordinate 162,514 of NW_015653021.1, read as the reverse complement.
GCAATAATTGGAAGTATTCAGTGTTGTTCCAATAAGCCATGTTTCTACCGCTAGACGTTTGAAGGGGGTTTTAACTAAGAGCCAGTTGAAGGCAGCTAACATCTGGCAGCGTAACATAAAGGCTTTCCTGGATTAAGCGTGCTGCTGGGTACTGCTGGATTTACCCTTTGACATGGTAATTCAAACAATATTCACACAAGAGCAGCACTGACCTGAAATATAGCCCTTATAGCACCACTAGATCTGATATGAAGTCGCAACAGTGACAATGCATATGATTTGGTTATGTTTAAGCCTCTTGAGAAGCTGAGGATTACAGTTTATAACGGGATTGCTGGTAGACTAATTTTTAAAAGTGAATAGTGTTGCGGGTGGTTGTCAGGGTGTTGCTGTGCGGTTGCTAATGCTGAATTTAGCCCTGATTTGCAGTCAGGCTGAGTCTCTGCTGTCAGCTCCTGACTGCAGATTTTCCAACATACTGTAGGCTTTTGGAAATATGTCTCTCTACCTACATTTTTGCAAAATGCCAAAAGCAGACCTACCCTAGTAAAAAAGTAATGTATTCAAATACATTTATTTCTTACTAAGTGTAGTTCAGATCTATCAACATATTTGCTGACATATTGCTTGAGACTTTCCAATATAGCAATTATAATTAAACTTTATTTGGAGTACTACTTGTGCACAATGCACATTTCTTAATAGTAAGCCTAAAACATGTTTTAATGTCACTATTGATGAGGACTGTATGATCTTTGAATAATATCGATATTTAAATGCAAGATATTTAAAGTGTACCTAAAGTATACTTGGAATAGTTCCACTTTAACACAATCAAATATACTTCAGTATATCTTTAGTTGGAGTTCAGCACTGCTTCTGCACAATAAAAGTGCATTAAGTACAAAATTAGTTGTTCCAATTTAGCAGACTTTAAGTATACCAGTTTAGTATACTAAAATTACAATTGCAGGGTATTTTTTATTAAGCACATGCATATGTAAATGTATTTGTAGTATACTCAGCATGAAAAAAATGTATTTCAAATACATTTTAGTATATTTATTTTTCACTAGTGGCAGTGTTTATTCTTTTTTTCCCACATAATTTGATTACAAATTACCAGCTCCATATATACAGCTTTTTTGAAGTTGTAAACTTGCTCGGTAGCTCACCTGATACGGCACTGTACTTGTAATGTGAAGTGTTTAGGTACAAGTCATGACATTTGATAAACAAGCCTAAATGGAATAGTTGCTTCAGCAGATGTGTTTTTAATTAAAGTTTTCTTTTGTTAACACTATCAGCTAGGTGTTAAAAATGTTTTATATTGGTGGTATGTTATTTTCAAATGAAATAGAGCAGTGGTTCTCAATTCCAGTCCTGGGGTACCACTGCTCTACACATTTTGTAAGTCTCTCTTATCTGATCCAACTGAATGTACATTTCACTTTGAAAGTATTGTGAAACATACAAGAAGCAACGCAATATAATTTTGTAGAAATGTCACCACAGGTACAATTTTCCATTGAAACTGGTTTAAGATTTTGGGCAGTGTGAAGCCCAAAACACTGCACGATTTTAGCAATCCTATAAGATCACTGCATGTCACACTGTGCGACATGGATCTAATAAACTTGGCTACAAAGTATGTGTAGACTGTACGATGATGACACCTATTGACTCGTATGCTACGACGCAAGTTACTATAAAAGAATGAAACGTCATCAGCATGCGCTAGTGGTAAACAAAAAGATCATGATAAATCACTTTTTAGCAGTTGTATTTTTTTATGTGTGCTGAAAAAAAGTGGAAGCGGAGAAAGAGGAAGGGATAAGAGCTTGAGGTAAGCAGTTTTATGTTTTAGCGCCATGTCACATTATTATTGGTTGGTCAGTAAACATGGATCGTACCAGCAAACACACAGTGCGATGATCATGCTGTATCATAGGCTATCTTTGGTCGCAAGTCCGTGACAACGGCCATCTTTGAACCTCTGTCACTGTACGACACAGGACCACCAATTCAGAGCCACGATCACAGAAATCGCCACGATTGTTTCACAATGCCAATCTTTTATCTGGGACAGGGCTTGAGACTCCAGTTTCTTACACTCAAACTATGATTCCATCTATTTTGAATGGTGCTACAGTTAGAGGTAACAATTGAGGAAATCTAATAATGTACTGAATGCGCACAACTCAAATCTGAGCAGACACAAGACCAAAGATTGGATCCACAAATGTCAAGAATATATTTAACTGGCTTGCCAACTTCTTGTATAATATAGAAGTTATAGCTCTATAAGAGTTTTCTTAAGAGAGTTAAGAAAAAAAAACTCTCTCTAACAAGCCACATAATTTGAGGTATCAATAAAGTCTAACACAAATAGTGTGTTTAAAGCCTAAAGATAAGGGTTTGTTCAAATCCCTAAGAATGAGCAATAGTAATAGTGATGTTTGTGTTAGCAAGCGCCACTAATTAGTTTGTGTGATGCTATGATGCTACTTTAATGATTTTCATTACATGTGCAGCAGATTTGTTTGATGTTCTGAGTCTGATGAAATATGTGCTTTCTTTTATTTCATCCAGGAATTTGTGAGGTTCTGTATAATTATTCATTTTTAATAATGAAGCCAAAGATTCCCACTAGTATGATTCAGTGACAAGCATGTTTTGAGCTGATTAGCGTGATGTCAGTGCCATGCACTTGATTGTTAGAGATGTATTTGGCTCTTCAGATTTGAAGTGTGCAGTAGATAATATCCTAAGGGAAAGCGTCTGTCCTTGACTAACAAGTGGTATCACTCTCCCTGCTGCAGTATCTCTGATATCAGAATCGAGACTTGCCAAACAGTGCGGCTGAACCTATGAAGATTGCATCCCTTATCCAGTTCCTGGCAGATTTTGCACAGAACGGAGGGAAATCTTTTTTATTGGTCTTATGAAGTATTCTAATTTGTTGAGATAGTGAATTGGTGGGTTTTTGTTAAATGTGAGCCAAAAATCATCACAATTAAAAGAACCAAAGACTTAAACTACTTCAGTCTGTGTGCACTGAATTTATTTAATACACGAGTTACACAATTTCAGTTGAATTACTGAAATAAATGAACTTTTCCACGACATTCTAATTTATTGAGATGCACCTGTATAGGATACTACAACATATACTAATACAACACATGCAAATTCCTTAAAATGAACAACACCAAACAACATCTTAAGAAGTAATTTATTTGTACTTTTGTTCTTGGCTGCATTGTTTAACTTTTGCCTGACATTGCTGTCAAGCAGAAATGGAAATCTGGCAGCCCCTGAAAAAAAAAACATAAACACACACAAGTTAATTTATTACTGGTAAACAGTGTTGGGCAAGTTACTCTGAAAATGTAATTAAATTACTGATTACTGATTACTCCTTTTAAAATACTTTTAAAAGTAATCACGTTACTGTTCTGATTACTTTATTTCAAAAGTAATTAGTTACATTACTAGTTATGTTACTTTTTTCTGTGGCTACATCCATGAAATTTACATGAATTCCCAGCATAAACGCTCCCGATAAATATTTGTTATTAAAGCATCAACATTCACAGAACACTGCTATTTTTAACTAAAGCAAGCATAGGCTGCTGCGTACATGGCAGCAAATAGCGCTGCTTTTATAATCTCTAAAAATATGACATCTCAGTTCATCACAATCTCACAAAGCTCTGTTATAACACAATTAATATATGCATAATGAATCTTTCATAATGTCTACAATTCGTATGTTATAATGAGAGGATTTGTGAGCACGCAAATTTCAGCACTGCACTCCTGACTGGCCATTGCCTTCCAGAAATCAACATTGCTCAACGCAGCAGACACGTGTTATTGTCACAGTGTGCCTACGGTGAGGAGCGAGGAACGAGGAGAACGCAGGAGAATCAGGATTAACAGCCTTTATTGTCATCACAGGAATCACACGTAGGACACAGGGATCGACGTTCAATACCGGACGGGAAACGAGGGGCAGAAAACACTTTAAATACACTGAAACTACACACACCTGGGAACAATGGAACAGAACGGGGAACACCTGGAACAAATGATAACACAATCAGGACAGGAACAGGAAAACCAAATAAGGAAATTAACATAACCTGGAGCACGTGGGGGAAGAAAACACACACAAGACACGGAACAGAGTCTGACAGTTATAGTCTAAATAGAAACTCTGCCTTTGCTTGCGCCTGTTAATCGTTCTTGTTGCCTTTGTGCAATAGATGAATAACAATTTATTTGTTTTAGATATTTTATGTTTAGATATTTCTATTTCGCGGGAGTCCCGTGAATCATTTTATTCTTCCGCATCCCCCACACACACGAGTGTCTACTCGCCCATCTTGTCCCACGCCGCACTCTGTTGCGTCGTGTCTCACGGGAGTGCAGCTCTCTAATCCACTGGCACTGGACTTGACAGTGCGTGTGCTACACCCTTTTTACAATCTAGATTATAAAACACATGAAACTCTGCATACGCTTGCACCTGTTAATCGTTTATATTTTATATTAGTTCATGTAGCTTTTGTGCAATAGATGAATAACAGTTTATTTGTTTTAGATATTTTATGTTTAGATATTTCTATTTCGCGGGAGTCCCGTGAATCATTTTATTCTTCCGCATCCCCCACACACACGAGTGTCTACTCGCCCATCTTGTCCCACGCCGCACTCTGTTGCGTCGTGTCTCACGGGAGTGCAGCTCTCTAATCCACTGGCACTGGACTTGACAGTGCGTGTGCTACACCCTTTTTACAATCTAGATTATAAAACACATGCATTCTGTCAGCAATGTAACGCGGCACTAACGTATAGAGACCTCGGCTTGCAGCTGCTTGCTCTTGCAGCCCACATAAAAAAAAAATACTGTAGTAAACTGTAGAATTTCCTATAGTCGTAAATAAAACAATTGTAAATGTTAAACATGTTAAAACATGCTAGCAATGTGCTAAATCATGCTAGCAAGTGTTAAAACATGCTAGAAATGTTAAATCATGTTGGCAACAAGCTAGAAATATGCTAAATCAGCCTAGCAACATGTTATAAATTAGTTAAACAATGCCAGCAACATGGTTAAACAATTGAAATATGCTAGTGACGTGCAAAATCATGTTAGCAAACATGACTTTATCTGACTTATGAGAAAAACTTTCAAACGGCAAAGCTTCGTCAAGTCAACATCAATGTTTGTCATCAAACTTTACTCTTATAGTTAATAAAATTGCACAACATAGGCCTACTAGTTCATTAGTTTAACTGTAGGATGTTTAGCAACTTGATGTATTAAAACGGAGTGTGTAGTCACAGGCCTATCATTTTACAATTGTTTTTATACTGCATACTGTGATTTTACAATGGCTTTTATACGGTATACTTTGATACTGTTGTCAACCAGCATGAGTTTATACATTTAGTGTACAATCTTCAGTTTGACAAATAAACAAGATAGTTGTTAAAGACAGAGCTCAAGCTGTAAATAGTAAAATGCTCAACTAGTAAAATGCAATGCTAACAATAAACATAAATGTAATGATTATCTTTGTATCCACCATCTCATCTCCTCTGTGTTTTTCCTGGTAATTAGCATTGTGATTATTGCCCACAGCTGCAGAGGTGGCACTTTACAGGTGATTTTACATTGTTTCAAAGCTTTTAGGTAGTCATCACTCTGCTTTTAATTGTTGGCTATGTTTTAATGAACTGAAGCTGGTCATGACTTTAGGCTTGCTGTTTAAATAACAGGTTGATGCTCTAACTTATGAGGGCTGATCATCAGACTTTAATGAGGTCTGAGTTTCCATCTATAGTAAAACTTTCCTTGTGTCTGAATGATTCAATATTGGAGACCAAACATTTATTCATATGCAACATGACTGCTTTCCATATGAGTATAAAATAATTGATTGAAGCTTCTGTTGAAGGTTTACATGAAATCCATTAAATCTAAAGTTTACTCGTGGCTTTTATAAACTTTCAGCAGATATATGCATTTAAATTTAACAGTATTTTTCTTCTGTGATAATGGACTATAAATATAGACCACTTATCATTCACGCAGGACCTAACATTTTGTTTAATTAAATGCTAGCTAGAATGAGAAAAAAAAAATCAGTATATTTACAGCATTTGACAGACAGACAGTCCAAAAAAAAAAAAAAAGCCAAAGGGAATCAACTTGGAATTCTGGCAATGCCAAAGGCACAAGTAATTATTTGCAACACTGTTTGTAATGACTTCCATGACATTTGTGTCCAAAGGTTACAAAACCTCTTTTATAAGTTACCTCTTTCCAGGGTTACTATAATGGAAAGCTTATAATTTTGTCTGGAGACCTTTCAGTGATGTAAAAACATGTCCCTCCGTCGCGCGATTTTCCCCGTTGATTCTGCGTCGCGGTCTGCTCTAAACAGCTGAAAGCACGGCAGTTGTAGCGCGCTGTCCGGAATGGCGTCATTCAGCCAAGTTTCCGTGAAACACAGAGCAGCAGAGTGTGAAAAATCCTTATTTGTCCGGGAGAGCAAAAGAAGTTCGTCCGTTTTGTTGGGTAGAGAGCGGAGATTCGCCAGATGGATGCTAGGCAGCGCCGTTCTGAATCCGCGCTTCCTGAGCTTCACGAGCACGCCGGCTCTCTTCCCCCGTCTGCGCCGTCCTGAAGCGCTTGATCAGCGCAGCTGCTCCGCCAAGTACAACGTTCAGCAAAACGTCCGAATAAACGAAATCCGGTAGAAGATTGTGTGGTGTGTTCTGCCGAATGTTCAGCAGCTCATCCCTGGTAAAACTGATCGTGTTTGAGAAACAAAAAACAGGAAAAACTAACAAAAACAGTACAAACACTGGAGAGCCAAACCATCGCATCGGTAATCACTCGTCACTCGTCGGTAATTTGTGTGTCACTCGTCATTGTGTTATCATTATAGTGGGCTATTTTGAGTCATTTTATTTCACAGTTACTTGTATATATCACAATGTCATTATCTGGGACTGGAAATTTCAACCCCAAAAGATTTTAAATATTATTAATTTAATATTATATTAATATGTACATATAGAATATGACTTTTTTTTGGTTATTGTCTGATTTTTTTTCCTCTTATATTTGAAAAGTTTGGTTCCAAAACGCGCTAAACGTCATTTTTTCAAAAATGGCGTTTCCGCCAAAATCAGTATTTTATCTGGTCGGTATTGAAAAGTCAATTTTTAATTTTACGCAAAATGCGATACCCGCCGAGTTATTTTGTCATGTTTTCTCCCTTTTTTTCCAAACCACGACAAACGCGCACCCTGCTAGCAATTAGCTTAGCAAAAGTTTAGTAGCCTAGCTTAGCTCCGGTTAGCCCCACGTTCTATAGAACAACTGCGCGTTGTTACAATATATATATATGTGTGTGTGTGTTTTCAATAACGTTTTAATAATAGTAACTTTATTAGGACCATGGAAACTAAAATACACAAATATGCAACAAATCGTCAAAAATTGTGCAGGGCTTTTACTGTGAGGTTGATTTACAACCTGAGAGGGATGAATTCTCTTCAGAGTGCGCTCTCTCTCTGCGCGTGCGTGTAAGAGACTGAGTGAGTGAAAAATAATGCACGGTGCCGACCGTATTTATGTGAATACACACCAGTGCAGGCATTTTGACACTCCATGTTTTTACCATTTTAGGCGCACCACCGAAGACAAATCTATTATGCTTGTCGGTGTTCCACTCAGACCTTGCGCGCAGGAAACATCCGGTCAGAAGCGGATTGAGTTCTGTTTCACGGCTTTGAGTTTTTAATACTGTCTGTCTTTTTAATATCAAGAATGTCCCGCTCTTTACTGTCTCATTCATTCACGTTCCTTTATTAATAACGCTAACAGTCCCACCCGCAGAAAGCTGCGCGGAAAAAGCGAAAAGGGTGAGAGATCTGGCGAGCCACATGATTTTTGTCAAAGAGCCAGGTGTGGCTCGCGAGTCATAGGTCCTCTGGTCTAGGAGAACTCACCGGTATCACACACACTCCGGATTGTGGATCAACTTACTATGTTGTGTATTTTCAACAGTTTCAATATGAAAAACAACTTTTATATTGATTCAATGGATTTATTGCATTTTGAAAAAATAATACAATTTTAAAATAAATCAATGAAAATCAAAACCTGGATTTGAATTTTTTATGTTATTATAACCTAAAGATGCTATGTGAAGGTTTGAAACAGAAAATAGTGGTTTTCATCTTGCCACTTTCTTGGTAAAGAAAACACATTTTTACTCAAATTAATCAAAATGGATTTATAGCGTTTTGGAACCAAACTCTTCATTTGAAATTTGACTTTGAGTAATTATAGTTAACTAACACTAAAACCACAGGCGAAAAATGCATTACTTGCATGAAAAGAAAGGTTAACAAACAAACACACACACAAAAATAAATAAATTAAATTTCAGCTAGTTGCCAGTGCAACATTTCTCATTAATATAGTTTCACTTAATGTACTAAAATAACTAAAAATGAATAAATGAATGAATGAATTATTGAATGGATGGTAAAAATGACAAAAAACACAATGAAATTGCTAACAGTTAACAGTTTGTTTACAGTTAAAACAAATGTGGAAAATACGAAACTATACAAACTGTAAAATAACACTGATGTGCATAGACCAAAATATTACATTATGAATTATTCATAACTGATATAGAAGTCTGTCATTTATGGAATCCTGTTTCCCAGCGGTTGGGTTCAAAACATTTATATGTAAATACAACACATTGATGTTGTTTGGCGACCATAATACATGACACCACATTCTCCCACCAATATACGGTTGGTGTGTTGCCATGCGAAAAAGCCTAATCATTCCTGTTATAATCAGCGAAGACATCTACACTGAAAGTTTCCATTTTGCAAAAGAAAAACAAGCACTTTGAAATAGTCGAAAACGGTTTAAAAGCAACAGCTGGGAATTCATTTGGTTTAATGTTTTAATTAAGATACTATCTTAATTGGTCTAATCCTGTTTCCCCAGATTCCACTTTACAAGCTCTTAGAAATAGTACATCAGCCTTTCCTGCCACTATCAAGGAGATCTTATATTTTCTGTTGTCTTCTAATCACTGTGTACTTCTGTTCAACCCTATGATGAACACAACAGGTTCTCATTGAAATTGCTCTCTGATGTTTGATAACATAACATCATCTTGTATCTCCCAAATCAAGGTGGCAAGCTGTATAGGCCCTTCCATTAGCAGGCATCAATACACGTCATTCAAATCCCCACTCTCCAGCACAAGTCCTGAGTGGAGAGCTTACTTTGACTATTAGAAAAATATCAATATTGGCAGCTCAGATAACACAGAATGGGGCATTCTTGCTGGAGGGGGCTTTAACCAGGGAGGAGATCGAAGATTTGCCCGTACTGTACTCGAGAGCCTTTATTACAACAGTGAAAGCCTTTCCATTGTGAATACTGCAGGCCGGCTGAAATGAAATGAATGGATGCTGCCTAATATGCTCTTTCTGAGTGCTGTGCTGAATTGACAGTCAGTTATAGACAATGGATTTTGTGATGTGAGGTACTACAGTGGATTCTTTGTTGAAAATGAAATAAGTGGAATATCAGTAATATAAGTTCTGGTCTTTTCTTATAGTGAGTCAATAGCTCTTTTTAAACCGGCCCTGTGTTCTCACTCCCAAGACATCAAATATTGACGAATGGACCACCATCGCCTAAGGGTCTGGAATAACGTTAGCGACGTTGAACCCCTGGCTGTAAAGGTTCCACAGAAATGAAAGTAGAAGTCAGAGCATGAAAGCAACACAAGCAAGTTTTGAATAATGGCACACTTAATCTCAGAAAATGTTCTTATTGTATTTTTAGCAGATGTTATAGGGAAATGCCATCTAGTTTTGATACTTTTTGTAATTTGTATCAAGAAAAGACAATCTTTCTTTACAGTACCCATTAGGACTGCACGATTTGAATATAAATTAAACAGATATTGTGATTTGAACTGTGCAATAATAATAATAATAATAATAATAATAATAGCATAAGTAGCATCTCATATGTCTACTGAAACAAACAAACATTGACACAGTACACCACCAAATGATCTCTCTCCGAATAGAATTGGACAGTCTTGCAATAATAATATTTCCGTAACGCTTTAATATAGGGACCAATTCTCACTTTTATTTAGTTGCTTATTAGCATGTCTATTATTAACATATTGGCTTTTTATTAATAATTATAAATCACATATTCTGCATGACTATATTCTACATCCTTAATCCTACCCAATACCTAAACTTAACCACTCCTTTACTAACTATTAATAAGCAGAAAATTAGAAGTTTACTGAGGTAAAAGTCATAGTTAATGGTTTTTTAATGGTGAGAATTGGACCTTAAAATTAAAGTGTGACCAATATTTTAATTTCCTCATTTTCATGTTGCATTGCTCAATGTTAAACCCTCAAGCTTTTAGTGTGGTGGAAGACATTTTTGAAAGACAATTTATTTTATATATTTTTGCTGTCAATCTCTAGCCACTGAATGACGTGAATGTGAAAATAAATGGTAACACTTTATTTCGATAGTCCACTTTAGACATTCTATTAACAGTAAGTATCTTTGCAACTACATGTCAACTAGCAGTTAGTCGAGTATTAGTAGACTGTCTGCTTAACACTTAAGACTATCTTCTAACACTTTCTTTGTCAACTTATTCTACTAACCCTAAACCTACCCTAACAGTCTACTCTGAGAGTTAGTAGACATGTAGTTGCAAATTAATGAGAATTAGTTGACATGTAGTTGACATGTAGTTACAAAGTTACTTATAGTTAATAGAATGTCTAAAGTGGACTATCGAAATAAAGTGTAACCAAATAAATTGATAATTTTGCATTCTTAATGCATACTGTACGCAAGCTGAACCATTCTACACATCCCCAACCCCTTGTGAGCTGATTTTCTAAATATCTTTTAAGAAATTTAATTATGCAATCAGCTACCAACAAGACTGTACTACTCTCAGCTCTGTTAGACACATTTTACCATTTAAATTCATTTCATTCCAGGGGATTATTGAACAGATTTTTCCCTAAATGAAAGATGAGAAATTTGAAGGGGGAAAAAAATAGAAAACAGAAAAAAGACAGCTGCCCTGAAGTAAACATTGGATGAATACAGGCTAAGTAAATAAGCTGTGTATGTATTTGTTGTAATGCCATAAACTCCTGCAAGACAATTCCGCAAAATATATGCTATATGTAAATGTACTAGTAGAAGTATGATACTTAATAAGTATAAAATAAATCAGATAAAATGATGCTCCGATGTGACATGTATGTTCACGTTGCATATTCAAGAGTGTACTATAAATATATCAACATGCAAAGATAATGACGCCAATGTTTTACGTCTGAAAGGTCACATGTAGGGCTACTGTATGTTATGTGACACCTCCGGTCTGAACACATCTCTTCTTGCTAATCTGGGAACTGTGTCTCAGTGCTTGTAATCCAGCATCAGTAATTATCAGCGACCCCACAGGGCTCAGAACGAGTCCAATTAATACATCAGACAATTCTCTCCTCCACGCTCATCCCAGAATCCTCTCAATATCACTCATGTAAATGTTAATAGGCTGGAGAGGTGTGAAGCGCTATATTAAGTGAGCGTGTAGCCTGTGATTATAATCAGGGCTTGCCTGTTCCTGATTGACTATCAGCGGGTTCCCGTCATCAAGTTACCGGCCCCGTCTGCAGTCACAGGGGATTCTGTGGGAGATCTCCACACATTCGTCGATTGGACACAAAGACTCACTTTTCTACAGATATTGAGCAGACAGGAAGTGCTGGTTGTTTGGGTTGTGTTTTTATTACAGTATATGGATTGTTGTTGGACTCCAGTGGACTTGTTAGAGATCTTTGGGATATCAGTTCTTAGAGTCATTTAACTGCTCAACCGAAACACCAGCTGTCTGGATCACTGGTGGGACAAAGATCTGTTATGGGTCTTGGACAGCAAGAAATAAAAATCCTTCAAAACTACCAAAAATAAAGTGAATTCATGCATAGTTAGGATATCATAATAAAGAGTCAAAATGAGGAGAAAACTTTGTCTTTTGTTGTTATAATCAAACGTTGGCTGTGAGTCTAATAAAACTCTCCTGTACTCAAATGTATCTGTCATTTAGTAAAAGCTTTATATATTAAGCCCAGTGCTTGTTTCATGTGTTGATCAATCACACTTCTCTTGTTATTTGTGGATTTAAAAAGGCTAATTTCTCAATACAACTTATATTATGTTAATCGGTTTGTATATTATTTGACTTACGCTGCAATTCAAAAGTTTGGGGTTGCTAAGCTTTTTTTTTCTCTCTTTATAGACTTTTATTCATAAAGATGTGTTTAATACTGCATAAATGTGACAGTAAAGACATTTATAAAATGTGTCACAGTTTCCACAAAAATATTAAGCAGCACAACTGTTTTAACAATGATAATGATAAAAGAGTTTTTGAGCACCAGATCAGCATATTAGAATGGTTTCTGAAGGATCATGTGACTCTGAAGACTGATTATTTTAAATTGTAATCATATTTCCCATATTGCTGTTTTTACTGTATTTTTGATCAAATAAATGCAGCTTTGGTGAGCCTATTAGATACTTAATTGTAAAACAAAATAAAATAAAACATTGACTCAAAACCTTTCGATAATAATAATAATAATTTTGGATAAACAATTTCGGGAAACACTTACAACAATGTTTAATTTGTAGTAGTTACCGTGGATTAACAATGAACAATACTTTTACAGTATTTATTAATAGTACACTCTAAAAAATTATGGGTTGTTTCAACCCAACTTTGGGTCAAATATAGACTAACCCAGCTGTTGGGTTAATTTTTTTTTAAATTTTTAAATTACATTTTTAACCCAAAAGTTGGGTTAGTCCATATTTGACCCAAAGTTGAGTTGAAACAACCCAGCATTTTTTTAGAGTGTAGTCAACTTATTGTTAGTTTATGTAAGGAAATTATTTAAGTAATAACAAATATTAAAAATAACTAATTTAACTAATGAGTTTTTGCACAATTTTGCTTATTGCATTTTTGTACAACTCAATGTCCACACTCTAAAAAATGCTGGGTTAAATACAACCCAGCGCTGGGTAAAATAGGGACAAACCCAGCAATTGGGTTGTTTTGACATTTAACCCAACCGCTGGGTCAAAACAGCCAAATTGCTGGGTTTGTCCCTATTTTACCCAGCACTGGGTTATATTTAACCCAGCATTTTTTAGAGTGCAATATAAAATTAGAGCAAAACCAGTTGGGAACCACTGATCAAAACTCAAAGACATATGGTCATTCAGTATTCTAGCTGTTCGTGAAAGAAATAACACGTCCTGTGTGAACACAGTGTTACAAGAGTGTCATAGAAACCTCAATCAATCAGTCTTCCCACTGTGTCAGCTCCAGGTCAGTTGTTAAAGGAAGACATTTTTTGTTAGAGCAGTGTTTTTCACTCCTGGTGCTCGGGACCCTCAGCACTGCACATTCTCCTATTTTAACACACCTGATTCAGACCATCGGCACATTAGAAGAGAACTTCATGAACTGAACTGAGCAGTGCTGTGGGTCCACAGGACCAGGAATGAAAACCACCGTATGAGTGTTTCCTGAAGACAAGTTCAACACAAAGTTACACGAATACATCGCATGTCTTTGTTACGAATGATTGGAGCATATGGCACTGTCTCTTCCTGACTCTGCATCCCGAATTATGAACGAACGGTTCTAATTCCCCACAGGCAGTGTTAGCTCATGATGTAACAGTATCCTTGCAGGCAGGAATCCGTTTCAGCTTTCTTTTTTTTTTCTTTCCTTTTAGAAATAACTTACTCCTCCCCCAGAGCTTCACACTAGCAGTTATTTTAACTCAAATAGGCCACCACTTGTTACTCCTTTCCACCCATGACTTCCCGTATGGATCATTTATTTGGCAAAACGAGATAGAGCTGGCCATTTAAGACGTACCATTGTAATTACTTTTCTCACCATCCGCCCTCGATTTTCGATTTCTTCTCCTCCTACAGACCTCAAACGAGAGCTTCCCGGAAGATTTAGAACAGTAGAGCAGCATTAGTCATTACTGAACGACATCGGCAGCTGATATTAAGAAGATGTAGATGCCTATGCTGCATGCGTACATGGACAAATTCACAGTTTATTTTCCTGGCATGAATAACCTTAAATTAGAGGAAATCAGGCGGTTAACTAAATTTTATTGAAAAGTGATATTTGACACTATTTGATATTTAAGTTATACCTTGGCATATATGCGGGCACAGTATATTCAAAAACACTTATTGGCATTGTAAAATGCCCTATCTATTTTCTAAATGCATCTTATAGGTCTTATTGTGAACATTTCCTGCACTGATGACGTGAACCAGGTGTATTTGATAAGGAAGAGTTCAAAAATTAATATTTTTATTCAATGAGGATGCATTAAACTGCTCAAAAGTGACAATCAAGACACTTTTAACTGACTGTGAAGATGTGTTTCCACAGTTATTAACATCACAATAATCCACAAGTAATCCACACAGCTCCAGTCCATCGATTAACATCTTGTGAACCGAAAAGCTGGGTTTTTATAAGAAACAAATCCGTCAACAAGGCATTTTAACTTTGAACCGTCAATTTGTCCAAAATACGAGTCCATCATTCATAATAACACTTCATCCAGTGAAAAAGTACCTGTTGTTCTCTCACATCAGAATCAACTGACTGCTGTTTTGAACTGTTTTCGCTGATAAGAATTGATTGATCTGTGCATATTACTCTCCTGATTTAGATTTAGAGACAACATTTTTCCTGGAGAAAGAAATATTATCGATAGATGACTAACTTCTTAATGATTGATGTGTTTATTGTAAACATGCAGCTTTTCCCTTCATAAAGCATTATTTGACAGACTGGAGGTGTGTGGATTACTTGTGGATTATTGTGATTATTGTGACTCTCATTCTGACGGCACCCATTCACTGCAGAGCAACTAAATGCTAAATGCTAAATTTCTCCAAATCTGTTCCGATAAAGAAACAAACTCATTTACATCTTGGATGATTTTTTAAACCTTTATGTGCTTTAAATGTGAAGTGAAGTGAAGTGACATGTGGCCAAGTATGGTGACCCATACTCGGAATTAGTGCTCTGCATTTATCCCATTAACACACACCCGGAGCAGTGGGCAGCCATTTTTTGCTGCGGTGCCCAGGGAGCAGTTGGGGGTTCGGTGCCTTGCTCAAGGACACCTCAGTCGTGGTATTGAAGGTGGGAGAGAGAGCGCTGTACATTCACTCCCCCCACCTACAATCCCTGCCGGTACAAGACTCAAACCCGCAACCTTTGGGTTACGAGTCCGACTCTCTAACCATTAGGCCACGACTTCCGGTTGTGGTTGTTGCCCCAAAACATTCCAATGTATATGTGGCCATAATGGACTCTTAAAATTAAATGTTGAACAAATTAGTTTAACACTGAAAAACTGATCAAATCAAACGAGTCCTGAGCTTGTTAAAAGTGTCTCTGACTACGAGGCGCACTAGTATTCAGATCACACGGTGAGATGTCTTTGACGGTGTAATTCCACTGATGATGAAATAGCAGCAGCGAGAGGGATAAAATGAAGAGAGATGTACTCCCTCGCTTTGAAGTCAACGTTGACAATAATAATGTAAGGCCACCATCTCTGATGTAGTGCATGCTCTCTTACAGTGCATGTCCGTTCTAATAACAGCCAGATGAAATGGTGTCCACCTCTTGCTAATTGTTTAAAAGCCCGTCCTAGTTTAAAAAAATAAAATAAAAATCTTTATGAGAGCAGAAACAAAAGAGAGCGGCGATAATGAAAAACGCACTCGTTTGTCACGAGGAGGATCAGATGGCTCTCTTTGAATTCCTCATTAATTAAAAGAGGCAGATGAAGTGTAATGTCACCCAGGGGACGGGGATTAGAGCGGCTCCGGGCCATGATGACTCCAGCACAGTGACCTCAGCAGGACAGAGAGGCTGCTGGAGACCAAACAGCCTCAGCAGAGAAACAACAGCTATACTGTTAAGAGCTTCATCTGCGAGTGGAAATATCTTGGTAAACTCTGTCTTGTTTGTAAGGACTGTTGGAACAGATGAGGAGTAGACTAGGCCATCTTCTAATAACCCCCCCAAAAAATGCAATAAGGGCTTATTTTCATTTTTATAATTGTCGAATGTAGGAGTATGATATGGGGAATTAACAAGGATTGAATTGCCCCGACATTGCTGTCTGCTTTGATTAAATCTGGAGGACTAATGCGACTCCAAAAAAAAAAAAAAAAGATATGCATTTAATAAATAAATAAGTAAATAAAACACTTTTCAAACTGGCCATAAATAGGCATATCTACAACTGCTTTTTAATTAATGTTTTAAAATATAGTTAAATGTAAAAACCAACAAATTGAAGGATTAAATGCAACATTATAAAATAAATAAATAAATAACAGCATTTTGAAAAGTGATTAACTATGAATGTTGTAATTCAAAAAAATGGGACAGTCTTGTGCACTTACAGTATTTCCTGTTGCACGCACCCACTATAAAGTGGTCAAGGCCGCAAATGTCATTAGAACAGCAAACCAAAAAATCCATGATAGCATTTAGAAGAGAGAAAGATGTCAAATTTGCCTTCACTCTCTGAGCCGTTGTATTAGAAACACTTGTGCAGCAGTTAACTTTTTTTTTCTTTCTTTTGTATAACACAAAGTCTAAAATATAGTATAGCATAAAGTATAAAACTAATAAAACACAGTTTTTATCAGCTGTTTGGCTCTCATTCTGACGACACCCATTCACTGCAGAGGATCCATTGGTCAAGTGATGTAATGCTAAATTTATCCAAATCTGTCCAGATGTAGAAACAAACTCATCTACATCTTGGATGGTCTGAGAGTGAGTTCATCTTTTGGTGAGCTATTCCTTTAAGGCTGAGAAGAAAAAATGTTTGGTCATTCCTCACATAATATTGATACTAAATGTTTTTAACTTAATTTTATCACCAAGTTAGCATGGAAATCCATGCATAAAATTACCTTCAAAAGTGAAACACAAATAAGACCACAGAGTTCTCATTCAAACAGAGAACAGACAGAAAAACATAATTATTTCACACTAAATTAAGACAAAGCTAAATGTGCCATTTGTTATAATGGGTTTACTGTGTGTGACAATTGCTGTATATTTATTTAAATTAAAAGTTGTTATGAGGGGTCATATTTTAGAATTGTTAATAAATTATCACAAAAAAAAAATTCAGAAAATAATTACTCATTTTAGCCTCGGGAATAAAAAATAAAATACTTACTCATATCACCTTGCTGATCTTAATAGTACATGTAAAAAATCAATTGTATTCTACATTTGGGGATTCATTGTGTCAGTATGTTTATGATTACACATGTACAATTTGTAACATTAAGTGAAATTAAACATGATTGATCGATTAACTGAAAATCAATAAATAAATAAATAAGATCAATACATTGAATACATTAAAGTTGCCATAATATTTAAATCCTAAAGCAAAATCAGATGAGAAGGACTGATACACATAACCGTGTAATAGTTTTAACTGTTACATCTTTTTTAAAAGAGGAAAATATGAGCTGACATAATTGCCATAGACAGGATGTCTGTCAGACTCTGTTCCATGTTGTGTGTGTTTCTTGCTCCCCATGTGCCTTCCTATGCCCTTATTTGGTTGGTTTCCTGTTCCTGTCCTGATTAGTATAGTTCATTTGTCCCAGCTGTTTCCCTTGATGTTTCATTGCTCCCAGGTGTGTCTCGTCATCCCCTCCTCCTGTGTGTATTTAAAGTGTTCCCAGTCCCTAGTTCTCTGTCCGCTGTTATACGTCTTCCTGAGTTCGTCTCCCTTGGTCTATAGAAATAAAGTCTTGGTAAAGTATTCTCCAGCGTCTCCTCGTTCCTCGTGTGTGTGCGCACCGTGACAGAACAGCGGACCAAAAAAGTAAGCGGCACCCCCTCACCCCGTTTGATTTCCGGTTTTTTAAAGTTTTTGTTTTTTTTTCCCGTGCGTTCCTCCACGTCCCCAAATGGAGGAATCCTCGTACTCCAGCCCCAGAGCTCGCTCCAGTGTCGGCTCCAGCCCCAGAGCTCGCTCCCTTGTCGGCTCCAGCCCCAAACCTCACTCCAGTCCCAGCTCTTCGAATGCGCTTAGCCGTGCCTGCTCCTCCAGACCGCCCTCCAGTGCCAGCACCACGTAAGCGCTACTCTGTTCCCCAGGTAAGCCCAGGAAGGGCTCCTGATCCCCAGTTCAGCCCAGGAAGGGCTCCTGTTCCCGAGTGAAGCCCAGGGAGGGCTCCTGTTCCCCAGTTAAGCCCAGGGAGGGCTCCAGATCCCCCGCTCAGCCCAGGGAGGGCTCCAGATCCCCCGTTCAACCCAGGGAGGGCTCCAGATCCCCCGTCCAACCCAGGGAGGGCTCCTGTTTCCCCGTTAAGCCCAGGGAGGGCTCCTGTTTCCCCGTTAAGCCCAGGGAGGGCTCCTGTTTCCCCGTTAGGCCCAGGGAGGGCTCCTGTTTCCCCGTTA